>NC_067403.1:215493586-215815253 GCF_016432865.1 Antechinus flavipes | reverse complement strand
GAATGAATCATGCAAACATCTTGGGTTTCATCACTGTGCGATGACTACAACATTAGGCAACAGTTGGAAGAGATGGACTGGATTTGTAACTCTGCCACCTCCTTCCTCTGTCATTAGGATACTCATACCCTCCATCTGGACACAAAGAAGGAGGAGGATACATTAAAAATTTATAATGTCTCTCCCAGCTCTAGTTTTCAGTGAGTCTATAATAGTTCTAGATGTCTGACTAGATCAATTACTCAGAAAGAGAATTCTTCTCTTAAGAAATTTTGAAAATCTAAGGAAGTCAGAAAGTGTTCTAGTCTATAGAGCATGCATTTAAACTTAGGAGAGATAAGGGGTTTGAATAAGGTAATTGGGCCATTCTGGGCAATTCCTTCCACTTTTCTGAGCCTTCACTCCATCTGTAAAATGGAAATAATTGCACTCCCTTCCTGACAACATTATTTTTAGGCAAGTGCTTGGCAAACCTTACAGTGCTACATAGATGTGGATTTCATTATTGGGCTCTCAGTCTATCAAGGAGAAATGATAGAAAAAAAAGGAGGGGAACAAAATGAATTCCTGCTCTTAAAGAGATTATGTCAACTGAAGGAATGTGAGATAGATAAATTTATAAAACAAAACAAAATATGGGCAAGTCACTTAACTATTTGCCTCAGTTTCCTCATCTGTAAAATGAGCTGGAGAAGAAAATGGTAAACTAGTCCAGTATCTTTCCCTAGAAAACTCCAAATGAGATCATTAAGAGTTGGACTGAATAACAATGAAGTGCTTTGCCAACTTTAAAATACTATACAAATGCTACTAATGTTGTTGTTGTTGTTGTTGGGGGAATCGAGTAAGTCTATATAAAGGATAAAAGAAGAGAAAGTGCTTTGTAAGGATAAGATCTAAAAAAAAAGCTATTTGTCCAATTTAGATGGAGAAGATTCCATGTGATAGTGAATAATATAACATGATGCTGGAGTCATTTTATGGAAAGTCATAAACACCAGGTTCAGGATTCTGCCTGATATCCTAATGGGAACAGGGATCTACTCAATTTTTTTTTTTTTAATCAGGGGAACAATGTGGTTGCTGGGGCCAGCTGAATCAAGATTGGACTGGAGAAAAGACAGGCTGGAAGCATAGGGAAGAGTTAAGAAGCTGTAATAAGAGTTTGGGCAAGAGGTGATGGGGGACTAAATAAAAAGAATGGAGGGAGGGTTATGGATATGATACATGGAATATGGATACAACAAGTACAGGGAAGAAGAATCAGAAAAATTTGGGAGCAGAATAGTGTAAGTTAAAACACCAGTCAGTGTTGTTCAATGTGATGCAGGGTCAATTGAAACTTTTTAATGGATTATAGCTAAGCCATCTTCTTTGTATCTATATTTTTAAATCTTAAAATGTATAAATATACTTTTATTTGCTGACAATGACTAAAAAATTAGACAAAGAAAGAACAACCATTTTCATTTTGGGAATCCTGACAGCTTTTTGGATTCCTGTTCCTCTTGATAATTTTTAGTAACGTTAAAATTCCAAAAATGTTTTCCTCAAACCAGCATTGCGGTCTCTAAGTCAGTTATCAAATACCAGGCCCACAACACTCCCCAGTGTGACTAGAACCAGATTAAAATGTAATTGGAAAATATTTAACGAAATAAAAATACAATAAAGCATAGATGACATTGCATTTTAAAACCAAAACAATATGGTATTGGCAGGGCTCCTTATATACAGATTAGTAGCCTCCATTTGTTTGTGGTGTTTCTTTTATGTAGGATACAGTATAAAGCTCTTGACAGCATGGTCCCTTATTATCTTTCCAATCTGACACATTATTCTCCTCCCTGCATGTTCAAAAAAAATTGAAATTTTCTGCAAAATTTATGTATAAAATACACAAGTTGCCAGACCTATTCTTGGTTAGGCCATTAGATGGAGCCAGGCAGTGCTACCACAAAAGATAAGCAGTATATCATAAATTATTATTATTATTAGCCTGGGTTTCCCCAAGTCTTCTTCAAGTAGGAAGCATTCCTTGTCTCAGTGTTCACATATCAGGGGATCAGGAATCTGAAGAATTAGATACTTTCCAATAAGCTTCATAAAATGAAGACATTGGTATGGGACAGTAGAAAGAGCTTTGGCTTTCAAGTGAGAAGACCTGGTCCAAATCCCACTTTTGATACTTTATGACACTTTAACCCTTAGGCAACTTTGGGTAAGACAAAATCTCCCTGGACCTCAGTTTTCTTCTTTGTACAATGAAAGGGCTATGATCTCTGACTCCTCTTCCAGCTTTGTATCTCTTATCCTATGATTATAGGACCTCCCAGAATTCTTTGCAATTTTCACCTTCCATGACTTTTAAGATTCTAAATTATATTTCATATTCTTAGTAATATATTACAGAAGGTAATTCAACAAAGCAACCACTCATTTAAATAGATAAAAAAATCTTTTAACATATGGACCCTATGTCTGCCCTTAATTTCATTTCAGAGCCATATGGCATTCTCCATTTTTAGACCATGAATAGGTAGCTTTCCCAGATCAACACTTGTAAGTCATCTGCTAGTTTCATATCTTTGCTGCTACAGCAAACGTCTATCTTTCCAATCCAGAAAAGGAAGCAGGGTAATCAACCTCTCCATGATTTAAACAAAAGGTACTTGTTGATAATAGATCTGTTGGACTACATGATAATAAACTGGATTTTCTTCCCTGTTCTAATTTCAAATACAATGTAACCAGAATTAAAAGGATTTACACACATATATTCACATATGGATATAAATATGTTTGTATGTATGAATATATTATATGTTAATAACAGATTACTTTCACACTCTGCATCAATAAGACTACTTGTGATTTCTCATACATTATATTTCATTTCCTAGCTCTGTGTCTTTTGCATAGGCTTTCATTCACACCAAGAATTCAGTCCTCATCAACTACACTTTCAAATCTTAAGATAGGTGCCACCTACAGGAAGCTAATAATTTCCCCAGTTATTACTGCCCTCCCTCTTGGAAATTATTTTGTGTCTTAATTTTATGGATACATGTTCTTCACTCCATCCCAACCTAATGAGAGCAGAGACCACTACAGGATTTGTTTAGGAATTTTTTTGGCCCTTCTTTTCTCCAGTTCCTAGAATAATAATAACAATAATAAGAAAGGCTTGTCAAATGAATGAATGAATGAATGCATAACATAATTGAGGAAAATTTTGGGCCTTAAAAATTGGTCTATAAACTCAAAAGTCTCCCTTATTTGCAGTAAAGTTATTACAAAGAGGGATTTTTAAACTAGCCTCACAGTACTCTGTACTGATCTATATACTATCCATAAATATTGGGTGTTTTTGCATGAAGCCAAACATGCAGATAAAAATGAAAAACTTTTAATGTGCTTTTTTCTTAAAAATCTGGAAGTTTATTGTTATAAACTGAAACCATCTGGAGGATTGTCTGATATTTTTCAGTCTTTAATGCAGATGTTGAGAATTGTGTAAACATGGTGGGGAGAGAAAGAGAAAAAATATGAGTAAGATTTTAAAAGAAAAGAACAGGTGACATTAACTGCAGTGTTTCTAGATTAGATGAATGAATTTTATTTTATCATTAATTTATTGGACTTTAACAAATACTTTGGTCTTTCGCTCTGAACTAAATTTTAAAATGAAATGCCTGAACAGTTTTAGATACCAATCTTTTAAATAATTAATGAGATAGAACATTCTTCAATATTTTTAATAATTTGTTATTAGTGTGGATTACAAATGCTACAAATTATTACTTAGCAGACTATATTCTAAAGCAACTGTGATTGAATTTTTCATTCCTCTGTAAATAGTCTATGGATGGGAATCTTTGATCCACAAATTCATGTGTTATCCATGAAAATCCATCAGGAATAGGAATTGTTTCATTCTTTATACTTGTAGCTCTACTGCCTGGCATGTAGTAAAAATCACTTGACCGATTATATTGGGCTGGAAAGGACTTAAGAGATGATGTAGTGCAAGTTAGGTTTTATAAATGATCAAGATAAGAGAAAGGGAGGGTAATAGAGAGGGAAATGACTTGCTTAGAGCTCAAAAATTTTAATGGAACTCTGTGGTTTCTTATTGCTTGTGTAGTGACAGTTTCAGAGCTGTGGACAAGGGTCAGATGGTGTTAATAATCACATGACTTTTAAGTGATTTACAAGCATTAAATTACCTATTATTCTTAATATGCTATCTCTGACAAAAATCTAACAAAATCTAATACGATGAAGTTTCCTAGGGATAATTATAAAGTTTACGCTTGACTTTGTAACAGAAAAAATGCTTAGGTTTTTTTCAGTGGATAATATACAGCATGTGTTGCTATTTCTCACTTGATTTCATTTCCACGTGGAACTTTGAGCAAGCCAGTTTCTGGCCCTGCATGACTGAGGGCTTAGAGTGTGAAATGATGAAAATCCTTTTAATTGGCTGCAGAGGCAGAAGAACTTATCACTCTGGGGTTGGTGAGGTGCTGAACTAGAATTAAGTGGTTTATAAAAGGCATTGCCTCTAAAATATTACAGATATTACAGACAAAGAGGTCACAAGGCTATGAGCAGTATTGCCTCAAAAAACAGCAGAAATCAGCTGAGTTGAAAATAGGCAGAGAACTTTGAATGAGATCCTGTTAAATCAGCACCATTTCTATGGATTGCACTTGGTGAATGGAATTGAATACTCCAAAATAGCCTTCTTTTTTTCTTTCACTGCTTCAGATCTGCACTCCAAATGAGCCTCTGCGTGGTCACCAAATTGATTTTCCTAAAATATAAGTAAGTGTGACCATTCCAGTTCTCTCAGTTAGTTCTTTTGCCTCCTGAAACTTCTATGATGTTTTTTTATGTAGGATACGGTATAAAGCTCTTGACAACATGGTCCCTTATTATCTTTCCAATCTGACACATTATTCTCCTCCCTGCATGATCTAGTCTAGCTATATGGCCTTAATTGTTGTTCTTTGCATATGTTATTTCATATTCCATCTCGATCCCTTTACACAGGTTGTCAGGCTGTCCCCCATGCTCGGAATGGCCTCCTTCTACCTTCTGTAATACTTGTCTTCCTTTATGACTTCTCTAAAAATCTATGTTCTACATGAAGCCTTATTAAACTCTTACCTTCTAACTCTCTATCTTCAGTATGCATCTTATATACATAATAAAAGCTTAATATATCCTTGTTGATTGAAGGTTCTCCTCAAACAATATCTCCCATGCATATTTTAAAATTGTACAAGACTCATTGACAGATGGAATGGCAGTGTTGATTTAGTTCAGTGGGCTGTTGATTACTGACATAAGGCAAGGTGTAAAACAGTTAGACATATGTTCACCTGACTAGTTTTCCCGTAGTTAGGTATATTGTGCAATCCAAACAATTAAAGAAAGATTGCCTATTGATAATTAGTTCTTTAAAAACTCCTATTAGGAGAAGACATTACTCTAATTGAACCATGGCCCAGAACACATAAAGCTTCCTCATTGAAATCCACAGCAACACAAAAGACATTGATCTAACTTATTTCAATGGAAAAACAAGCAAGCAAATAAAGCAGATAAAAATAGATACCATACAGGATATAATATATAGATGGTGAAACAGTCTATCACTATTCTGTCCATCTGTCTTTCTCTATAAGTGTGTGTGTGTGTACATATATATAAATATGTACACACACACACACACACACATATATATATATAGTCTACGAAATTCTGCATATCTATTCAATGTGTACAACAACTCTGTACAAACATGAATATACGTTTTCATTTATTTTTGTTTCTGTCATACATAGATAGACACATGTAACTTGAAGAATAGATGCACATATTAAGAAGACTTGCAGAATTGAGTAGAAGGAAAAAAGTGGGATGTATTTGAGAAAATGTTCAATACTCTCAATATTTTCCAAGTTGCTCATTTCCATAAAAAGGCCATTCATTTAATGTTAACATTCTCCCGGTGATTCTACATAATCGTGAAACATTGTATTCCATGATAATGGAAGATTCAAAATTTAAAAATCTCAACAGCAATAGAAAAGATGCTTGCTGTAAGTGGACTATATTCTAATACCAACATTACTTGTAGGTAAGGAATGGAAGAGAAGATATTATTTAGGGTATCTATAGTAGGAAAAGAAGGCAGAACAGTCTTGTAGTGAGACAAAGAATAAAAGCCAGTCAAACATCAGTAATTTTGAAACATTAAAAGAATCAGGAATATTTATGGAAAGATGAGAATAAGAATTGAATAGGATAACATCATGAAATGACTGTAATCTATCTTGGTAAAGGAATATCAATTCAAAAGAAAAGAGAAAATTTAATTATAAGAGATATTCACAACTTTCTCATGGGATGTAGGTAAATATATTCTCCATTGATGCAAGAATGAACAACTCAGATTCTGGTCTTTATATATTGTCAATAGTTGAGCTTGGTTACTTATGTTTCTATTTTTCTACTACTTGCCTCAATACTAACGGGTTAATCGCTAAAATGTAAGCATCCCAAATCATGTCTGAAAAATAAACACATAAGCTTTTAGTTTTTATTTGATGATTTAAAGAAATCCACAACTTCACCTAGGATGTCAATCAAGATTTAGTATAAAATATTCTGATATCCCCACCTTGTGGAAATAGCTAACATTACATCAAAGCAAAGTCAAGTCTTCTACCTTGAGAATTCTCAACAGAAATGCAGTAGACTTTAATTTATCCAGGATACACACAAACTAAATAAAAATAAATAGAAATAGGTCTTTTTGATCAAAATTTGATCATTTTATCATAATAAAATATATGCAATTCTGAAACACTAATTTTCTGAATTGTCAGAATTATTGAAATCTCTTCAAATGAGGCAGTTGGGTGCTACAGTAAATAGACAGCAGGATCTAACTTAGGAAGACTTGATTTCATATTCTGTCTCAGACATTTACCAGCTAAGTGATTCTGGGCAAATCACAAAATTGGGCTATTTCAATTTTGTGATTTGTAAAATAGGGAAAATAATAGCAGCTGCCTCAGGGTTGTGAGGGTTAAATGAGATGAGATTTGTAAAATGCCCTGCAAACCTAAAAGAACTATATAATTGTGACCAAAAAAAAAATTTAAGTCAGGAATCAAGGGCTTCTTACTCTCAAATGATTGGTCTTCCCACTTTACCACACTACATTAATGTATTTTTATGGTTGTACTTATATTTTAATTATTTCCTTAATTTGTCTTTTATGCTGACAGACACACTAACTATAAAGCAAGACTTATAACTGTGATGCTAGAAGGGAGGAAGATGTGAAATTTTCTTTGTTGTCATTCTAATAGTTATTCACTAAAATGAGATGGTCTGATCTGCAAAAAGGAACAACAAAATTCCAATAATTCTACTCACACCATTGTATGTCATAACTGAGAGATGGAAGGTACGGTTACTCACCCACTGGTAATATCATCAGTCCTGATGTTCTTGCCTAGAACATCACCATCACTCATGTAGCCGGTGGCGTCCATGCTGATGCTTTCTAGGTCCATTTCATCTCCCCCCTTGTCTGAGATGTCCACGTGGCAAACATTGCTGCCTCTGGATGCTAGCTGCCTTCTCAGAGGGGCAGAGTACATGTAGCGACCTGACTCGGTGTTGATAAAGCGGCTTGCATTGGCTCTTGGTGGGTACCCGTTGCCCATTGAAGGAGCATCACCTGCTTGAAGCCGAGGGCTAGACTGTCCAATTCTCCATGACAACGGAGTAGGTCTTCCCGTCAAACTGAGGATGCTGCGCCCACTTATTTCAGTGGTAACATTGGCGTCAAAGGTTGTTTCCAATGTGCTAGAAACAAAAAAAAAAATCTGTGTCATGACTGTAATGGCTTAAGGGTTATTAGAATCTCTAAGGGGAGTGTTGTTTCATTTTTTCTGTGTGTCTCTGCCTAGTCTGGTGCTTTGTCCATGGTGGGAGATTAAGGAACACTTGTATTAAATTAAGTATCTTTCAAAAATGGCTTAAGTGGATTGAGAAATGGCTTTGAAACCACAAAGATGTGGGTTCAAGGCCCACATCTGACACATCCTGGCTGGACATGTTCTCTTGGTATTCTAGGAAACTTTTTGTTTTGTTTTTGTTTTAGCTTTTTTAAAAATTAAATTGTTATTTTATTTTTACTTTATTACTCTTTTATTATTTATTTTATTATCATTTATTTTTATTAAAATATCATAAAACATATTTTATTAAATTAAAAATAATTATTTTAATTATTAAATTATTTATTAAAATAACTTATTATTTTTTATATTATTGGCATCAGACTATAGTTAACTTACATCTATCAAGCATCCTTTCTATTGCTGTCGAGATTTTTAAAATTTTGATTCTTCCATTATCATGGAATACAATGTTTCACAATTATGTAGAATCACTGGGAGAATGTTAACATTAAATGAATGGCCTTTTTATGACAATGAGCAACTTGGAAAATATTGAAAGTATTGAACATTTTCTCAAATACATCCCACTTTTTTCCTTCTACTCAATTCTGCCATTTTATTTTTTATTAAAATATAAAAATTTTTATTAAATTTATTATTAATTTTTATTAAAATTATTTTTATTTTTCCAAAACATGAGTGGACAATTCTTCGACATTGGCCCTTGCAAAACCCTGTGTTCCAATTTTCCTCCCCTTCCCCCATGCCCTCCTTTGATGGCAAGTAGAAATAGTAGAAATATATGTTAAATCCAATATATGCATATATATTTATACAATTATCGTGCTGCACAAGAGAAAAGGTGAAGCAAAATAAAATGCAAGCAAACAATAACAAAAAGAGTAGAAATGCTATGTTCTGAACCACACTCAGTTCCCACAGTCCCCTCTCTGGGTATAGATGGCTCTCTTCATCACTGAACAAGTGGAACTGGTTTGAATCATCTCATTGTTGGAAAGAACTACATCCATCAGGATTGATCATCATATAATCTTGTTGTGTATAATGATCTCCTGGTTCTGCTCATTTCACTCAGCTTCAGTTCATGTAAGTCTCTCCAGGCTTTTCTGAAATCATCCTGTTGGTCATGTTCTAGGAAACTCTTAAAGACTCAAAGTTATGGAGAAGGTGCACATCTGAGTTTGTGGATTAAAGTTTCTCCACTTGGATGGTTCTTATCCCTTGAAATCACAGGTCTAGTCTATAATCCTATGCTTTGTTCAGTCAATTTTAATTGTATCTAACTCTTCATGACCACTTTTGGGGTTTTCTTGGCAAAGATACTAAAATGGTTTGCCATTTCCTTTTTCAGCTCTTTTTAACAGATGAAGAAACTAAAATAGAGTTAAATGACTTGTCCAGGGTCATGTGGCTCGTATCTGAAGTTGGATTTGAATTTAAGTCTTTCTGACTCCAGATCTGACACTTTATCCACTTGCCACCTACCTGCTTTATAATCCTATCTTAAAACATTAAAAAAAAAAGCGTATCCTATGCCAGTTCCAATGATCTTATGATGAAGAGAGCCATCTACGCTAGATGAGAGGAGGAGGACTGTGGGAACTGAATGTGGATCACAACATAACATTCTCACTCTTTTTGTTGTTGTTCATTTGCATTTTATTTTCTTACTCATTTATTTTCCTTTTTGATCTGATCTTTCTTGTGCAGCAAGAGAATTGTATAAATATGTTTACACATATTGGATTTAACATATATATTTAACTTGTATAACGTATATTGGATTACTTGCCATCTAGGAAAGGGGGGGGGGAAGGAAGGGAAAATCTAAAACACAAGGTTATGCAAGGGTCAATGTTGAAAAATTATGTGTGCATATGTTTTGAAAATAAAAAGCTTTTAAAAAGATTATCCTATCTTTTAATTTTTTTAATTAAAAAAAGATGACTTTACATTAAAGTTTTTTTAAAAAGATCTTAAAAAAATAAAAAATAGCAAAGAGCATTATATCGAATGCATACCTTAAAAGTTCTATACTTAGGCAGAAGAGTTTTTCGCACATGTTACAAGGCAATAAAACTATTGTCATAAAACAAGTCAGTATTCTAAAATGATTCAAATTAGACAATTCAAAAACTGTCAGAGACATGTCATATCTTGCATTTGAACATCAGAAATGCAGAATGAATTTTTTTTTATGAATGGATCCAAAAGGAATCATTTTAGTAACGTTACCCCCCACAATCATCTCCTAAACTAGCATCTAGTGTTTTGCTGATTTTCATATTTTTATTTAAAAATTTTTTTCTGATCTTCATATTTTGATGGAATAGTAACTTCATCAAAGTAGATAATTCTTCCCCTGCTATACACAGCAACCTATCTAAGTCTTTGTCCTTGAGCATGTAGACTACGAAGTGTTTACTTTTAACTCAGAAAAGCAAATAACTTGAGAATAGTAGGGCTGATGAAAATAAGACTTAAGGGATTCCAATTTATCTTTTCATTCCAGGTTCTATTTCACAACTTTCCTTCTTTCAAGGTAACATTTCCCATCCAAACATATTTGTTTTTTGGTTGTCTCTTCCATGAGATTAAGAAAAAAAATTAGGGAAGAGATTGTCTTTTGCTTTTCTTTGAATTTCCCAGGATTTAGTACAGTGGATAGAATATAATAAGTGCTTAATAAATGCATGGGAGCAGCAAATGATGCAGTGGATAAAATGCCAGGTCTGGAGTCAGGAAGATTCATCTTTCTGAGTTCAGATCCAACTTCAGACACTTCCTAGCTGTGTGACTCTGTGTAAGTCACTTAATTCTATTTGCTTCAGTTTCCTTATCTGTAAAATGAGCTGCAGAAGAAAATGGCAAAACCCTTCAGTATCTCTGCCAAGAAAATTCCATATGCAGTCAGGAAAAGTCAGACATGACTGAAATGATTAAACAACAAAAATCAATAATAAATGAGTGTAAAGTTAGCAGTGTTGCTAATCATCCTTCCTAGCCACAACTCATATAGCTGAACATCTCTTAGATAATGCAGTCAATCAAGGCCATTTTCAGAACCTTGTTTTGTATCTATAACTGGCTTCTCTTGAGAAATAACAGGACAAAAGGCCTCAAAATATGAAAAACATATATGTTCAAGTAAAATAAAAAATTCACATTATAGGTCAAAAAGAACTCAGAAAACAAGTGAATTCTGGGATATAAGAAAAACATTTATTTGTTCCTAAAGGACACTAATGTATATATCCTGACAGGATATAATCCATACTTCCTCATGGTAATATCATGGGACCCTACTAATGTGAGGAGGACAATGAATTTTCCGAAATACCTTAAGTAAAATTTTCCGTTAGCAGATTTTGGTCCCATGTGTTCCGCAAAGCATGGCCAAGACATGAGGTCTGCCCTGATTTAGTTAGCACTATAAAAAGTGGGGAAGTCTGGGGGCCTCATGGCTATATTCATTAGTCATAATGAGCTGTCATATTAATTGAAACTTGAAAATCAAAATAGACTCACTGGAAGTTCTACAAAGGAAACTCAAACTTAGCTTTGGTAAACAATGCTAAAGTACACAACCTCAATCTGCCAGAATAATTTAATATTGCTAACAGTGATGTTCATTTAAACCTCTTACCCAACTTTTAAAATAGCCTGATTAAGTTTCCTTAAAAGCAAACTGATTTGTGTTCAAACAGAATCCAGATATACATTTTAAACATATTTCAAATATCATCTGGATTTTAAAAGGACTACCCTATTTTTATATATGTATAACTGGGCATGATAAACACCATTCCAGGGATTTATAAAAGAATTTTAAGTATGTATATAAACAAGAAAATTAAATAGAGTTCACCTGTCTATGTATACAAGTGTTGTAGAAATTTCTAAAATGTAACTCAAATCAAATTTAAATAACTACTGGATCTATTTTATTATCTGGCTTTTATATCATCTGATGCATTTAACAATCTTTTTAGAAAGCTTATTTTGGAAATCCTTTTTACATGGAAATCTGTTTTCTAAAATTCTCCTTTTCATGTTCTATGTAATTCTTTCTGAATTCCAGTATGCTTTCAAATCAATTTCATTTTTCCAGTTATCAATACTAATCATTTGACTGGTGGTACATGCTGGCACGGAGCTAACGGTATGGAATTAGGTGCTGATTTGATAGACATTATTCATGCTGCTGCTTACCTGTGTGTAACCTGAGTTCCTCGTAAACTGGACATAGTCTCCTCCAAGTTTTGCCGTAAATCAGCAATGTTCTTCACAGTTCTAAGTCGCCGAGTCTCAGGATCTTCCCCTAAAAAAAAAAAAAAAAAAAAAATTTAGAAGGAGCAGTCACAACTAAGCGCTGCTGCTTAACATGTAGTCTCTATGGAATAGTGGGGAGTGATGATGATGATGATGGTAATGGTGATGATAATGATAGCAGCAAGTATATACCTAGCACTTTTAGACTTGCAAATCACTTTTGCATTTGTTCCTCACCACAATTCTGGGATATTTGTTGTTTTGTTCAATCATTTCAATTGTACACAAACTTCAGGAACTCATTTGGGGTTTTCTTGGCAAAGATACTGGAGTAGTTTGTTATTTCCTTTTCCAGTTCAGTTTATAGACGAAGAAATTTAGTCAGGATTAAGTCAAAAAAAGTGACTTGCTCACAGTGACACAAGTAAGTCTGAGATGGGATTTGAATTCAGATTTCCCTGACCCATTACTCTATTGACTATACTGCTTAATTGACTCATGGTAATGGATCACAGCAATGATTTTTGGTGAAACTGGTTATCAACTTAAAATGTAGCATATGGTTTTCTTTACATACAGTCCATTTATTACTTTTAAAAACTTGTTTTTTTCTCAGGCGTTACCTTCCACCAGTGCCAGGGGAAAGTTATAGAGCAAAATATTGAATCTTATCAACTGTAAGCATATGTCCAGTTGGACGGACTTTAGCTTTGTTTCCCCATGGCTTACAAATTAATTTAATCCAAACCATTCATTCGGATAAATAATAAACATGTGCTTTGATGGAAGCTAACTTCTTACTGCCTAAGTCTGATCAGTTTCATTATTTTTAAGGCAGAGGTTTGTAATTATCTCAAGTTTCCCAATTTTAGTGGGTTCTAGTACTGAGTGAGTAATAACATCTGAAGCCAGCAGGTAATTAAAATGGACTCGCTTAAATTTAGGATGATTTTCCATTCATTTGTATAGATTTTTTTTAATCTAGGAAACACACTTACGGAAAGTTTAATAATGAAATCAGATATATTAGTCACAGAGGGTGGTACAATAAAAAAAAGAAGGGAGGGATTTGAAGTTATAACACCTTGTTCAAGTCCTATCTTTAGTTTTATAGCTATGTCACTTTACCTTAGTTTCTTAAATTGAAAAATGAGGATAACAATATTTGTACTCTATAATAAAGCTCCTAAAGTGTTTATTAAGAGATTAAAGCACTTCATATGTGAGAAATATTATTAGCAGTGGACTGAAAAACAAGGATTAATCAAAAAAGACACCTGCTTTCTCATTAGCACTTGGCATTCTGTGTCCTGTTTGGGCCATCACAGTGTAAAGAAGAATTTTTTTTAAAATTAAAAGAATTAAATTTTTTTTTCTATTTTAGAAAGAAAATAATAAAAACTACTTTGAAAAAATGAAAAGGTAACCTATTTATGAAAGATAAGAGAAGCAGGGGATTGTTTAGGCTGGCACTAAAATGACAGGGAAATCATTAAATGAATATATTTTCTATTTCTACATAATAGAGTTAGGAGAAATGAGAAAAATTTATCCTATTTCTCACAGGCCACATGGTTAACTCCTAGAACACACTTTTAGGAAGATTATGGAATTTTTGTTCTCAGGCAGGACAAGATAATATTTGTCTTGGCTACAAATGTAGCCTTGTCTGAAGACTGCTAAATTATCTTTAAAAAAATAAAAATTTGCTAAGGGCAAAGTATGATAGGAAATTCTATAGGGGGTGCAACTCGTAGTTATATAGAGCAACTGTTGTTGCTCTTCAGTCTCAAAGAGGATCATGACATCAAGGAGACAATACCATGACATGCAAGTGGATTGGATTTAAGTGAGGGAAGGGCTATGCAAAGTGACCTGCCTCACTTTCCCCTCTAGAGCTATCTGAGGCTTAGTGGCAAGATATCAAGATGAATGGAGAAGTCCCTGCATGAAATGAGAGATCTTGGTCTTAGGTCAAGTGACTCATCCAGTCAACATGTCTGAGAGGAGGGATTGGAATTCAGGAGTCAGGAAAACTCCTCCTGAGTTCACATCTCCCCTCAGACACTCACTGGCTATGTCACAATAGACAAGTCACTTAACTTGTTTACCTCAGTTTCCTCATCTCTATAATGAGCTGGAGAAGAAAATGGCAAGCCACTCCAGTATCTCTGCCAAGAAATTTCTAATGGGGCTGCAAAGGGTTGGACGTGATTGAAATGAATGAATAACAACTTCTTGGTTCCAAGACTGGCTCTTTATCCACTACCCCATAGTTGCCTCTCTGGAAATACCAGATAACATTTTATTTTTATATTTGAAATAAATATTACATTCCAAAGACTAATCAACTCAAATATTTATTAGTTTTTCCCTTATTCATGACAGTAAGAATTTTGGAAGGTACTTTTCTTGAGTATTAGAAATAAGCTAACTTACATTTTCCAACATACTCTTTAAAAGAAATATATTCCTTTAAAGTAAAAATGGAGCTCTAATTTAACTATCAAATCACCACAAAATAATATATTTTTTGTCCTCCACTTACACAACTAATTACATTTATTTTATTGTCAATTCAGCAACATTTTATCTTTGCAGAATTGCCAAAGTGTTACTGACCATTCTACGCAATTCCAAGAAATGAACTGAATATTTGTTATGATGATAAGCCAATAGGAAAAACTATAATCCCTTAATTAAATTCATACTGAATTCTTGGGAGGCAGAGATGATTTGGTTTCTGTTTTTGTATACCTAGCTCAGTGTCTGGTACGTTGGAAATATTTAACAAATGCTTTTTGAATGGATAGATAGATGGATATTCCTGTTGAAGAAAATGAACTTGTGACCATTAATCTATTATTATTATTCTTTGGTGGAAATTGGGGTTAAGTGACTTGCCCAAGGTTATGCAGTCAGGGTCACACATCCAGTTTCTGAGGCTGGATTTGAAATTAAATCCTTTTGACTCCAGGGCTGACTAACGTATCCACTGTGCCATCTAGCTTTTCCTTGTAACCATTAACTTATAATAATTTTACATATTTACATATTTTATACATACATGAATTAATTTAATATTGGTCCCTGTTAGATTATAAGCTCCTTGAGGGAAGGAATCATGTCTAATCTTTATATTGCACCTCATGTATGACCCTATGCATCATCAAAGAATACTTGCTGATTGACTGATGAAAGGAGTAAGAAAAAAATTACTCCAAGAATTATCTACTATCCTCGCCTGGTAATGATATTATCCATATAACATCTCTTAGCTAAAGACCTATATTTTAGTGCTTGTTCTAATTTTTCTAATGGGGAGATTTCCAAGTCTAGTAGTTGCCACTGCTTCGGGCCATCAATGACCTGCCTCTCCTGGGCAGTCACTTTGGGCAGCAATGAAGATCCCAATTCATTGATCCCTCCCTCCTATAAAGTCTCATGATTCCTTTATACTCACCAAAAGCTTTCAATATGATACTTCATATTATTCATTCATTCACTCAACAACCACTTACTTAGAATCTGTGATGTTTTTCTGATGTCTCAGTCCCTCATTAAATTGTAAACAATCAACTCTTAATTCATTTTCATGTGTCCAACACTTACTGCAACTAGAGTTATCTCTTTCACATCATGGGGGTTAGGAGTGTAGCACCCTCCTCCATTTGAAAAATCCATGTAAAGTTTTTTGGCCTCTTTTGATACCAAATAAAAAGTATGAATTTTACCCTTTTATTTTATGGGGTGTTTACATTACCTTAATGTAAAATATGAGTTAATCATTTGTCCATAGGCTCTCGTCATCTGTAGGTTTTTGTATGTTGTCTGTGGCTTCCACAAAACTCTCAAAAAATGTCTGTTTAATTTCTTAAACTGACCCATGCTCTATTGAAACCACAATGGGAAAAGTCACAATGTGGAAGGAATAACTGTACTTTCATGTAATAAATACTTAATAAAGAAATGTTTGAATCATGAGATTCCCCCTTAGCCTAGTGGTTTGTGAATGGAACTCAGTAGCCAAATGTTATACATTATATGAACCATAAGAGTTTACTCTGATACTGAATAACTGTGCAAAGTTACCTCTTTGAGTCTCAATTATTGTCTATAAAATGGCAATAATAACATCTAAAGTTACCCCCATAGTGTTACTGAGAAGTTCAAATGAGAGGATGCAGATAAAGTACTTTACAATCCTTAAACTGCTATATAAATACTATCTTTTATTATAATTTTAATTGTTATTACTATTGTGGTATAATTCTAAGATGTATTTTTCATTGGATTGATCTAAACTATGAGTACCTAAAGGAAATTCCACATTTACATAACTAAAGACATGCAAACTACAATTGATCAAATACTTTCAGTTATCAGCTTCTAAACACACATGGTATTAATTTCTGCTCTCAAGAAGAATACTATTTATCAATTTAATCCAATCTGACAGTACCATTCAGTATCTTGGTAATGCAGCTTGCAGTAAATTTATCTTTGTTATGTCTATATCTTCATTTATAAGAAGACAGGTTTTTCTCTGTCTCTATTCTCATGATCTCTCGACAAGTAACAAAGATTAATTAGTTCCTCTGGCTTTCCAAGGCCAACAAATGAAACTGAAATTTCATTTTTTTGAGGGGAGTTATGATTTGGACAGCTAGTATAAATGTGACCCTGTCACTCCCCAGCTCAATAAATGCTAGTGGATCCCTATTATCACTAGGAAGAAATACAAATTCCTTTATTTGACATTTAAGCTCTTTCTAAATTGGATTCAACCTACACTTCTAGGTTTATTATACATTACCCCCTTTCATTTTTTAAAAAAGTCAATAACTAGGAAAATTATATACAAATATTGGGACAATAGATGGCAGACTGAATGTGATGGTATTAATTTTCAATAAAATATAGGGGATAATGAACAACTATGGCATTTATGGCAATTAAGAGAGGGGAGAAAGAAAGCAGGAAGGAAGAGAAGAATAATGGAAGAAAAAAGAAAGAAAGAGGGAGCAAGAGGGAAAGGAAGAAAAGATGATGGGGAAGAATAGAAGTAAGAAAAGAAAAAGGGGAAGAAGAAAGAAGGGGCAGATGAAAAGTAAAAAGAAAAGGAAAGGAATGTAAAAGGAAAATGGAGGGAGAGAGTCATAAGGAAGAAAGAAAGAAGACACTAATGGAGAAATGATGGAAAAGGAAGAGAAATAAAATAGAAAAAAGAAAGGGGGAATAGAATTAAGAAAAAGAGAGAAGGAAAAGAAAGGAAGAATAAAGAGAAGGAAAAAAGGTAAAAAATAAGAAAGGGAATTATAAAAATGAGGAAGGAAAAGAAGAAAAAGGAGGAAAGAAGAGAAAAGGAAGATGAATAAAATGAAGGGGAAGGAAGTAAGAAAAAGGAAAGGAGGAAGAAAGAGGAGTGAGAGGAAAAAAGTGAGACAGGGAAAAGAAGTGAGGAAAGGAAGAAAGGAAGAATAAGGAAAGTAAGAAAAATAAGAAAAAAGAAAAGGAAGAAAGGAAGGAAGGAAAAATAAGCACAGAAAGGGAAGGAAAATTCAAAATAAGGGCAGGAAAAAGAAGCAATGAAGGAAAAGAAGATGAAAAGGAAAAAAGGAAAAAGGTTGGAAAAGAGAAATATGGGCAAGGCAAGGAAAATAAAGTTAAATATTACATCTCATGATATGTCTTAGTGACACTTCAGCAAGCTTTTCTTTCTTTGTCCTTTCCCTTACTTTTGATAGCTTTATTTTATCACCACCACACTCAGAATTTCCCAAACTCATCGAAGACTTACCAGCGAGCTCTTCTAGGCCAGATTGTCCACTCTTGGTGTAGAGTACTGGCTCCATGCTCACTCCCGCTGTGCTGGGCTCGGTGGTGACATTCCCTTCATTGTCTGTCTGTGACCTTTACACACAAATCAAACCAGAAACATTTATCAATAGAGACAGAGGTAGTCGAATCACCTACAACATCTGCACAACTGACTCTGTTACCATTTCAGCACACATTCAAATTGAGAGACCAGCAGACTGACTTTACATAATTCATTAGTCCCATGTTGAGCAATGTCCTAGAAACGGAAACAGTCACTGAACTGTAAAAGATTAAATATTCATAGTCCAAATGGAAGGCCTGCAATCCCTCATATGAGGCACTGAAATGCTTCTTTGAATTTTGAACAAGGTAATCAGCTCTGCCAGACATGAGATGTTTGGTAGGGATAACATCAGCACCAAACACCAACTTAAAAGTGATCAGCCTTGCCAAGGGAGTCAATCATAGATGTGGAAAAAAGGCAACTCCATTTACGAACACCTTAAATTTGTCACCTGATGTGACATCTCACTAAAAGGGTTATTTGAAAACAAATGAAGAATGCTTTCAGTGCAGGTGTGTTTGCTAGCCAGGTTTGAATCAGGGTTCCAACTTTTTGACATAAAAGGGGTCTTTGATTATTATCTCAGCACTTGACTGAAATCAATATTCTTTCTAAATAACTACTTTCAAAATGTTCTCATCTTTGCATTAAATCATAAGGGGAAGCACTGTGCCCTTCAAGAAACCAAATAATTTTTCATGATATAAACACACATACAAAAATATGACACATACACACATCTCTGTTCATTTAGGAACAGTATATATAAATACATACATGCTTAGATAATGACTCACTTATTAATTTGCATCTTACTAATCACAATTTATGTTATTTCAGTCTAATAACACTATTTATGAAGAAAGGGTTCAGCTGGAGTGTGGACTGATGAATAATACTAAAACTACATCTTTAAAAGTATTCCATGATGCTAATTTTTGACTAATTTTGGCTGACTTCCCACCACAATTGGTCTGAAAGTGAGGGATGTCATTATACATAAATTCTCAAGTACTTTTGGCTCTCTCCAGATTTAACATCAATGGACAGTAATTGCACACTCAAAGGTCACTGCAAAATACAGTGGCTCCGACAAGTGAGGGACTACCTTTCAGAGGTCAATATATTAAAGAAATAAAGATGACAATCCAAGAGGCACACTGAAATGAAAAGATAAGTTGGAAGATAAAATTGCATGCTCTTTCAAGGACTTTTGCTTTTGTCTCTCTATTCCCAATGCCTAGCATAGTGCCCAGCATGTAATAGGCACTTAATAAATGTCTCTTGATTGAATGAAGTGGAAGCTTGTTTCTTTCCCTTGATTATTATTCATTAGATTTTATCTATTACATGGTTTCCTTCTCTTTTGAGTTTAAAATTAAATATGCACTTGTAAATATATTACCATATATCTTTGAATATGTTTTGTGGATTTTAAAATAATCCTGGCAAAAACAATTTTAGAAAAATAAACTGGAGTTTCTGCATAATTGGTAATGGTTTCTTTTTAAATGCTACCTCTGAAAAAAATAGAAATTTATGCTTTTTAGATCAAATACTTAGGTATATATGCATTACTTTTAACACTGCCAATATGTTATTAGTTATAATATTTTTATGAGTGGCAATGCAGCTGCCTTCATGCTTCACAGAATATTGGTATTCAAACACTGTCTGTAGATCAGCAGTGAGTCATTATCTAAGCATTTGTATTCTTTTCTGTCTGGCTTGCTGAACATATTACTTGAATTAATAAAGAGATGACAATCTCATGTCTAATAAGTTTAGTCTTGTCATTCACGGAAGGACAAGAGGGACAGCAAAAGAGGAAAAAAAAACAATGACAAAAGGTCTAGCCACTCCTGTCATTTAGCCAATTGACAAAGGTTTCTTGTTTGTTTTTTTCATTATGAGGATCCCAAACCATAGCCATTCTTTTCAAGCGCCAGACAGGTGAAACTTCTACAAACTTACATGATTACAGAAGAAGAAAGGGGGAGGAGAAAATTGGAATTTTTTGTTCAGTAACATAGCAACATGAAGACCAGTGTTTAAATATAGACATGTGTGTGTTTTTATATGTTGTATGCTCAGAGGAGAATTCCAGCTCTTTGATGTCAGAAATTTTTAATAAGTTATTTCATTTTTTGCTTTTGTATTTCTTAAAGCTTAGCACAATGACATGTAGTAAGTACTTAATAGATGTTTATTGACTGACTGCAGCTTGCACATAGTAGCTACTTATGAATGCTTCTTAGATTGGATTTTATAAAGGAAATGTTAAGTACCAGTTTCAGAGACACTCGTTATTGTTGAGTCATTTTTGTTCACGCTAACTTTTGTTTGACCCTATCTTGGCAAAGATACTACAGTGGTTTGCCATTTTCTTCATCAATTCACATGTAGATGAAGAAACTGAGGTAAACAGGTGTAAGTGATGATTATACAGCCAGTGTCTGATGCTAGATTTGAACTCAATAAGATGTATCCTTCTGACTCCAGGCCAGGCACTCCATCCTCTGAGCCTCTTAGAGTTACTCATTACTGCTCTTCTATTAGTGTAGACTTAAATTCTATTTGCCTGTCTCTAATCTAGTTGATCACTATATATTCTTTCACATTGAACCCAATGCTTTTCCCAATATATCTCTAGATCTGAAATAAATCAACCTTTGCCTAATTCATATTCTCCCCCAATGTCTTCAGTGTATATTGAGCTCTCTTGGAACTTCTGCAACACTCCATTCCTTTGTCCAGCCAGCACTTCAAAATGTATCCTACAACTACCTTGAACCCAACTGTTGGTTCAGAAATGCTACAGATACACCCCCTGCCTTTGAAGAGTCTGCAATCGAGGAAGAAACCTTAAGGCCCTTTTCAACACAATCTTGTATTGGATTATTTGTACTGTTCTCTCTTTGGTCTTAATACTATTGCCACAAAAAATTGTAAACTCCCAACCATAGGAAAATCACGATTATCAATTTACAAGGAAATAATTGTTTTCTTTCTCCTATCTGTACCAATGAACTTTAAGGGCAAATAATTGGAAACAGTGGTTTTACTTCCAGCATTTTTTTCTTGCAATACATTTATAATATATATTTATATATGTCTATATATTTGTATGTGTATATATATATTTACATATATATATATATACATACACATATAACTGTATATACGTATATACACATACACAATACTATATGTACCAATATATACAAATGTTACATATGTATACATACACATATACATTTTTTCAATTGATACAGCTTAGTGCTTTGAGGCATCGTTAAAATGTAAGCATAAAAAACTGCTTTGTCTTTACTGGTATCCTTCATAGTTTCCTAAACAGTGCTAGGTACTCATGAAGTACTTGCTGATTGGCTGTAGCAATTGACTAAATGGAGTAGGAAAGAAAAGACTTATATGTCAAAAAAAAGTGTCTTTTATCCTAACCAATATTTACTGAGTGATTGTTCTCATCGTCACCCTGTGCTAGGTGCTGTAGATTTACCCAGAAAAAGCTAAGCCAGAATGGCCTCCCTAAGGAACTATCCAATGACCTTAGCTCAACAATGAAGAAGTCCCAAAGGAATGACTCCTACCTGTACATGAAAGGAGCTACTGTTGCAGTGTTGGGATGGTTGTATTGCTGTTGGGGCTGAGGTAGCTGAACACTGACAGTATTACTTCCTGTTGTCTGGGTGGTACCAGTTGGCCCATTGACAGTCTGGCTGCAGCTGCTGCTGCTATTCAAGGTCACCATTCCTCCAAGCCCCTTTCCCTCTGAGGAGGCTAAGCTGGAGGAAGAACTTGAGCGCCTGCTGTCCATTGGGGTCTTCTGATGAGACAGCCCTGAGCTAGGTTTCCCGCTTCGGCTTCTCTCCCCTTCCTTCGAAGGTGGTGGGGCACTTGGGGATTTCCCAGGTGTGGTTTTCATCCCTGGTTTTGGTATTCCGCTGTGTGAGGAGGAGGTCGGCACCTCCTTCTTCGCACTGTTGAGCTTCCCTCCTTTGGGTATAAAGCTGGCGATCTTCGATGACTTTTTGGGCATCTCTGTGGTAGTGGTTCCCGTTGGTTCTTCTTTTGGCTCCTCTTTTATTTCTGGCTTCTCTGTGACAGATGTTCTCTTGATAGTATCCTTGCTCTTCTCCTTTTCTTTCTCATTGCTCTTGGGGGAACTCTTCTTATTGGTCAGAGCTCGGCTGAATGTCCTCTGTGCAATTCCCTTAAGTGCGATTTTGGGGCTATTGGAAGCTGGGCTGGTGGTGGGGACATTTCGACTGGTGGCCTCTATCTCCTCACTCTCCTCAAAGGTGGGCAGCATCTCCAACCTCTCGCAGCTGGTGTCTCGGGAGCCCGGACCCTCCCCTGTTTTGGATCCTCCTTTGCTATTGAAGAGCTTCAATTTTTCAAGCATTGATTTCTGGTTGTTAGGAGCTGGCTTGATATTTTCGGAAGGGGGTCTGGGTGTCTCTGGCACTGGCTGCTTTACAGAGAGCATGGAAGACGTGGCAGTGTGCTTAGCACTGAGGGATTTGCTTCGCCAGGGTTTTGCAGCTGAGCCTGGCTGGGGGATGGCTGAAGAGTTGTTGCAATGAACAGAAGTGGGACTGCTGCTACTCTGAAATGAGGCAGGTGCATTTTCATTCATCCCTGGGTGTGAAGAGGTGGGGCTTTCTGATGGCTCTGGAGAAACAGAGGAGAAAAACATACACACAATTATAAATCTTTCGTTGCACTAAGAAAAGTTACAAAGAGGTTATTTCTACACAATCTTAAATGATACCATCCAACAATATTCCTTCTCCTATTTCTCTTTATAGCATGGAAATGGCCCTGGGGCTTCGAAAGTTGTGCTCTGTCTAATCTGAACACACTCAGGTAGCTTCAATAATGGGTACAGCATGCCTATAATTTGAAAACCAGTTCAAGTCCAGTGAGAGCCAATCATCAGGTGAGAAATCTATATAATCAGAGCAACTCATAAAACTACCTAGTCTAAGTATAGAGAGGTTGAAATCATCCTTAATGGAGACAGTACCCACAATTCTGTCTGTTTCCTATGCTGTCAACTATTGAAATCCTTCTGTTCCTTAAAGACTGAGCTCCAACACTTTCTTCTATATAAAGCCTTTTTTGATCTCCCAATTTGTAGTACTTTCCCTTCCTAACTGCCTTTGATTTAACTACTTTATATTTATCTGTATTCACCCTCCCTTTTAAAACTAATTATTCTGTATATGCTTATGAATGTGTTTACTATTTCCACAGGCTCATTAACAGTAATGATGGCTTGATTCTTTATATTTGTATGCTTGATATCTAGGATGATATTTGGTACATGTTAGGTGCAATTACAGATCTTTTGAAATTGAAGTACTAGACTACAAATGTTTCAAGATCTAAATAAAATGTCATCTAAATCACCTATCTTAAGAATTATCTATAGTTATATTTTAAATCCTAGACTACTTTCCTCTCTACATCTAATTTATTCCAGATCACATTCTGAACTATTTTTTGATTCATATTTAAAGAATGTGCACTGCTTTTGATATCAGGTTCCATAAAGCACAATTGAGAGGTCATGTAGCATAATGGGTAGGGAATTGAATTTGACATCAGGTTCAAGAATGCCTCAGACACATTTCTGGACAATGTCCTTTTGCCCATTTGTACCTGGATGTCCAAAGGCATGTCATTTAACCTTTTAGTGCCTCAGGTAACTTTTCAAGGCTCTAAATTAAGAGCTCTGAGATTCTTGGTGTCTTTCTAAAGCTCTAAACAACTCTAAATGTTGTTCTGTGACTTTTTTGGAATATCCACACTAGACTTTCTTTACCCTGCTGAAATCATGGGTCTGGACCCACTCTACTCCAAAAAAAAAAAAAAAAAAAAAAAAAGAATAATTAAGTAGGCAAATCTGCATTTAAAGAAATCACATTATAAAATATTTTTGAATATAGCCATACAAATAGCTTGAAGCTTTCCAATTTTTTCTTCCCTTTTAAAGATAACAACTGTCTAAGAATAGGTGCTGACCTGCATTGGTAAAGGAAGATTCCTCATAGTCTTCACTATACAAATGAAATCCCAGTTTTAGTAAAAAGAAAAAAAAATCTCTTTATCTTCGTCAGTTCAAAACGTGAGATGAGAAAGTATTACTAGTTTAATTTTTAGTAGAGAAGAAAATCCCCAATGAGAAGTCTGCTAGGACCCCAAAATCCACACATTTGATTCCACTGACATTATTAGATAGACACTGGGATCCAACTGGATTACAACAAGCTAGACGAGAGCTGGACAAGTTCACAGGACTCTGTCACAGGCAGGGAAACATGAGGAACACTGCTATATCCCAAAGCAAAGACTTCCCTTTGGTTCTCAGCAAGCAATGCTCTCCCAAAAGTTTTTTTTTTTTTTTTTTCATCATTAAAGCCACAAAATGCTTTCAAATAAGAACTGGAGTTTACTTGTATTAGCGTGTTTTCAAATGTGGATTTCCATTACAGACTGAGGCTAACCAGTTTTTTTTTTTTTTTAAATAAAATTACAGTGTCTTTATGCGGCAAACTTAAATGATACATCTCTATCTCCTAAGTGAATCCAGCTGGAAGAAAGGTTGGTGGCAGTTATTGCCGGCATCCCAACTCAACCCCAATTCTCTGCTTTCCCTTCTCTAACATAGATACTCTAACATCCCGTACCCCAAGTCTAATCTTTTTAGTTTTATATAGACAGTTCAGCAACTAAAGAGAAAACCTAAGGGGGAAAAAAAGATTGCAATTAGATTACTTACCTAGCAGCAGTCACTTTCTCCATTAATGTTTGTCTTTGAGAACTTACCCTTTTGGAGACGCTGCACTCCCAATTGTCACAAATGTTTTCAGTTAAACTGCTCATGTTTCTAATTAACTTTTGTCATCCATAACTGCTCTACTACCAGGAGCCTGCTGGGGATTAACGGCATTTCTCTCTCTCTCTCTCTCTCTTTTTTTTCCCTTTTTTCAAACCTATGTTTCTCTGCCCTCTAGCAACCAAGTACACGGTACATAGAGCTGCTTTTTATAATTTAAAAATAAACGGCTGTTGAGGGCTTGGGCTTTTGCAGAGGCAAGAGCAGTCTGGTGAGTCCAACACTGTAAATCATGGAGCTCTTGTAACCACATAAGAACTGCTTCACTTCATTTTCAGAGAGCTCGGGTGTGATCCAAAACAGACCTCCCAATGTTTGAAAACATCTTCCCGACTTACTGGTAATTCGGATTTGGAGGGGAGGGGGCTAGATGCTCCCTGATGACAGCCTCATGGGCATTCAGACCACGGGGTCTGTGAATTTGGAAAGCCAAGAAAACAAATAATTCCCTTGGGAAACAGAAGATGTTACCAAAAAAACCAAATTTGACCCAAGCAATAGGCTTCCCCAGTGTCTGATGATTATTTCTAAATAATAATAATTAATGGGGCACAGCAAGTTTCCCATGAGGCTTTTTAAAAAACAATTATAAATAGTTGAATCCCAGGACACCCGATATTCAAAAAGAAACTCAGATCACCAATATCAGCAGGAACAACCTATTAGTTTCAGTGGCACACATGGTACAGTCACTCCCTCAGGGACCAGAACTTAAGATGAACACTTTACTTTTCCAGCTTTATTCCATATTACTCTACTCTTTATATTCTGCGGTCCATTTATACTAGCCTTTTTAATCTTCCTGATACATGATCCTCCATCTCTTATCTCTGTACTTTTCCTGGCTATCCCTCACAGAATGCATCCCTTCCTCAATATCTCTTAAAATTCTAATTTCCTTCAAAATTCAATTCAAATGCCACATGCTTTCTACATGAAGACATAACTGATTCTTTTAACAGTTTCTCCTTTTTTCTACCTCCCACCTCTAGTCCTCTCTTCAACTACTTTGTATCTATTTTTGATGGTATATGCCCACTGTTTTTCTGATGGAAGGTAAGCTCTTTATGAGCAAGGAAGTTTCACTTTTGTCTTATGTATCTTTAGAACAAGGCAGATAATAGCTATGGAGTAAATGCTTGTTGACTGAACATATCAGTCCTGCTCTCAGCTCAGTGTCCATGACAAGTGCTGTCTCCAAAAATGTCTCAGATGGGATTTGTGTACGCAGTCCCTGTGTGATTTAGTAGCACCAGAAAGTGGTAGCGAATGTGGACTATGGCTTCATAAAATCAATGGCCACATCTGACTCTTGAGCCAACCCTTTGCCTAATAAGGAACTGGCTTTCCCAATGATACTGTAATCTCTAAACTGCATGTCATCACATAGATGCCATATGAGATGGCTTAATAGAAGCCATATGAGATGAACAAGTGAAAGTCTATTTTGAATATGGATCAGGTGATTAATTAATTGCCCACCTAGTACTTTCTTATAGTCCATTTGATCATGTTAACTGTTATTGAACTACTGGACACACACACACACACACACACACATAAATTATATATGTGTAAATTCAAAAATATTATTTCCCCCAATTATATGTAAAGATAATTTTAAACGTATATATGTATATATTTTAAATTGAGGTCCAAATTTTCTTCCTTTCTCTGTGTTTCCCCCTTCCTCAGATGGTAAACAATTTGATATAACTTATAAATGTATGATCATGTAAAACTTATTTCCATTTTAATCATGTTGTGAAAGAAAGAGACCAAAAGGAAAACACACACACACACACACACACACACACACACACACACACAAAATAAAGTCAAAAATAATATGTTTTGACATTTAAATTCCACTAGTTCTTGCTCTGGAGGCAGATGTTATTTTTCATTGTAAGTCCTTAGGATCATTTTATTGCTAAGAATAGCTAATGATGAACTTGATTATTATACAATATTGCTGTTACTGTGTATAATGACCCCTAGTCCTGCTCACTTCACTTTGTATTAATGAACTTAAATATTTGGGGAGACTACAATGATAACTACAAATAGTTTATTCAAACTTTAATATGATATCCTTTAGGAATAGGTAGGTACTAGACACCAAAGACAATGAGGCAGGCAAAATAATCATTTATAGAGGTGGGCAAAATGCTCCAAGTTGCACTTGGAAGTTCTGTTTATGTGTCAAGAAATGAAGGGAACTGACCAAGGCTCTATTTGTCTAGGCTGTTTTCACTCAAATCAGAATGGTATCACTCTGACTCCCACTTCCACTCCCCCTTCTTTGGATCAGCAATGTGGTAGGTCTGAAAAAATGACTCAAGTCTCGCTTTGTTCTGTAGAACTCATTCATAGCTGATATAATTTCATATAGTACTACTGGAATATAATATAACATAACCACATATTATAATACTTCAAAGGAAGATTCATAAACTAAGGTAATTTCCAGATTAGCCATTCTTTTTTGTTGTTGTTGTTCTCCTCTTGTAGTTACACTGCTGTAACTTCCAATAGAGATGGTCATCCTACTAATTCCAGTTTTTATCTCCTCTTATCTGGACAAATTTAATAACTTCTGATTAGTCTTCCTATCTCAAATCTGTCCTCTCTTCAGTCTACCTTCCACATTACTGCCAGAGGGCTTTTTCTAGAGATCTAAAACCATGTCATTTTCTTGCTCTAGAAGCTTTTGCGGCTCCCACTTGCCTTGAGGGTAAAATATAAAGTTCTCTAGCATTTGAAGTCTTTTAATATCTGGCCCTAAAATAAAATTTAAAAAAATGAATCACAATGCCTGGCACTTAATAGGTTCTAAATCAATGGTTATATATTGACTGACTCCAATATTTATAATATATCAATAAACATTATATATATATATATATATATATATATATATATATATATATATATATATATATATAGTTTACTAATAGGTTGTATATAAGTCTCCTTTACTCTGTTCAATAGCCAAAGAATCCTATGTGCTCTTTTCCATTGGAGATGTTCCATTTTTCTCTTTTGTGAAAACAATGGATAGAATGCCAGGGATGGAGTCAGGGAGACATCTTTTTGAGTTAAAATCTAGCTTCAGACACTTACTGGCTATATGACCCTGGGCAAATCACTTTACTCTGTCTGCTTTAGTTCTTCATAACTAAAATGAGCTGGAAACGAAAATGTCAAACCCTCTAGTATCTTTGCCCAAAAAAACTCCAAATGAGGTCATGAAGACCTCACCATCATTTGGGATAAAATCCTCCTCCCTCTGCCTATTAGGATTTTTAAGTTCCTTCAGATCTCAACTCCTGTGCCATCCTCTACATAAGGGCCATCCTGACATCTGACCACCAGTTTCTAGAGCTCTCAAGCCTCCTAAATTGATTACATTTAATTTTGTGTACATATTTCAGACTTACTTGTTTACATTTTCTTTCTTCTATCAGAAGGTAAGATCCTCAACCTATATATCTTCAGCACTAAATACATTACCCAGGACACTGCACTTGTCTAGTAAATGGTTATTGGCTTTGGAAGGAACTTATAAGGTGTAGGAAGACATAAATAAATTATGGATGATGTTTCATCATCTATTATTGTTTTCCCTAAGAGACAAGCTATCTACCTTTGTGTATTAAAATCTCTCTACTTGAGTATTTTTTCTCATGTGACATTTTACGTATTCAAAGAGCATTTACTTAGTACTAACAATCATTTCCAGATCTACTCTAGAGAACCAGTCACTGATTTATAGAGCCTCAAAATTACATGGGAAGAAACAGCAACACAATATTTCCTGTTCTGTTTTTAGGATATCCCTTGGTTTGTGAAAACCAGGATAAGAACTCAGAGTTCCAGAATGTCAACTTGCCTGTTTAGACTCTAAGGACCAAAATCTATGCTTCCTTGATATGAGACATATGCCAATATATAAAGCCACCAGAACTAAAAAGATCTTTAGAATGGAGTGAGTTGATGTTTTCTAGTTCTGAAACCCTATGAAGTACGTTGCCAGCTTTTTTGATCTAAGGATCACATCTTCCTTTCCAGTATTCATTCGTTGATTTTGATAAAAGACACAAAGCTCTCGTGGTGTTCCTAATTATCTACTTATCAGAAAGAGCTCAATGTCATGAGCTTTCCCCCCAAGGTCAATTGTAACAGATGCTCACTAAATTGACTGTTATTTGAGATAATAACACTCACACAATCACCTCGATCTTTTAAAAAGTGCTGTCTGAAGGCAATTCCTTTCTTTGGAAAACTGGCATTCCCCATCCTAAGTGTTCCAATTTGTGGTGCCCTTTACAATGTTAATGAAGTAGGATATTATAACAGGAACATCATTGGATTTTTTTTGTCCTATTACTAACTTGGGATGGACCACTTAATCTCTTTGAGACTTTGTTTCCTCATCTGTAAAATGAGAGAAGGTACTTTTTGAGGCCTATTTTCCAAATACCTAAACAGCAGGCCTAAGGTTAGGCTAAGAAAATCCATGCAGTCATTGACCATCCAAAGTTTGATGGATTCATACCTATCTCTAAATATGTTGACCTTCCAAAGTTCACTTAATATTTAACAGTTGGTGGATAAAACTGTTATATTCAACCCCAGGAAATTCACACACAGCTCCAAAGTGCCAGAAACATATTAGGCAAAACTCCAATGGGCTTACTTTAAAAATCAATAGAACTGCTTTCACTGATATCTATCACAGTCCACAAATTTATGAATATATACTTTTTTCTATCAAGAATAGATGATATATAAATTTCTCTGTTAAAAAACTTTATATGAGATAAATACTTACGTTATAAGGGGTTGGGGGAAGAAAATAAAAGAACTTATTGAAAATGATGGAGCAATTTTTTTTTAAGTATATGTGATCTCTTTTACAGGTGTAGTGTATAATGTAAGGGACCTCTGGTCAGAAAGCCTTCAATTCAAATCTTATCTCTGACACTTAATGCCTATGAGACTGGGTGAATCATTTAAACTCCCGTTCTCAATTTAGAGCTCTAATAAAGCAGGGGTAACAACAATACCTACTCCGTAGGACTATTAGGAGAATCAAAAAAAGATAATTATATCAAACACTTTTCAAATCTCAAAGCACTATATAAATGCAAGCTCTTATTAAATTAAAACTAAATTACAAAGTGCCAATCAGGGTTTAAGAGTGAATTAGCCCCAATCTTCAACTTGTAGAGTCTGATTTACTAATTTGTTTTCCTGATAGTTTTAAAAATTTCTCACATATATCATTTGTATGTCAAAATGATTGGATCTGCTTGAATAAGTACTCCCCCCAAACAAAACACAAACTAAATCTTGTGCTTTCTAATGAACATCACCCCAGTCCACAAACCACTAGTGTGGAGGAGAAAGTTTCATTCAACCAAGGCTAGAGATAGGTTACCTTGAAGCAAAGGATTTCTCCCCCCTCCCCTTCTTTTAAAGCTAGGGGTTGATCCCAGAGAGGAATGATGTTTGTTTTTTTCAGAAACCCGCCTTAACCTTCACTTACAATAACCAAAATACATTTTAAATGAAAATACTGTCTAGGTTGGATAAATAAGCATGTCTTCTCCCTTGCCCCCCACCCCTCCCTTTCTAAAGGCAAATGCCGGTCCCAAGTTTATTTTGTTCCCAGCATTTCAGTTAGGCATACGTTGGTGGTCTGGTCAAAATGCCAAAAGGCATCACTGGATAAAGTATCGTGTACTGGCTGATCTGTGCTCCCAATGAACATTCCTATTACAATAAGCCAATCCTTGAGGAAGGGGAACCCCCCGCTCCTCATCCCCATCCATGAAGGCTTCAGGCTTAAATCTCCCACTGAACTCTTTAGGGAATGGGCTTGATAATTGGGACTGGAGAAAATGTTTGCAATTTCCTATAATTTGTCAAGCTGTCAATCTCAGGCATGCAAATTTGTTAGAATAATTGAAACCAGTTTTTTTTTTTTTTTTTTTTTTTTTTATAAAGGGCATGGACTACAGCAACAAAGATGGCAGATTGTTTTTAGGATGCCTTCCTGTTACCCAGGTCAATCCCTTTAGCATTCATTTTTCAATTCCAAGACACTATAAACACAGGAACTTTTTATTTCACAGCTGTAGGAAAAAAAAACTGGTTTTCCATAAAGTTCATGATTTGACAGCAAAACTACAAAAATCTATTAAGCAACTATTGTGTACAAAGTACCATGCTAAGTGCTGGGAGAGATAAAAAGTTGGGATAAGAAAAACATTTAACTGTAATATACAACACTACTCAAGTGGAACCAGGATCCCATCAATTCTGGAATTTCCCTCCACTGACAGGTGCTCGCCCAGCCTGTGTAACTTTTTTTTATTCCTGCTTGAAAAGTTTCCTATAGATGATCCATACAATTCTACATGGTAAGTTTATTTATAGGCATTACACTGTATTTTTAAAAATTTATCATTAATGTGACTTATTTCTCTTCCCCTCTCCCAATTTTACAGAAAAAAGAAACAAGAATAGAAAAAAAAAAGATGAAAAAGGCAGATAGGGAGATGAAGGGATAATTAATTGGAAGTAGAGATAGGCAGTACAAGTTACTTTACTGAAGTCTTTTTGAGCAGGTCCTTCTCTCCAGGCCACTATTTTCTCCTCTGTAAAATAGTCTTAAGATCTTTGTGATGGTGTATTCCTATCAATCTGCAACTTGGGTAGGGCAGAGAGGCTGGAGGAGCACTTGTGTTCAGAAGTTCTCAGCTAGTGTAGTATTAAAGGCAATAGAGTTTATGGTAAATCTGGCATCAATAATACAAGATGTCCCCAAAGTAATGTGATGTTTTAAGCTATGAAAGTGACAGTAACCATTTTGGGGCCATCCTCTTGTGACTGAGAACCAAAAGACTACCAAATGAGGGAGGAACCGATTCAGGTAAGAAATGTAGTAAATGAAAACTCCCTTGAGGATCAGCAGTGGAACTGACCTACAGGACCAATAGCTTTTGTAATTCCAGCCTCAGTGAGAAAGGCAAGGGGAAACAATGACTTTGAATTAGATGGTTTCTTAGGCCCATATTTCTGGTTCTGTATCCATGATTCTATGGGACTAAGACTGAGAGATGGTTTATCTCTCATTCTGTCAAATGTTACTAAGATGGTTAGAGGCCAAACTGGTCTCCAATCCAAGTGTCCTGATTCTAGTATTTTTATTGCTCTGTGGCTACCCCTCTGGTGTACATGGGGCAGCAGCCCTTAGGGACTTTAGAGATGGACTATTGAGACTGTATACTGTATGCACTAGACCAAGATTATGAAACTATAGCCATTGAAACAAATAAAAAATAGAACAAGGGAGCTACACTACTCTGAGAAATAGGATATGATGTGTAAAGAGAGAAAAAAAAGGTATTCAAACCAAAGTATGTGAAGAAAACTTGTCAGAGACCAAACTCCTGTTTTTTTTAGGGGGGGCTGTCAGAAAATTTTTTTTAAAAAAGGGAACACATCCCATGAGTAATTTGTTATAATGTCCTACAGTTATACAATCTTGGGTCTTCAAACTTTTGTTTGTCAGCTGAAGTGGCTTAGAGTAGAATTCAGGGTTTTTAACCTGGGGTCTGTGAATTTGAGATTTTTTTTGTATGTATGTTGATAACTGTATTTCAGTATAATTGGTTTCCTTCAAAATCCTATAGATTTTATTTTATACATTTAAAGACATTAATCTAAGAAATGGTCCACAAACTACACTAGACTGTTGCCAAAGGGGTGCATTATACAAAAAAGACTAAGAACCTTGGGCTGGATGAAAGTCCTTTCTGAAAGTTCTGTGGATGACACAGGAAACGCTTCCTTAAATCAGTCATAATGTCTCCCTGTTACAAAAGCAGTCTCATTATTTCTTGCTCTGTCCTTGTGAAAATAGAACAGCTGCTCTGTGTCACTCATATGCTATTTCTTAACATGCCTGACGACTGTAATTAGGAACCACCAGTTATCCAGCCTTTACTCTCAGCCATTTCCCAACCTTGTAATCATTTTTGGTTGCTTTCTTGAAAGCTGAGAAAAGGTCATGGCAACTAAGAAAGTTGGCAGAGTTGCCTGTGTTTGTTTTACGATTTAAGTTCTTGGTGGGCAATTTCCTATAATAGTAAACCGACTATGTTTCCCAGAGAAGTGCTCAAGCATCCTATTGTAGCACGCTCATAGAATAGACATGAGTTTGGATTGAAAAGTGCATTGCTCTGATTCTCTCTTTCTGGCTCTTCAATTTCAGAAAAAAATACTTAAGAAGAGGCTCTTGACATGCAGAACTAAATTTTTTTTTTAATGACAAAGTAATTTCTTTAACTAGATGGAAGCTTGGAATACAATTCAATTACACACATAATGCACACTTTTTTTTTTTTTTAAACTACCAGGTCTTATGTTAGGTATTGGGCCTACAAAAATCACAATCTACCTAAAGATTAAAAAAAACAACAACTATATACAGATAAACAAATTCAAAATGCAAATCCACATGAGATAAATACAAGGATTTCTATTGAGACAAGCAATGGAAGGGGAAAATCTCATTCAAATTAGGTGAAATCATGGCTAGGTAATGAGATCACTTGATTCTCAGCTGGTGGCTATCACTATAATAGAAAACAAGGAAATAATGTTTGCCAAATAGTTTCCTTTATATATTTTCCAAATAGTTTTCCAAAGTTAGCAACAGGGTTCCTATTAATAATGCAGGAACTGGTAAGTTTCAACCAAATGCAACTGCCTGGAAATTGATCTATATTTCAAAGCCCCAGTCAGACCTTATACTAATATTTTTTAATGGAAAGTAAATACTTAAAACTCCACCAAAAACCTAACATTAAACTGCATACTTTAAAAATCTTTCCACTTAGTTTCTATAAGGGAAAAATATCATTTGACTTCTAATGTTTGAAGAAAGATTCCATAAAGTTATTTCTTTTCCAATAGTCTATTTTTATTCTTTTGTTTTTGGGGGCTACATCATCTACAACTTATCTCCTTTTTCTCCTAAATGCTCAGAATAGTTTTTTAAAAAAAAATACACTCTAATTGGTAGACTTGAGGAGCAGACATTTTTATATGAATATCACTCTTTCTCTATCTAGCACCATATATGGCTATTAAAAAAGCCCCAAATCAACTGTCCAAAACCTTTCTCTTGTTCTCCAAGGGTGTCTGAAATTTCACAGAGAAATTGTAAACACTGCACAGTGTGCCAAATACTGTCTTTTTAGGAGGTCACCATACCCAGCTAACAATTCCTTGGCAGAGAAAACCACTCTACAATCCTGGAAATCCTTAACACAATGGTCTTAGCTGAGGAGTTCTGGCACGGGGTAGCCACCACCATTCCCTCCCCAAGGACTGAACACAGACACCTCAGATTTTCTTGAGCCAAGGAAAGGTAACTCCAGAGCAGAATTCCCTAAATAAAAGAAAAAGGAGCTAAAAGATTTTAACATATCAGAGAGGCCATTTACTACAAAAATAAATGAATCCTTTAGTTATGTTCAAAGCTCAGGAAATGTATATAGTGAACTGATTTCTTTTTTTGCTGTTTATCTTTTCTTTATGGATTTCTGGAGGAGAGGGGAGGTACCTAATTCCATTTCTTCCAAGTCCCATTGGCAGCAAAGGAGAACAATTTGAAGTCTAAAAATGTCATTTACTGTGAGATTCTTTAGATGTGGTGGAGATTCAAGTCTTTTGATAGAAGTGAAGAAGTTGAGAGCTTTGTGAGAAGGTATACTACGGTGCAACACAAAACATGCTTTGGTCATATGTACTATGTATATTTTTGACATTAAATACAGTTAAAGCATACCTGTGTTCTTCTGTTACCAAGGATGCTTACTACCTTCATTGAAAACTACATGAAATGAGATGACTGAAGTATGATCACAGAACCCAGCAGCGCCTCAGCATCCCACTCTCTCCCATGAGAAGTCATATAAGTTCTCTGCTTGTGTCCTACACCTGTGTTCATTTTATTTACATGGACCCAGTCCTGCAACCAGTTGTATCAATACAATGAGTATTCCAGTGTTTTAGAAGGGTTTCAAGTATTATAAGTTTTAGAGAAGATTCATCAGAGTGAAACTCTTTGGAAACAGGATCTGTCTTTCTTTCTTTTTTTGTATCTTCAATTCTTGGCGCAGTTATTTGCATATAGTGAGTGCTTAATAAATGTTTTTTCATTCATTCAGAGTTAACACTAAATTCATTTTTTAAAAAAGTAATACCTCAAATGTCCTTCATGATCGTATACCAAAAGCCAAATGGATGTACTTGCAGGCAATTCTGACTGTCTTTGTCCAGAGAGATTACTATTACTACTGAGGACACGATCATCTTCTTGTTCATCTCCACTAGCAACTGGTGCCATCTGGATTCCTCACTCCCATTCTTTAAACATAGTCAAAGTTGAAACTATTGTCAAATCTTATCATTTTTTCCTCTTAATCATCACATTTGTGGTATAAATGCCCTTCTCTCTTCACTGACAAACCCACCCACTTGAGTTTAGGCAATCTAACCTCCCTCCTGCATTATTACAACAGTACTTTTCTAATTATTATTATCTTTTTTTGGGGGGGGTGTTTCAGCTATCTCCCCTCTCCATATACTCCCTACTCTGCCATCAAAGTCATTTTTGTATAGTGTAGGTCCAACAATGCCATGGCCTAACTCAGCCAGCTCCAGAGGCTCCCTCTTATATCTAGGATCCTATAGCAAATCCTGTTCAACTTTAAAGCACTGCACAATATGGCCACTTTCTACCTTTTCAGTCTTTTTGTTTTATTTCCCTCAACTCCCTGTTACCCAGCTACACAGCTACCAGCATTTGAGAGTGCTACTGACTTCTTTCATTAATAAAATGTGAGCAATGTTAATAAAATGGCTCATTAATCAGAAAGCATGTCTCTTGAACTTTTTAAATATCACAGTTATAAGCTCTTTGAAGCCAGGGGCCGCATAGCACCTTATACATAGTAGGTACAAAATAAATAATTGTTAAATAAAGAAATAGAAGAGCATATTGATACTTTAGCTGTGCTACTAAAATTGTCACTGGGCCATCGCCATCACCACATAAGTTACATCCTGATTAAAAAAAAAAGTTTTTATATCTTTAAATGGAGTCCCTAAGAAGCTTTATTAACACAAAATAAAAGTCACAGATTTTTAGATCACAGATTTAGAGCTGGAAGCGACCTCATTTAGTTCTGTTTTTTTATTTTACTGTTGAGATGGTTTAGTTACTTATTTGAGGCACCCAGGTAATAAATGATGCAACTGGGATTCAAATCCAGATCTTCTTACTCTGACTTTCCACTATCTCATTCTGCAGTATCAGAATTGAGGCAAATAAGTGTGATCATAATGAGGTGTGAGGGAAAAAACCACAAAACACTCTTGTCTCACCACGGAATTGTGCCAGAATTCAGATTCTGAAGAGGAAGTGAAAAGACCTCGAAATGAGGGGTGGAAAAGGAGAGGGGGATGCTACACTCTTGTTTCATTGAATAGTCTTTCCAGCCTTGCTATCAGGAAACAATGGAAATTAATCCAATCGCTGAGGAGAAAAACAGAACTTCTTGAAAACGCTATTTAAAAAGGAAGAAACATATCTAGTTTAATAGCATATTAATACTATGCTATTAGGGAAGTCAGTAGTATGGGTCTGTTCTTAGACTTTTTATTTTTTATTTGTTTTATTATTATGGTTTTTTATTTCCAAGATATATGCATGGATAATTTTTCAGCATTAACAACTGCCAAACCTTTTGTTCTATCTTTTTCCCTCCTTCCCCCCACCCCCTCCCCCAGATGGCAGGTTGACCAATACATGTTAAATATGTTAAAAGTATATGTTAAATACAATATATGTATACATGTCTTAGACTGTTTTTTAGAAAATGTAAGTTTGCTATTAATCTCTCTGAGGAAACAACAAACAAAATGCATGGAGTGGTTTAGTCAAATAGTTTTGCCTGACTCTTTGTGGCTCCCATGTGGGGTTTTCTTAGCAAAGATACTGAAGTGTCTTGCCATTTCCTTCTCCAGTTCAATTTACAGAGGAGGAAACTGAGGCATGTAAGCTTAAGTCACTTGCCTAAGGTCACATAGCTAGTAAGCATCTGAAATCGAATTTGAATTCATATTCTCCTGACTCCAGGGCTGATGCAGGTCACCGACCTGCCAACTGCATAAAACCCCTGTTCAAATCCCAAACTGATATTAGTCAATGGACTTTAGACAAAAACTTCTCTGGATTTCAGTTTCTTATCTGTAAAATGTTGGAGTTCAACTAGATGGCTTTCTAGATGCCTTTTAGCTCTGAATCTATGATCTTATTATCAAAGATCATAAGGTGGCAAACAGCCAGTTGAGAAGGTCTTTATGTGATCTAACTATGTCCATGTGTGAATGAATACTGAAAAATTATCTAGATATATGCAAATATCAACACCTTGGACTAACATTCTGGGCATTTTGCCAGAGTTGGACATTTAGATATTATCTCTCTCTCTCTCTCTCTCTCTCTCTCTCTCTCTCTCTCTCTCTCTCTCTCTCTCTTTTTTTGCTGAGGCTAAGTGACTTGCCCAGGGTCACACAGCTAGGAGCTAAGTGTCTGAAACTAGATTTGAATTCAGATCTTCCTGACTTCAGTTTGGTGCTCTATCCACTGCACCAATTAGCTGCCCCCTAGATATTATCTCTATTTAGGTTTACGGAATTCTCTGCTGATTGCTTTCTTCTCACTAGGAAAGTAGTTCTTCCTCCCTAGGAAAAGAGTAAACAGTGACAGATAGTTTCTTTGGAGTATCCACTTAGCTTTCCAGGGCTTGCAATTATCTATCTCAGGTGAATACAAGTGTCTTGTTTTTTGCAACAGATGTTTCCCTGTTAAACTGTACACTCAAACTCCATTTTGTAAATGATATCTCTTAAATACACGAGGAACTCTTCATTGAATTCAGCCTTGGTAAAGCAAAGACATCTTTTGTAAGGCAGATAATAACTCATGTTTATATATGACTTTAAAGTTTACAAAGTACTTTACATGCATTATCTCACTTGACTCATATAAGAACATTGTGATTAGAGGCATTATATGTATTAATAATCTCATTTTACAAATAAGAAAATTCAGACAGAAAAAAAGATTAAATGAATAATTTGCTCTAAATCACATAAGTAGTAAATTTCAGAGAGAGGATTTGAATCCAGATCTTTCCTTTCAAGCCAAGCCATCTTTCCATTATATAACCAACTGTTCTGTCAAACAAGATTTTTTTTTTTTTAGCATATAAGATGTTCTTAAAGTCCGCTAAATATGGGGGCTTAAAAGTCTTTAAAAATGTTTCTTTTTTCAAACAAGAGTTCTTGACATATTTTATGTATGTGTCACAGAACCATTTGGCAGCCTGGCAAAGCCTATTAACTCTTTCTCAGAAAATTAAAAAAAATCACCATTGAAATAATTGCCCAATTTCAGTTAGAGGTTAGTGGAAACGAAGATGTAATTTTCTCATCCAACTTCAAAAGCCCTCTGAAATCTATCCACAGACCCCTTGGACCTCAGTTAAGAACCTTCAACGAGGGAAAAGAGGCCTGATTTAATCTGGACACCTGTTTTAGAAATTTAGTTTAAGCCCTAGTCTTCTAAACAAATCCTCTTTAGTTTGTTCATGTTTTCACTTACTGTCTCCTTATACATCCATCAGCAGTGGAGGTTTAGAAAGAGCTTTCAAATTGTGTCTGTTAGAAAGTCCACCCAAGCAAAAGCCCCCCCAGGAAGACTTTCTAGTTTTATCAAATTCCCCTTTGTTCCCATCTAGGAGAGCAAACAAGGTTGCCCTTGTGCTTAGTCAAGCCCCAGTAATCTCAATGGAGACAGCACACTCCACACACATTACCCTCATTGTCTTAGCTAGAAAGATAGACACTTGAAACCCTGATTGTTTTTGTTGCATTTACTGTAAGATTCAAAAGGATCTTCACATGAATAGCTATGAACAAGGGCCAGTCGGATCTCATCTGTACATTGGGATATAAGGAATAATGAAGCAAATGGACACAGTACACAGTATAGTGGAGAAAACATTGGCCCAAGTGTGTAGAAGACCTGGGGTGGAGTCTGTACTCTGTCATTAAATACGTGATCTTGGGTAAGTCAACTCACCACCATGTTTAGTCCTTTTCAGAACTGTATATAACCTCTTTCTTCTAGAAAATGAAGATTTGGACTGGTTTATTTCTTTTTCTTCAGCACCAAGATTGCGTGGATTTTAAAAAAGTGTTAATAGCTTCTTATTTTTCAAAATGCACATAGTTTTTAACATTCATACTTGCAAACCCATATATTCCAAATTTTTCTCTCTCCCTCCACTTTTCTCTCCCTAGACAGCAAGTAGTCTAAAATAGGGTAAATATGTGCAATTCTTCCAAACATATTTCCACATTTATCATGCTGCACAAGAAAAATCAGATCAAAAGGGGAAAAATAAGGGAAAAAAAAACAACCAAGCAAACAAAACAAAAGGTGAAAATACTATGTTGTGATCCACACTCAGTCCCCTTAGTCCTCTCTCTGGGTGCAGCTGGCTCTCTCCATCGCAAGATATTGGGATTGCCCTAGATCACCTCATTGTTGAAAAGAGCCAAGTCCATCACAGCGATCATTACATAATCTTTTGTTGATTTGTATAATGTTCTCTTGGTTCTACTCACTTCATTCCGCATCAGTTCACGTAAGTCTCTCCAGGCCTTTCTGAAATCAGCCTGCTGATCATTTCTTTTAGAACAATAATATTCCATTACATTCATATATCCTAAGTTATGCAGTCATTCCCAAACTGATGGGCACCCATCAGTTTCCTGGACTAATGTATTTCTAAGATGCTTTCAAACTCTAACATTCCATGATTCTAGCCTCCCTTTTAAAACCAATGAGAGATTTAATTCAAACCTAAACAAGTCCTTGCCATTTGGGGTGGTGGTAAGGTAATTGCGGTTAAATGACTTGCCCAGAGTCACACAGCTAGGAAGGGTTTTAAGTGTCTGAGAGCAGATTTGAACTCAGGTCCTCAGGACTTCAGGGCTGGTGCTGTATCCACTGCGCCACCTAGCTGCCCCTCCTTGTCATTTATTTTAAAAATTTTATTGGTATCTTATTTTTAATAGCCTATTACTTCCCATTCTCTTATTCAATAAAGTAATTCTAGCAACAAAGTATAAAAATAAAAAAGGGTTAAAAAAAGGGATTCCAGGAAAAACAGCCAACAAATCAACTGAGTCTGACAGTATATTCAACACCCATATTCTCTCACCTCTGCAAAGAAAGTGTGTATATGTGTGTGTGTGTGTGTGTGTGTGTGTGTGTATAAAGTCTTCTCTATTCCAAACTCAATCATTATAATTACACAGATTTGTTTTTTTCTTTTAAAAAAATCAATTTTCTTTTTTTTTCAATTATTTTGTTTAACAGTAAAAATGGAAGAAAGATCATACAAGAAAAATGGAAAATATTTGCAAAAATCATCTTGCCAAGCATTTTTCCCATTAATGTCAGTGGAATCCCCATACTTGGACCTTAACATTAGTCCTGGAAATACTTAAAGAAGCATTAGAAACCAAGTACATATGGAGGAGAACCAGGCTGGAGGCTATTCGCTTGTGACAATTTTGAGGGACTGAGATACATGAGGTATTTAAAGGAGGGGAAGGTGCCAAAGGTATGGAGAAAAAAACTCATACCTAACTGATATAGAAAAAAGAGTGACAGAGAATCACAAGTTATTGATCTGTATATACACTCTTTCAGTTATGAAAGTCACTAATGCACAAAAACTGAGGTCATCCTCAAAGAGAATATTAGTAGAGAACAAACAAGTCTTGACAAAAGATATTTGACAATGGACCAAATGTACTATTTCCCAATTGATTGAAAGATGAAGAGAATATAGAATACCATTGTGCATTGATTATGAAAAAAAAATCATTTAATTTGGTAAGAAAATGCCGTCTTATTGGCTCCTGTACAACAAGGTATTATCCACCCATATATCAAAATCACTCATGATTCCTCAAAAGATATAACAGAAATAACCTTGTTCAATGACCCTCTGCTCATAAACATCAGACAAGTCATAAAACAGGAAAACGTATGCTTGCCAAAAGCATTTGCTATTGTGAGAGGCGCTCTAGTGCAGAATCCAAGTTAAAGAGGAATTCCCTGTGGATGGTGAGGTCTTCCAGATGCTCCTGTTTGTGGATGACATTGTGCTGATTGCATCAAGACATAGCATATCGCAGGGCCTCCTGCAAGTCATCTGCGATTTCTCAAAGAAGTTTGGCCTGATCAACTACACAGAAAGACCAAAGGGAATAAGGAAGCCTGTTGCCCATATTACAACATGCATTTGGATCGGCGATCTCTATGACTTGTCCATCAGTATGTACATCTGAAGCAGATGGCATAGACAGACAGATGATAGGGAAAACCCGACATTAGACAGGAGGAAAAGGAGAGTAGGTTGCATTGTCTTTAGGAACTTGCAAAGATCTTACAATGACTGATGCAAATAGTATGCATTAATAGTAATGTTGTAAGATGATCCCCTGTGAATGACTTAGCTACACTAAACAATACAATGATCCAAGAGAACTGAAGGCTTTATGATGAAGAATGCTACCCAGTCCCAGAAAAAAAACTGATGGAGTCTGACTATAGACAGAAGCATACTTTTTTTTTTTTTAGCTTTCCCTATTTTTCTTTTTTTTTAATTTTAGACTATGTTTTCTTTTACAATATGACTAATATGGAAATATGTTCTACATGACTACACAGATATGGTCTATATCGAATTGCTTGCCTTCTCAATGAGGGGGGTGAAGAAGGAGGGAGAGAGTTTGGAACTCAAAATTTTAAAAGTGGATGTTGAAAATTGTTTTTACATGTAATTGGGGGGAAATAAAATATTAACAAACTTTTTAAAAATCCTTCAATGATTCCAAGTTTATCATGGAAGCAAATATACTTTAAAAAATACTAACAATATATCAGTGTTTCTTTATGGCAATAAGATCTATACAAATGTTTCTAAAATATTGAAGATAAATATCCACAGAGGTAAATGAAGAGAGACATGATGAATATGAGTAGGTGTGAGTAAAAGACATCATTGAGGAATTAAGGAAGGAAAGAATGCTGGTGATAGGGAGAGAGTAAAGGCTGACAGATGGACAACCAGAGTATTTCACTGACAACTTTCTCATTAGAAAGTGAAAATAGTGTGGCAGCTAGGTGGTGCAGTAGATAGAGCACCAGCCCTGAAGTCAGAAAGACCCGAGTTCAAATCTGACCCCAGACTCTTAACACTTCCTGGCTATATGACCCTAGGTAAGTCACTTAACCCTAATTGCCTCAAAAAAAAGTGAAAAAAGTCTCTGGAATATTAGGTGAATTCCAGGCCACTATAGAAGAGGAGAGGGACAGAATTTGCCCAGGATGAACAAGCAGGGTTAACATGTAATCTGTATCACTGGAAAGAATCCTCAAATTGATGAGATCACAGGTCCATTTGAGTAATGAGGCATTTTATTGTTTTCCTGGTTCTACTTATTTTAGTCTACATCGATTCATAGAAAGCTTTCCATTTTTTTTATCAATTTTTCATATTCATAGTTCTTATGGTAAAATAGTATTTCATTACATTTATGTACCACAATTTGCTCAGCAATTCTCTAAATGATAATTAGTCTCTATATACAGATTTTCTTCTTACAGAGAAACAAACAGAAAACTAGTCTGTGAGAGCTTGAATTGATGACCAATATAATGACTCACAATAGGTGTTATAACTAATAAAGTTAACTTTTTAACCAGGGAATAAGGGATTTGAAGTGATAGCCCTGATTGTAAAGAATGGTCCTTGATGAACAAATTACTATTAGAGCTTCAATGGGAAGTCCATGAGTACATCAGGAGGCAGGAGCTCAGCTCCTGAGTTGGAGAAATGGGACAACACAAAGCCTACTGGAGTATTCAGAAGAAAAAAGTACAAAGTGCCACAAAGGGGATTGAAGCCTCTATAAATAAATCATATACCAAATCCTCAAAAAAGAAAGGAATAGACAGAAAAGAAGACCCAAAGTACTAGTAGACATCAGAATCAGGACAGATAGATATAAAAAAGGGAACCAGACAGAGGAAAATGGAGGTCTGACACCTTTTAGTAGCTTCTCTGGGAGGGGCCTTTCTTCCTTCAGCTTTTAAAGAGGCATCTCTGCTGGTTCCAGATAAGAATGTAATATACAGAGAGGCAATAGACCCTGGTAGAAAGCATGCTAGACTTGGAGTCAGGTTTAGAACACTGCCACTGCCATTTATGAGTTAGGAGGTAATAGGCAAATCACTTCATTCCTTTGAGTCTCAGTTTCCAAATCTGTAAAATGGGGATAAAGAAATATGGATGACATCTTCCTGGGTGATTGAAAGGAAAAAAAAATGTTATAAATCTTAAAGTATTATAGAAACATAAGTCTTATATATTGACATCAATATCTGTAGATTAATATTTCCCAAATAAGGGATATTATTAGAATGCAAAGTTTCCCTACAAGAATCCCAGGACTAATTTAATATTTAATTAGCTATTTAATTATAAAGCAGCAGTCACCAAAACCATTTGGTATTGGCTTAGAAATAGATTAGTGGATCAGTGGAAAAGGTTAGGTTCACAAGACAAAATAGTCAACTATAGCAATCTAGTGTTTGACAAACCCAAAGATTCTAAATTTTGGGATAAGATTTCATTATTTGATAAAAACTGCTGGGATAACTGGAAATTAGTATGGCAGAAATTAGGCAAGGACCCACACTTAACACCACATACCAAGATAAGATCAAAATGGGTCCATGACCTAGGCATAAAAAACGAGATTATAAATAAATTAGAGGAACATAGGATAGTTTATCTCTCAGACTTGTGGAAGAGAAAGAAATTTGTGACCAAAGATGAACTAGAGACCATTACCGATCACAAAATAGAAAATTTTGATTATATCAAATTAAAAAGCCTTTGTACAAACAGAACGAATGCAAACAAGATTAGTAGGGAAGTAACAAACTGGGAAAACATCTTTACAATTAAAGGTTCTGATAAAGGCCTCATTTCCAAAATATATAGAGAACTGACTCAAATTTATAAAAAATCAAGCCATTCTCCAATTGATAAATGGTCAAAGGATATGAACAGACAATTTTCAGATGAAGAAATTGAAACTATTACCACTCACATGAAAGAGTGTTCCAAATCACTTTTGATCAGAAAAATGCAAATTAAGACAACTTTGAGATATCACTACACACCTGTCAGATTGGCTAAGATGACAGGAAAAAGTAATGATGAATGTTGGAGGGGATGCGGGAAAACGGGGACACTGATGTATTGTTGGTGGAGTTGTGAACGAATCCAGCCATTCTGGAGAGCAATCTGGAATTATGCCCAAAAAGTTATCAAACTGTGCATACCCTTTGATCCAGCAGTGTTTCTATTGGGCTTATATCCCAAAGAGATACTAAAAAAGGGAAAGGGACCTGTATGTGCCAAAATGTTTGTAGCAGCCCTGTTTGTAGTGGCTAGAAACTGGAAAATGAATGGATGCCCATCAATTGGAGAATGGCTGGGTAAATTGTGGTATATGAATGTTATGGAATATTATTGCTCTGTAAGGAATGACCAGCAGGATGAATACAGAGAGGCTTGGAGAGACCTACATGGACTGATGCTAAGTGAGATGAGCAGAACCAGGAGATCATTATACACTTCGACAACGATATTGTATGAGGATGTATTCTGATGGAAGTGGATTTCTCTGACAAAGAGACTTAACTGAGTTTCATTGGAGAAATGATGGACAGAAACAGCTACACCCAAAGAAGGAATACTGGGAAATGAATGTGAACTATTTGCATTTTTGATTTTCTTCCCGAGTTATTTTTACCTTCTGAATCCAATTCTCCCTGTGCAGCGGGAGAACTGTTCGGTTCTGCAAATATGTATTGTATCTAGGATATACTGCAACATATTTAACATATATAGGACTGCTTGCCATCTTGGGGGGGGAGAGGAGGGAGGGAGGGGAAAAAACGAAACATAAGTGATTGCAAGGGATAATGTCGTGTAAAAATTGTCCTGGCATGGATTCTGTCAAAACAAAGTTATTATTAAATAAAATAAAATTTAAAAAAATTAGCTATTTAATTAATTTATATTAGCAGTGCTTATAAATAACAATAAGTGTTATCTTATAAGCTCCTCTTTGTGAGAAGGAGGGAGGGGACAGAGCGAGAGAGAGACAAAAAAAAGAGAGAGAGAGAGAGATCGGGACAAGGAAGGAGAGAATGAACAATATGAACTTAGTAAGGACAAAACAATTGGAGAAGTAATTTTGTTGATAAGGGGTCTTGAATACAATATAATTATTGGATAAATTGTTCTTTTGGTTCCACTCTTTCTATTGCTTTGATGATGATGATGGTAGTGATGGTGGTGGTGGTGAAAGGCTTTACGATACACCAAGATGAAGAATTCCTCATTTGGAGTTCCTTTAAAATCACTTCTAGCTTGAAAAAAATTCAGAATCTATGACTAGTGCTAAAATGCATGTCTTTATTCTTTTCACACTTTATAGACCACTTGTTTACAACTCACAGATGTTAGAAAGTGTTAGGCTCCAAAATAAATGGCTCCATTAAAAGTAAAATGAGTTTACTTCATTCACACCTACTGATTAAAATCAAACTGAGAATGTCAAAACACTGAGATGCTGTATTTGATCAGGGTAAATTTTGGTCAGCCAAATCCGTCCACTGTACTAATCATAACCAGCAATTTTAGGGGTATATCTATTTCACTCATGCAAAATGAAAAATGGGACATTTAACTGAATCCGAATGCTGTTCTTCACTACTCACCTAACACGTATACACTGTGCTTATTCAATTTCACATATTGTATTTTTCCTAAGCAAGCCACCACCCAGAACTAACTGAAAAGAGCTGGCTAGCAAAGTAGGTTTTTTTTTTAAAAAATTAAGTTTTATTCTTTCCAAATTTGGCTTAAAACTTTGGGACAAAGCTGCTGATTTCATTACAGTTTCAAATAATTCCCCAGCTGAATGTTGACATAATTGCTTCATGCCATTAAAATAGCCTTGGTTAAGAGTAAAGAATTAAGCTTTTTTTTTATTAAGAAGCAAATTTTGTAATGACAATAATTTAAATAATTGTTGCTGAAAGGGCCATATCGAGTATAATGAATTGGAAGGTATCGGAGAGGTTATTTAGTTTAACTTAAAGCATAAGTTCCCACCTATGACATCCCGCTAAAGTTGTCTTTCATTTTCTAAGAGGACCAGAGATGTCACAGAATGATGTCTTGACTCGTGGACAAATTGAATTGAAGGGAAGCAGAGTTCCATGACACTGTCAGCCTCGCTCTCGATTCCAGAATCATCATGGAGCAAGAAAAAATTCAGAGTGACTACTTGGAATTAGTGGGTGCCCCTGATGTCTTCAGTATCTTGACTAAGCTCTAAACTCTCCATGGCATCTGCTTCAGCTGCCTTCAATTATTTTCATCTGTCCCTTCTGCCTAAGGAAATCTTCCCATGCTAATTTATCTATTGGTTCAAGGTCTATCAGTTACCCTCAACCTGGTTTAGCCCATCTGCCAAAATGGTTTTAGCCAGCTATGTCCTACATACTACATCTTCTTGGAGCTTCGGATAAGAGCTGAATGAAGATGGATGAGCAGTCCTGAACAGGGCTTGGCAAACCCTCACACAAGACATCTCAGTGTTCCCTCATCACTGCCCCTAAAGTGGTCATATAGGAAATACTTAAACATTTCCAGTCTCAGAGGGGTCATTACCTATTTGAGACAGCAATTAAAATTTTTAAACCTCTGGTCATTAGGAAGTTTTGACATATACTGAATTGAAAAGTAGAGTCCCTCGGTTATTTTCACCTTTTGGTTCTGGACACGCATGTGGAGTCAAGCAAAATAAATTTAATCTGTATTCCACATGACAGATTTTCAAATATTTGAACCAGAATTGTGTCCCATCTTCTCTTCTCCAGTTTAAACATTCCAGTTCTTGCAACTACTTCTTCATGGCATACTTTTAAGGTCTTTTGCCATCCCATTTGTCTTCAAATTGATAAGCATTTATTAAGCACATTGTATTATGTGCTTTTTTGCACATAATTGCTTTGTAAGATAATGTGCTAGGCATACGAATACAAAACAACATACAATGCAGATTCCCTTCCAAAGTAGTTAACAATCTAATGAGAAAAAAAAAAAAAACATCTATATAAATAAATGGGATGCAATCGAGAAGGAGATAAAAACAAAGGAAAGTCCAGGAAAGTGTTATGAGAAATTTGATCATTTTTAGCAGAGTGTCAGGGAAAATTTCATGGAGGAAGTACCACTTATTCTAGGCCACAAAGGGACAAGAAAAGAACTCAAATATATAAAGGAGGTGAATCAACCCAAAAGTATTTATTACATGTTTCCCTTATGCCATGTGCCACTCTAGGGCCTTTGTTGTTGTTCAGTTGTATTCAAATCTTCATGACCTCATTTGGGATTTTCTTGGCAGAGCTACTGGAGTGGTTTGCCATTTCCTTCTTTGGGTAATTTTACAGATGAGGAAACTAAGGCAAACAGGGTTAAGTTGCCCAGATTCACACAGCTAGGAACTCAGATTCAACTTTTCCTGCTTGTAGGCCTGACACTCTATTCACTGTACCACTTAGATGACCCTTTCTAGGAGCTATGACACAAATATAAAGTGATTGAGTCTATTCTTTAAGGAAAATATATGAGGGAAAAAACACTCTAGATTTGGGAGGCAGTATGAGCAAAGTCACAAAAATTGGAGAAGGAAGCACAAGAAGTGGGGTAAAAATTGTACAGTTAATCTGGAACATGAAGTATATAATGGGGAATAATGTGAAATAAAAATGGTTAAAGTAGACTGAGGCAATATTATGATAGTCTTGGATCTCAGAATTAAGAATTGATACTTTACTCTGCAGAAAGTCTTTTCTATTGAAAATATATAACACACTACCCTTTCTTCCCATCTAAAATTTATTCATTCTCTAGTCTTGCCTTGTGTGTGTGTGTGTGTGTATATATATATACACATATATATATATGTATGTGTGTATATATAAATATATATATGTATATATATATATATACATATATATATTTATATATACACACATACAGAGAGAGAGAGAGAGAGAGAGAGAGAGAGAGAGAGAGAAAGAGAGAGATGATCACCTTTCCCCAACAGTGTTCCCTCTTAGAATTACCAGGCAACTGTTTCTTTTTTCTTCTCCCTTCCCACTTCTAAACCCTCTGCCTTCAAGAGACTGTTAATAAGGAAAAGCCATGATAATTTAGTAAAACCAAGAGAAATAGTTGCCAAGTTCAGTTAATCAGAAGACTTCAAGAATAGTGGTTTGTTTGAATTTTATGATTAAACTAGAATACTCTTATTTCAACTCTTGCTAAAATCCTTTCTATGATGCATTCATTACTCCATGCTCTTGCTTTTATTAAGCACAGTATGGTTAACGAATTTAAAACTTTGAAAGCTTGAAGTCTTATACAAATTTTCAAGCCATATGCTGAATATTAACTCTCATTATGAAAGGTTATAGATATATGTATAAACGGTAGAGGAGATTGGGTTCAATAAATCCCAAGCCAATGCTCTAATCTAGATGTCACTTTTTCACATATGCCTCTGAGTCTATTGGTTTGTTTTCATAAGGCTTTCACATAAAAGTCAAGTAGGATCATGGAATTTCATAATTGGAAGGGACCTCAGAATCACTTACTCCAACTCCCACCTGAAACAAAAATTCCCTTCACAATATTCCCCCAAAGTGGTTTTCAACTTCTGCTTCAATATCTCAATGAACAGTGAGCCAAACTCTCAAGAAAGCCCATTTTCTAACAGCTTTCATTGTCAGGTGGTCCTTCCTTATATTGAACCAAAACTTGTCTTCTTAAATCTTTTACCCATTGGTGCTAATTCTTTCCTCTGGGGCCAAACAGAATAAAACGTTTTTTTTTCTTTCTTTATGACAATCATTCCAATATTTAAAGACAGCTATTATATCCCCTAAATCTTAATTTTCAAGCATTAGGCAAATACGTAATCCAGGCAAATTTCTAGTTGAGTTTCAGTTAACAGAAGTTTTATTGTTCTCCTTCCCAAGAAAAACCATTTCATGGCACACACACCCTTCCTGAGAAACAGGAGGCAACTTGAGTAGTTGACAGCTTTAAAAGTTCCTGATCCTCTCCATTCTCTCAGTATGAATATCTTTTACTTAATGAACTGCAAGCTGGTAGATACTTAAGTTTTCACCTATATTAGACTGTAAGCTTATACTCTACCATTCTTACAGGTTTTTTTTAAATGGACTGTTACATATTAATATTTTATACTCAGCAAGTTCTACCACATAATGTCCAACACAGCAGGTACTAAATAATAACTCATTTATATAGACTTTAACTATTATAATCTGTCAGTTAGGTTGCATAGGGGATATAGTGCCAGGCCTGGTGTCAGTAAGACTCATCTTCCTGAGTTCAAATCCTGCCCCAGATACCTCCTAGCTGTGTGACCCTGGGCAAGTCATCTAACCTTGTTTGTCTCAGTTTCCTCATCTGTAAAATGATCTAAGAAAAGAAATGGTAAACTACTCCAGTATTTCTACCAAGAAAACCCCAAAAGGGGTCACAAAGAATCAGACATGACTGAACAAAAACCTGTCTTATATAGATCATGTCTAACTGATTCTTTCAATTGCCCTGCCAATATAACTATCACAGGTATTATAATTCTCCTTTCACATAATGGGCAGTTTGGTGGTTTAGTGACTAATGGGCTAGGATTGAAGTCAGAAAGATCTGAGTTCAAATCTGGGCTCCAATACATAATAGCTTTCTAATATGAACAAGTTATTTGATTTGTCATAATATCAACACAACAGTGCCATGATCCTTACTTGGAAAATGGCGGATAATAGTCCTTTTTTTCTGCTATTTTTATTATTTTATTTTATTTATTATAGCTTTTTATTTGCAAGATATATGCATAGGTAATTTTTCAGCATTGACAGTTGCAAATTCTTCTGTTCCAACTTCTTCCATCCTTCCCCCTCTCCCCTCCCCCAGATAGCAAGTTGACCAATACATGTTAAATATGTTAAAGTATAAGTTAAATACAATATATGTATAAATGTCCAAACAGTTATTTTGTGGCACAAAAAGTAGGAATAGTCCTTTTTTCAATGGGATTATTGTGGTCAAATTGAAGAAAAATGCAAAGTACTTGCCAAGTTTAAAGTACTTTGAAAATGTTAGCTGTTATTCTTATATGAAGATACTAGAAGTCAGAGAATTTATGTGATTTGACCAATGTCACAAAGGGAATTTGAAAACTGGTCCAAAAGTAACATCATGCCCCAAAGGACCATCTTTGGAGATGATTAGGGTGAGCTGATAGTGAGACATCATAAGAATCATGGAAAGTTGATGAGCAGAGAGTTAGAAGTAAAGAGACACTGACTCATGTCCCTTGGTAAAAGGGTGAGGAATGGGGATGGGGAAGATCTGTTACTGAAAGGAAAGAGAATAATATGGTACCAACAAGGATCTGGGTGGGTTGAGATAAAGCAAAAGGAAGTGTATGTTAAAGATGAAAGGATTACAGATTGAAGGCAATAGAGAGAGAGGATCTGATGGGAGCTAGAAATTTGCTACCTCTTCTTTCCAATCCAGTGATGGGAAAGTGCCATTCACTAGTGACTGTCAACTTTTTGGCCTCCCAGCCATAAGCAAAAAATGGGAGGCAAAGAAGGAAGTGAATTGCTCGATGTTACTAGATCTCTCCAAATAATAAACATATAGTAGTGAACAACTTCATCTCACCAAAAACTAATCTCAAATTGGGCTTCTTAAGTCTTTTTTTTTCTCCCTTCAAATTATTTAAAGAAAACAGAGCAGAAAAAATCCAAACCTGCTATGGGAATAAGTTGGAAGATTATTTTGTAGGTGGGCTGTTTAGATTCCTAGAAGTGCCCCCAAAGTCACATAGTTGTCTTATCACAGGACAGCTCAGAGCCAGAATCCCAGGTCAGACTTAAAGAATAAGACTTAAATGACCAGAACAAACACCAGCTTAGGAGATAATTTTTTTAAATGGCCATAATCTCTCAGAGTGGTCTCTAAGCAATCCAGATGGCTTTCCACCCCTCCCACCCACCTTGTTATAAATTAGCAGTCTCTTTTTTTGACCTGCAGTTTCTTTATGAGCTACCCACCCATTCTTAGTTACATGGGAGTGAGACTGTGATGGATTTCACAACTATCAGCACAGAAGTTGAAGTTGCCAGTTGTTCAAATGTGTTTACATCTAACACAAACAATTTGTTCTACTCTGCATTTTTTGAAAGCAAACCAACCAATTTGAAAGGATCTGCACACACAGGCATATACATATATGTGTGTGAGATCATGTGATCACATTTCTTACCCTCATTCTGCTAGCATGAGAAGGAAAAGCTCAGTGTGCAGAGATGGTTTTCATTTACATATTTCTTATTTCAAAAACATTGGCAAGATACTCTCCCTTTGGCAGTTGCCTTAGCTATATTTTACAAGATAAAGCTGAAGAATGGCTATCTAACAAAGATACATTGCCTGCAACTTAGAAAATCACAGCCAAAAGATGTTACTCTGGTCCAGAGCCAATTTAAAAAAAAAAAAATCAAGGACAGGTTGAATCCCTGCAATCCATCATCCATACAAATCAGACCCTATCTAGTGGCAGGCAAAGTTAGCACTCACACTCAGAAAACTGCTAACTGTCTTTTGTTAACTGAGACTTACTGGGTTTCAGACGGGTCAACTGCTTCATCTCAATAGTACGCACGCCAGTTTTCATTCCTCTTAATGGATGTTCATTCATTCCCTTCTTTCATCCCCCAAGCCCACCAAGCAAATCCACTAATTCAGGCTTCTGCTCTTTCCTCGGTGAGTGAAATTTCCATTCCTTCTTATTGCTGTCTGTGTAGAGCAGCTGACGGGAAAATTGATTTTAGTCCAAATCAGAGGATGTGGGTGGATGGGGTCATTGACATTCTTGGGTTAATTTTCAATAGATCAAGACTTCTCACTGGGAAGTCCCATCTGTACTAAGCCAAATGTAGGACATGTAAAGACCTGAACTGAAAGTTCTGCAGGTATCAAATATCTCCATGGGCAATAGACACCAATCATTTGAGTGGTACCTAGCTTAAGGGGAATTGGAGTTCTATTAGTCAAAATAATTTATGCTAACTTTTAAAGCACTATTTATATATTCTACTTTGTTTTAATCAAAACTTAAAAAGGACTACTTAGTCATAGAATAATAATGATGATAGCTAACATTTATAGAACACCTACTATGTGTCAGGCACTACCTTAAGTGTTTTACAATTATCTCATTTGATCCTCACACCAGCCCTTGGAGGTAGGTCCTATTATTATTCCCTTTCACTGATGAAGTAACTGAGGCAAACAGAGATTAAGTGACTTGCCCAGGATCATGCAGCTAGTCATTCTATTCATTCCACCACCTTGTTGAAACCTAATATCTTGTATTAGAAACTAATATCTTATAAGTTAATCAAGACAATTCAATTTAATAAACATCTATTAAGTGCCTACTATGATACTGTGCTAAGTGCTGGAAATACAAAAAGAGGCAAAAGGCAGTCCTTGCCCTCAAGAAGCTTGCAAATGTATATGGAAGATGAGACGCAAACAATCAAACACAAAATCATAATGATACAGAGTTAGAGTTGAAAGGGACCTGAGAGACTATATAGATCAGCCTCTTTATTTTATAGATGAGGAAACTAGGACTCAGAGAAGTTAAATGGTTTCCCCTAGGTCTCACAAGTGGCAAGTAGCATGGTGCCTGCCACCATGTTTATCAACTATTAGCTATCTTTTAAAGAATTAAATCTTTGGGGCAACTAGGCAGTACATTGGATAGAGCACCAGTCCTAAAGTCAGGAGGACCCGAGTTCAAATCTGGTCTTAGACATTTAACACTTCCTAGCTGTGTGACCCTGGGCAAGTCACTTAACCCCAATTGTCTCAGCAAGAAAAAAAAAGAATTAAATCTTTTACCAAAATCTGAAAAACTATAAACACAAAACTTGAGAGGTGACATGTAAGAGTCAATAGAAAGCTGACCTTAAAATTTAAAAGATAAAAAATACCCATTGTGTAACCATGGGCAAAGGCTAAAATATAAACCAAGACCTTCTAACTCTAAATTCATCATTGTATTACAAATTTAAAGTTAAAGTGGATCATAGGGTCAGAAACCCAGAGTTGAAAAAGACCTTGAAAGTCATCTGGTCTAATATGCTCTTTTTAAAGATGAGAAAAACTGAGGATTATGGAAATAAAGTGATTTGTCAAATCTGTGTCAGAATCAGGATTTGATTAAAACACAAAAGTAGCAATAATTTGCAGTTGATGCAGCTCTTAAAGAAGGCCAGAGTGGTAATAACTTTAATAGTTTCAAACTGGAAATCAAATTGTTCATTGACTTTCTCTATGATCTATGATCTAGGAGCTTAGAATATAAGCTCCTAGTTGGTGGGAAGAATGGATAGAAAGTGGTTGACCCTAGAGTCTGGGAGAAAAACATATCAGCTATATGACATATCATATATGTATCTCAGCAAGTCACAATCTCATAGTGCCTCAAGATATTTAAGAAATAATCAATCAATCAGCCAGCTAATCAACAGACCTGGCCCTCGGGCTACCAAAACAAATATGACATAGTTCTGCTATCACTGAACTTATGGTCTAACATGGGAAAATCCATACACATAAACAGATAGATATAAGATTACATATATATATATATAAATCAATCATATACAGAAAGAAAGTAAATTTGAGGAGTAGGGGACAACAGTGATTTCAGTTTTAGACATGCTGTGTTTGAGATTAGGAGCTGGAGGGATCAAGAAAGGTTTTCTGAAGAAGTTTGAGAGACATGGTTATTTCTATCTCATATATTAATAGCCAATTATTAAAACCGGGGAGACCCCAGCTTTTTTCCCAGTCCTATTTCCTTATTCTATTTTCTCTCAATATCAGGGTTGATGGAAGATAGGAATTACATTCTCCTCGGTCTGGGTATTGTTACTCTATCAAACTAGATCAGACTTCTAAAGTAAAACTCCCTTCTGCTCAAGTTTGGCTGGTGGATAAATTTTCTGAATAGATCACCGCTAAAAATAGCAGGAGTAAATAAGCAATCAAAGTTCAGATCTGCCCCCGCACTGAAATATTCATTTTCTTATTACTTGTTAAACAATCAGAAGCCTGGCTGATTGCCATCTTCGGAAATACCTTTCTTCCAATGGGCATATAAACCTAAATCTGCTACCATGACTGTCTTTGGTCAAGAGAGAAATGGCACAATGACTATCCTTTTATTAAAATGCGAGCATTATGGATAAAATAACAATTGGTTATGTGGGTTAAAAGGGAATATAGTAAGGACACTGCTAAAGTTATGAACTAAGGTAATTAGAAGGTTAGTGGTGGCCCTGATGGAAACAGAAAAGTTTAGCAGAGAGTGGAAATGTAGGATCTGGGGGTAGTGAGCAACAATGATTTCAGGTTTAGATACCTAAACCTGTGTTTGAGATACCTAAAAGATAGCAAGTTTGAAACATCCCTTAAGTAGTTGGAGATACAATTGGAGTTCAGGAGAGAGATTAGGGATGGATGTGGGACTTGGGAGATTATCTGTATAGAGATGATAATTGCACCCATGGAATGCACAAAAATGAGAGATTATAAAAAGAAGAGAGAGCTGAGACCAGGATAAAGACATGGAAATATCTATAGTTGGAAACTATTTTATAAGGTGCACAAGGAGATCAAAAAGAAACTATGAGAAGCAGGAAAATAAAGGGAAAGCAGAATCACAAAAATCCAGGGAAAAGATAGAATCTAGGAGAATGGGGCAGCCAAGAATGTTAAATGCCACAGAAAGGCCAATAAAGGTGAGGATTGAGGAAAAAACAAAACAAAACAAAACATCAGACTTGCCAATTTAGAAAGCAGTGATAATAATGGAGGAAGTTGTTGCACTTGAGTAATGAAGCCAAAAGCCAGAATGCAAATATTTGAGAATTGACCAAGTGGGGGGAAAGTATAATATAAATCAGTGATTTAATCTAGATCAGTAGAGGAAATTTCCATTGAGTATAACCACATAAACTTGTCTGCAAGCTGTCATACATGTTCTGTCTCCCAACCTGTAGTGTAAGACCCTTGGAGATCCTTTGTATTCCTTCCCACTTAGCATAGTGGCCCACACCTGGTAGGTGTTTAGTACATGTTTATTATTGATAATGACAATAGTGATTATGACATAATAGTTTTTACAGTTATTGAGGTTGAGGTTATTTGCTTTGAGTCGGGGGAGGAGCAAACATTTAATTATGCCCGTTGCTGGAAAAAACATGCTTCTGAGATTCTAAGTTTTATGGAAGTTTCTTAAATCAAAAACCTAGAGATTTCTAGGAGTTTGTTATGAGAAATTTTAGTCTGGGATTTCAGAACATGGGGTCCCACTTCCAACTGCCTCTTTTTAAAAAGCAACTCTACATGAAAAATGTTAAACTACATATATATTTATCTATTTTTATACTTTTATATATTTATAATCAGTTCATTGGTAATATGACAAATGTATTCCTAAAAATCACTATGCTATGCAAAATCCATGTCTTATGGGGAAAACTGGATTAGAGACAATATTCAAAACTGTCAGTAACACATAAAAAGATAAGAACTTAATAAAAATAGGTAGTGCAATTTGTATATATGTTAAATAATTAAAGAATTCAAAAATTATTACAATAGTGATAGCATCTTGGGCCACAGGTTGCTTTTTGGCCTGTGACATGATTCTCACAGGTCTGGGCTGGCAAAGTCAATGACTTGGATAGGCTGTAATTTCAGGATGTAGGTGTGGGAATCAGCTCTGGCAGAAGGTAAGAGGGTGAGGATGGAGTGTTGGGTGCCCAACAGCACTCCTCCATTCACCGCTCCAATTGCAACAGAAGATAAACAATTAAATATTTTACTTTACTTTGAAAAAGATCTGAAATTTGCTTATGAAAGTGGGAGTCAGAAGGCTTGCAACTTGTGAGTTATTGTCAAACTGCTCAGTTTCCTGTATTCTCACTTTTTCCAAGGCAAAATTCAAATCATACTCACTGTTCCTTACTTAATACATCAATAGTTCTGGAGCAATTTCAAAACAAGCCTTATAGCAGAATTGACAATAAGAAAAGGTTTTTCTGGACAAGATCCCTTGCAACTTATCCCCACAATTGGTAATGCCCTCCATTCCTAGCCTACCTATTTTATATTTACTTTTCTATTTATTCTTTATATACTTATACAAAGGGAAACCTAAAAATCTTAGAGCAGTTCTAAGCTACTGAAGTTTAGAACTACACTAAGATTTTTTAGGAAAACTTTTATATACATTTCATCATTCTAACAGAATGTAAGTTTCCTAAGAACAGGGGCGACTACATTTATTTTTATATTCAGTGTCTCACATAGTTCCAGGTATATCTGAGACCATTAAAAAAGACTTGTTGATTGACTAGCATCTGCCCTTGGGAGTTCCTAAGGGTTTCCTTTGTATAGATTAAAGGTGATAAGATTAAAGGTCTCTAAGCCATTACATTAAACACCTAAATGAATTTGAAGAGAAAAATAGTCACCCTGTGCTGCCCTCCAAGTAAATGAATGATACAATTCAGGTGATAACTGCTTCTTGTCTATTTTGATGGAGCATCAGACATTCTGTATCTCAAAATATATGCTAGATTTGGAGAGACAACATCTGACCCAGATTAAAAACTACATTCTGGGTCTTTTCCTTTCCTCCTTTACACAGGAAAAGAAAGGGGCAGTCCTGAAATATTCCTCCTAGCTAATACTAAAGTAAAGGAAGAATTCTGTTGTATTTCTTTTCCCTTTCACTAACTGCAATATTATCTCTAAATGAAGTTTGGTGCCTATATGAGCTTGGAACTAGATAAATGCCAAATAGAGCTTCCTTCTAAAGAGAAATGAGCTGTTTGAATCTGGTTTTTACCAGCAAATCGTTCATTTGATTGAAGACTTTTTTTTTGGATTTTGAATTCAACTATTATCCAGAGGACACCAAAGCTACCCTGTTGATTAGATACAGATCATCGCACCACAAAATTGTAGCCACTTCTGGGGCTGGGGAATTACCTACAGCATACTCCTTGTGAGAGGCAGTGAAGAAAACGGTTGGCTAATAAAGGGGGGAGAAGAGGGTTAGAATTGGGGGGGGAGGGATGAAACAAAACCCTATTGTTAGAAGGGCTCAGAGAACCAGAGCACTACCCTCCCAGCTGCATGCACCAGATAGGATCGCTGCTTGGGGAAAATCATTCAAAAGGCACCTTGGAAACACTTCAAGGAATTCAGCCTCCACATCAGGCCTTGGATGATTTCGGAAACATTCAGGTCTAGAGGTTGATCAGAGGGACTCCTTAATTAAATTGAGCATTTCCAAACATTATCATGCTACTGCTATTTGCTCAGCACCTGTCCTGACAAGGCAGCCAGTGTTGGCAGTCCCCAGTGTCTAGAGTCGCAGAATTTCAGAAGACGGGCAGATGTGATCCCTGAAGGGGGTCCAAAACCAGTGTGTTTCAGAGTCTGATCAAGGATCAGAGATTGCAAACTTCATCTAAATTCAACCTCTCTAGCCCTCTTTATTTCACAGATGAGGGATTTTGCATCTGACTTTGGAAACTTCAAATACTTATCGAAGGAGGTAATTTCATCTTTAATTAATCTAGGGATAGTTTCTTTTTCTTTCTGTGTATATTTAATAGAATGCAAACTCTATAATTATGACTGCTTCATTTATCTCTGAGTTCCCAGCATCTAGCACAATGCCTGACATATAGTAGACCCTTAATAAATACATGTTGATTGATAATGATTTAAAGATCTGATTAAACGAATGGCATATTATTTTTTCCTACTTCAATGACCAATTCAGGAAAGTTAATTTTTTTCTGAGAACACTTTGTCAATAAAAGTAAAGACATGATCTTCAAGTTCTACCCCCCAGATCTCTCTGTGGATAGTGATATGAAATGTCATCAATAAATCAGTTTCACATTCAGTCCTAAAAGAAAACTTATGGCAAAAAGATAAATACAGGTATAATTAAATGATTCAGCAAAAGAGATCACAGGATTTAGACTAGAAGAGGTCTTAGCAATTATCTATTTCAAAGTCTCTTGAGAGTGAGCATGATGTAAAGGCTGGGGCACTAGATTTTGAGATAGGAAAATGTGCTGTGACCTTGGACTAGTTTTTTAACAACTCTTTTCAAGTTGATCCTGGTGTTCTTCCCTTACAACGTTAATCTGTACAATTCAACAAATCTTCAATAAAAGTAGAAAGTGAGACTTAAAGGGGAGTTGACTTTAACTAATGTAACACAAGCAGTAATTAGGAGAATCAGGATATGAAGCCAGGTCTTCAAAATTTCTTTAATACTGTTGATTAGATCCAGCAGGAAAAGGGGCAGAATGATCTATTACTTAGAAATAGCAGGGGGCAAACCTGTGATCTCAAGGGGAAAAAAAGGAAGAGAAAGTATATTAAGGAGGAGAATGGAAAGAACAAAGGCTTCCTGATATATACCAGGAGAGGAGAAGAGGCCGACATTTTCCCTAAAGAGACACAGAGAGAGGCAGAAGGCCAGATCACAGGTACAGCTGCAGGCAACCATGGATGGGGATTTCCAAACCCTCTCCAGTTTTCCAATAGTTTTTTAACTGTTTCTGACGCTGTGATCCCATTTGGGGTTTTCTTGGCAGAGAAATGGTTTGCCATTTCTTTCTCCAGCTCATTTTACACATGAGGACACTGAGGTGGACAGGGTTAAGTGACTAGCCCAGGATCACCCAACTAGTAAATGTCTAAAGCCATGTTTGAACTCAGAAAGACTTTATCCACTGAGTCACTTAGCTACCTGACTATTTAAAGCAACACTTGCTCTATAATTGATATTGATAATAGAATTGAATTCTATTAGCTTACTTAATTCCCAAGAAGCAATAGTATTGAATTTACAGCTCAGTAGGTCCAAAGGTCTAGGTAAGTCCTGATACTATGAGTGTTTTTATAGCTGTATCTTCCGCCATTCCCATATGAGAATTGGAGATTTATTGATGTTTCCTTTCCCAAGATTAGGAGCTTAGAGGTTTTGTCTGTGGGCTGAGTCATCCTGATTAGTGGGTGAATGAGGTAGGGAAAACTCACCTTGATAGACTATATATACTACATATATATACGTGTGTGTGTGTGTGTGTGTGTGTGTGTGTGTGTGTACATATTATACCATTATATTTGATCAGACTATGTTTCATACCTTATCCCCTTGCTATCCATTATTACTTATTTACCTGGTAGCCATATATGTATTCCCTCCAGCTATCTCCTCCTAATCCCTTTTTTTCATCTATTGGACTCATCCTCTTTCTCTTGGACTAGCAATCAAATGAATATTATAGTCACTGTTGGAAAGGACATAATTTATTGGCTACTGACACATTGACTACTGTGTGATAATCCCTGTGAGTACTGAATCTCCAATTCCCTTCCTTGGATACTCCTCTCAGATATGTATAGTCTCCTATTAATGTTTAAACTTTTTGCTTAATGAATTTTTGTAGATTGATTATTAGGAGACCCAAAACCAGCACATTGGGTAAAACAGGTCCTTTTAGAATGAGCTCTTTATTTTGTTTTTAGATCCTTGGACTTAGGTCCAAGAAAGTCCAGATGAAGAACTGATTGTAATATCCACTGGTCAAGGCCATGATAACCAGCATTACATGATGGATTGAGACTATCTAATCTTTCCCCTTCCCCAATCTATGTGTGTGTGTGTGTATGTGTGCACGTGTGTGTATAGTTGCATAGCAATATCCCTTCAATTATGGACAAGGAACAGCACTGTAGGAAAGAACCTACAGTTTTTTCTGGGAGAGAGAGTAAGATCTGGGTCCAGAGAGTAGAGGAATCAGAAATTATGCTGGATCAAATCAGAGGTCACCAGTGCATTAAAATCAAAGAAGAAAGCAGATTGTCCAGGTGATTTTGAGCCAGGAAGGTAGCTGGTGATAGTTGGATTACCATTGCTAAGTTAGGTAGCATTTTGCTAAATATTTTGGGGGAAGAGGGGCAAGATTAAAAATGAGTTATTAGTTTATTTGATGTACTTTATATAGTTGATGTACTTTAAAAGTTAGTTCTTAAATTAGTTCTGTGCATGTGCACAAAAAAGGGGAGAAAGTAGTGCAGATTGTGAAAAGGCTGCATTTGGTGATAAATTCTACAGAGGATACAATATTAGTCACTTTAAGGAGTTACCAGGAGGACTCAATAAAGTGTTGGATTTGGGGTTCATAACACATGAATCAGCCATTAGCTGTGGGATCCTGGGCAAATCCCTAATATTAACTTAATCATGTACTACATGAGGACAACTGTGTTTATAAACTTAGCTTTATGGGATTTTGGTGAGGTCCAAAGGAGATTGCATATATTGAATAATTGGTACTCTATAAATACCAGTTATAATGATTATTAGTCTCTTCCAGGAAGCAGAGGCACAGGATCAGAACATAAGGCTAATGTACTGAGGACCTGGAAGATTCTGGGCTCTGCTGTAGCCTAACACTTCGATGGCAGCAGGAAGACACTCTCCTATATTGCTTTCACCTCATCTTGACCAATAGGGGATGCACATGGTTCTAGTTATTTCTCTTTTAAATCTCTTCATAACAGGAAACCATAGGATAATTTAGGACTGGAAGGAGCCTCTGAAGTCACCAAGTTCAATTTCTTTATTTTACAGAAGATGAACTAAAGCCTAGACAAGTTAAGAATATTGTCCAAGGTTACCCTGCTGGTAAATATCTGAAATGGGTTTGGATCCAGTCTTCCTGAATCCAAGTATAATATTCTAACCATTCCATCATGTTGCCTCTTAATGAAATGCCTGCTGCACTAGCTTGCAGAGCAGCTGAGAAAGGAAGACAGCTTTTGGAAATTTATTGTCACAATATCAGAAACTCTAAATATTTCTTTATTTGACTTTTATAGTATTAAGGAGTTCTAACTGCTCTGTGATTGTAGTTCATACAAATAAGAAAATATCCTATCTTTTTAATTAATGTTAATTAAACAATTTCTTGTTCATACTAAAGTCAGTCAACAAATACTGATTGGGTACCTATTCAGGATATTGTAGATTTAATTTGTCCAAACATTATTATCTAATGTTTTCTGGGAGATCAAATGGTTTGAGGATCACAAAAGAAAAAAGACTTAAGAGAGCAAAAGATATAAAAATACCCATTCACATCAGTGAAATTTAGAAAAAAAAGTTTTCATCACAAAGAGCCAGCATACTTTCATCTAATCATGTCATGCTAGAATGACCCCATTTCCTTTTTGGACAGGTTTGTGAGCCTGACTGATCGGTGAATTGCTGGAGATACTTAAATTTTAACAAAGTATATGGCAAAATTTCTTATGCTTTTTTTTGTAGTTAAGATGCAGTGATTAAGCAGTGCAAAGCAGTGTGTTAATTACTGCGCTACAAAGGAAACAATTCCCATCCTCAAGGGACTAATATTCTATTGTAAGTAACAATATGCACAAAGATAAGCAAATACAATTTCCAAAAAAAACAGATATAGAATCATTTCATTATGGAGAAAGCATTAATAACTAGGAGATTCAGAAATAGCACTATAGGGATGGTACCTACGTCCAGCTTTTAAGGAAGATCTGATCTAATAGGCAGAGATGAAAAGAAGGTCATTCCAGGTATGGCGAAGCCCCTTTTTGAAGACAGAGGCAGAGACAGAATATTATATTCAGGGAAAATTATGCCAGTTTAATTGGACCATAGAATATCTAAAAAGGAGTGATATAATACCAGAAAAAGAGGTGGGGAAATAGATTATACAGGCTTTCAGTAGCAGGGAGATTTTTTCTTCCTTTTCTTTTTCTTTCTTTTTTTTTTTTTAAATCTTAGAGGCAATGAAGAATTCCTAAAGAGTCAAATGATTAGATCTGTATTTAAGTAATAGAAATTTATTAGTTGCTTTAGAATGGTATGGTGTGAGTAGACAATTGAAGCCAATTAGGAGGCTACTGGTAAGAGGCAATTAATGGGCCAATATCATCTTGGAGGGAATTCTCCAATGTAATATCCTAGGAATCTCTGCCTAATTTTTGCTATTTAATACTTTTATCAGTGACTTAGAAGCCTAGAGTACATTTTGATCAAATATGGAAATATAACATTAGAACTAGAACATCCAACATATTGGATAATGGAATCAGGATCCAAAAATAAGTGAAGGAAATAAAACACTATTGAACCTAATAATATAAATGTTGGAGCTGGACTTATGATTTATTGGTATAGTGAAGAAGTGAGGAAATTCCCTCCATTAATGCAGTGCAGGTCAGCATCTTCTCTGTTGCTTATCATCATAGAGAGCTAGTTAGAGCTCTGAGAGTGTAAGTGCTTTGCCTGGGGTACATAGTCAGTACTCGAGGCAGAATGTGAATCTCTGTCTCTGAAGCCAGGTCTCTAACCACTAGCTATGGCTGATTGTTTAAGGTAAAAACCAATAAGGATAAATGTCTTATACTTGGGTAAGACCAAACACTGACGCCAAGAAATTCGGTAAAGAAATGTGATTTGATGCCAGTTAGTGTGAAAAAGATCTCAGAGTTTTAATAGAGGGCAAATTCAGTAAGAATCAAGACTGTAATATGGCAGTCACAGAAACTAATGTGATCTTGGGATACTTTAATAAATATAGTATTTAATAAATATAGATACTTTAAGAAAACATAGTGTTTGAGATTAGGGAAGTCAGAGTTTCGTTATATTCTTTCCTAGTCAGACAATGTCTGAATGTCCTGTTGAATTCGGGCATGACGTTTGCTGGGACATTGACAAACTAGAAAGAGTCCAAAGGATGGCAGCCAGATTAGTCAAAGGCTTCAAGATTGTGCCATAAAAGGAGAGATGAAGACAACGTGGCTGGTTATCTCTGAGAAGACAAAATTTATGATGAGATGAGTTTACATAACAGTATCTTCTAGTATCTGAAGGTATGTCATATGGAAGGGGGGGTTAGATTTTTTCTGCTTGACTTCACAGGAAGCAATCATTCCAAAGTCATGAATGGACAAATTTAATATAAGGAAAGACCTCTTAGCAGAAAAATCTAATGATAGAGTATTTTGGAAGTTTGGGCCCTTAGTGGATTAGATATACCCATAAATCTCTCAGTGTTCTGATATTATGAGTACCTGTAAAAACGCCTCTCCCCCCAAAAAAACTAGGGCCTGCCTAAATAGAAATTTCCTCTATGGTAGAATTTTACATTAGGCAATTTTATAAGAATGGTAGCTCACATTTCTATAGATTTTTGTGTTTACAAAGCACTTTATATATACACAATTGGACATCATTCAGGTTTGTCAATGAAGTGCCAAAGATCCATTCATATATAAGAAAGGACCATAATATATTTTTCAGCTTTTTAATAAAGAATCTTTCCTTCCACAAAAAATCTATTAACCTCTCATTTATACTGGACTGATTTCTTTTTCTTGGCAATTGCTGCCCCCCTACAGCAAATGTAGGAAATGCATCCTTTGATCAGCTCAAACATTTCTTACTTGGAAGTTAGAAAATACACCATGGGGATTGACTTCAGAGTTTACTTACATCAACCCCTTTGACATCACTTTTATTAAAAGAGTTATTGAAACTCCTGAGTAGAGCTAGAGTACTATTTTGTCAATTTTTTTAAGGAATCAAAAACCCTCATCTTTCACTGGATTCTCTGATTTCATAGGAAAATGAATCTGTAAAGGCCAATTTTGATCACTTAGGTTAATAAAAATCTTTCCTAAAATGCAGTCTCCGTTATAAATATCTCAAGTGGTAGGTTGTAATCAACCAGTATTTATGAGTAGGATTCAAAAGAATGAATCTGCAATGGTGACCTTTTGAGAATTATTCCATATAATTATAAGGTTAGCTCTGGGGATGCATTCCTAACTAAATTTATTTTACTTCCTTCCTATGATATTTTATAAGAAAGTCTAAGGGAAGCTTCTAAATCTCCAGATAGAATATCAATATTTTTCACCTACTGAGGTCCCTATAGAGATCAATGACTTTTTTGGGACTAGACTCATGATTTCATTAGAATAAGGAACTCCCAATAAGAAAATTTTGTTACCAATACAAGTGTCACATAGATCTACCCTGCAGTTCATAGTGTTAGAGAGATATTTAGGCTATTGAGAGGTTTGATCAAGGTCTGAGGCTAGACTTGTTCATGGATCTTGACTACAAGGCTAGCTCTCGCTACATCACACTGCCCCAATTCCTTTAGAACCACATAAACATTCTATGACAAAGAAGAAAAAGTAAAAACACTTTATTCTATACAATACACTAGACTTGGGAAAGGTTTACTTCTCAGAGCCAGTGAGACTGCCAACCAAGGAACTTGAGCCATATTAGGTCTAAGTAGCACTTCTACCTTTTTCTAAGAAGTAAATGTACCATTTTCCCAATCCACCACATAGCAAACTAGAAAAGTGAGCAGGTAGACACAATCTCATGGAAGAATTTTTTTTCTTCCACTTGTATTTCAGCTAACAGATAATACTTGTGTTTGCCCATCTAAGAGAATATGCTGTCCACTTTTCTCTCTGAACTTCGACATGATCATAGCTGATTTTCATAATTTATTAGTGGTTATATAATAATGAAAGATAAGAGTAAACACATAATGATTGTGGGTGAAAGAATGTTGCTGTTGTTTAATTATTTCAGTCATATCTGACTCTTTTGGACCCCATTTAGGAGTTTCATGGCAGAAATAATGGAATGAAATGAGGAGAGATATAGATTAGGAAACTGAGGCAAGCACAGTTAAGTGACTTGCCCAGCTAGAAAGTGTCTGAGGTCAGATTTGAACTCAGGAAAATGAGTCTTCCGGACTCCAGGGCTGGCGTTCTAGCTACTGATTTACCTAGATGAAGATTTCTTCATTTATAACTTTGTTATAAAACATCATGGTTAGGAAGGAAGATGTTTTGAGAAAATTTAGTAAAAATAAATGCAATTAGGAATGCAGTACCCAGAGCTAACCCTATTCCTTCTTTGTATTCACACGGAAGAATATGAACAAAAGGCACATAGCATGAACAATGGCAGATTGAATGTAGATGATCTTGTGGAAGGGAGGACCCACCTAGAGGATACCCCAGTTCCAAAGTATCAAATTGATGAAGGATATTAGGAATATATTCTATAGGAGGAAAAAGACAAAAATAAGTCCAGTTTTGAGGACTGGGGGCAAGATCTATGATTTCATCAGTACTGAGTATCATAGTTCAGTAGAGTTAAGGAAACTCCCACTCCTAGTATAGGTCAGCACTTTCTATATCATTTAATAGTTTTTTTTTTTGTCCTTCAAGTGATTTTATTCACAAACTTTCTTTATTATTATTACAGCTTTTTATTTACAAGATCTATGCATAGGTAATTTTTCAGCATTGACAGTTGCAAATTCTTTTGTTCCAACTTTTTCCCTCCTTCCTCTCACCCCTTCCCCCACATGGCAGGTTGACCAAAACATGTTAAATATGTTAAACTATATAACTCAATAGTCTTAAATAGCTTCCCGGAACACGGACAAGTTAAATGATTTGACAAGGGCCACACAAAGTATGTGTCAGAGGACAACCTGTAAAAGTCACCAAGTCCTTTTTCTGTCCAATGTGCATAAACACATAAAAACATGTATGTGGTGTATGCATGTAAACATATAGAAAAGGAGAGGAGGGAGAAGAAAGCCCAGTAGAAATCAGAGGAGCACTGGAGGCTCTAGAAGTTATTCAAGACTTGGCCATCAGAGGGCAGCAAAGATTAGCTTTATCCCATCTTAAATATTTTCATTTTGTTTTTCGAGTCAGTTGTGAATTATTACAGATCATTGATTTTTTAAACCCCATTTGACACTTCAGAGAAATACAGTGATCCCTGTTGTTGAATAAGGCAAAAGGTGAGGAGTTATCATTTTATTTTTTTTTTCTTTTGTGAGGGAAACAGACAGAAGGAGAATTATATTAGTCACACAAGACATATTAGACAGGGAGCCTGTCCATCACAAGAATGGCATGAGTCACTAACTCCCAGGCATTCTTCTTAGTGGAGTACACTAGGGTTGTGTTCTCAGAAACAATGAGAATGGAACTTTTGATCAAACCAATTAGCACGGTAGTTAACTGAGATGATTAGCAAATACCTGCAAGGACTGAATAAATATTACTGAGATAATCACTTTGACCCAAAGTTTCAGGTAGGATAATTCTGAGATTGGGCCAGCCAACATACGGGTGAAGGTCATTCATTACCTGGCATTGAGATGAAGAAGGAAGACTAACATTGGTGAATGACTTAATTACAACAGAGCATGAAATTCTATCTATCTCTTCTCAGACAGATAGTAGACTCAAAATGTAGGATGAAACATATATTTTCCAACATATCAGTGTGGGATTTTATTTTGAAGAGGAATATTTACTAAAATATTTTTTTTCTTTTTCAATAGGAAGGGAAATTGCAGAGGGGTAAGCAATAGGGTTGTGAAAAAATAAAGAGGGTCATTGATGTTTTTATTTTAAATGTAGAGAAGAGAACTTAAGGAAAGGAAAGAAGAAGAAAAGATAACTATAACAGCTTTGAAAGTCACATGCTATACTAATTAGAGAAATGCAAAGTAAAACAACTGGGTACCAATTCATAGGATTGTCTATTATGACAAAAAGGGAAAATTACAAATGTTGGAAGGGGTATGGGAAAATTGGGACACTAATGCATTGTTTGTGGAATTGTGAACTGATCCAACCATTCTGGAGGGCAATTTGGAACTATGCCAAAGGGTTAAAATTCTGTTCATATCTTTTGACTTAGAAATACCAGTACTAGTTTCACATCTAAAAGAGATATTTTTAAAAAGAAAAAAAAAGGAAATGTACCTATTTGTACAAAAATATTTGTGGCATTTCTTAGTATTGGCAAAGAATTCAAAATTGAGAGGATATCCAACAATTGGGGAATGAACAATTGTGGTATATGATTATAACAGAATATTCTTGTACTATAAGAAATGATGAGATGGATGGATTCAGAAAAACCTGGGAAGCTTTACATGAAATGATGAATAGATAAGGAGAACATTGTACACAGTAACAGCAATATTGAATGATTGACAACTGTGAATGACATCTCTTCTCAGCAATACAATGATGCAAGACAACTTCAAAGGACTCATTGAAAAAAAATTGTATTCACTTCCAGGAAAAGCACCAATGGGGTTTAAATGTAGATGGAAGCCTATTGTTTTTTATTTTCTTTATTTTTTCATCTTTTTTGGGGGTGCCTGTGCTTTCTTTTACAACATGACTAATATGGAAATATGTCAGAATCCTTACAAGCTGTTAAGTGATTAGAGTTGATAGAAACAATGCTTAAGTTAACACCTTTGAGAGTTCACACATTAATTCACATGTTTGGGAGATTTCAGGGTTCAGTAGGAGATATCCAAATTCATACCTCCCATAATCCCACTCTCAGAAAAGGAGTCAACCTTTGAGTTTATACCTCTAACAGAGCATAAAAACAGCTGAGCTGAGTCAGGAGAGTTCAGTTGAAAAGATTGAGAGGGGAGCGTCAGTTGGAGATTGAGAAGCTATGAGTCGGAGTTGAGCTGGAGGCAGAAGCTGGAAGAGCTAAAAGACAAGCTGCAAAAGCTCTTGGAACCAAGGAGGCAGAGAGGCCTCTAAGAAAGCTAACTGGGCCCAAGGAAAGAGACAAGACTTGGAAGGAGAAAATAAACGTTTGGATTTTATCAGCTGGCTGCATTTGAGGTGATTATCATCTGAACTGAAACTAAGGCCACCTCCAGAAAACCTCCCCAAGAAACCTGCCCACAGAGAACCATCATATAGTTTAAAAAAGAAGAACACTACATTTGCAAAAGAATTATATGAGATGTATAGGACTGCTTGCCATCTGGGGGAGGGGGTGGAAGGAGGGAAGGGAAAAATCAGAACAGAAGTGAGTGCAAGGGATAATGTTGTAAAAAATTATCCTGGCATGGGTTCTGTCAATAAAAAGTCATTTAAAAAATAAATAAATAAATAAATACATTGTAGAGCATTAAAAAAAAGAATTATATGAGAACACTACAGAAATCTACTTTGCATGATTGCACATGTATAACCTATATCAAATTGCTTACTGTCTCAGGTAAAGGGGGTGAAAGAGAAAGAAAGAAATTTTGGAATTCAAAATAAAAAAGTGAATTTTTGTCATTGGGGAAAATATGAAACATTTAAAAAAAAATAAAGCCACATGCTGAACATACTTAAAACTAAAAGGAAACAACACAACTGAGATCTGTAATTCCCTTTTTTTGTTCAGAATCTTTAAAAAAAATTAAAGGAAAAAATAGGACTGTTGAGTATTAAAAGGGAAAGTGTCAAATAAGGATAGAAAGGTAGACTGAAGCCAAATTATGTAAGGCCTTAAATATCAAGCAAAAGATTTTTATATTTTCATCTACAGGAAAGTGAGAGCAGAGAAATGGCACAATTGCAAGTGTGCATTATGAAGATGAATTTTTCAAGGAATATAGGATGGCTTAGAGTGGAAAGGAATAGATACAGGGGGATTTATTAAGAATCTATTACAATTGTCTAGGTGGGAGAGGATGAGGGTCTAAGATAGGGTAAGAGAAGCAGGAATAGTAGATAAGAGAGATCAGACACTGCAGTGAAGGCAAATTTTATAGGATCTGGCCACAAAATTAAATGGAGAAGACAGTAGAGAAGCATCAAATAAGACTCTATAGTTTTAAGCTGGGGTGACTGAGAGAATCATTACAGAACAGTAATAGGAAAGCTGAGAGAAGGGGAGATGAAGAATTAAGTTATGAAATTCTAGGTGACAGCATGCCATGCAGATAGGGATGTTCCTTGAGCAGTTGGAAACAGAAGATGAGAGATTAGAGGGAAGAAATTACATATGGAAATATAAACTTGGAAGTTATCTGCAAAGCGGTGATATTTGAAGCCATGAGAAAGAGATGAAATAATCAAGGAAAAGTGTAAAAAAAACTGTGGAACAAAGGCTTGGGGTACATGAGGTACATGTATTCTCTTTTTTTCTTTTTTTCTTCCTCTTATTCTTTTTTTTTATTTAATAATTTTTTTTTCAGTTACACATAATGAAAATTTTCAACATTCATCTTTGTAAGATTTTGAGCTCCAAATTTTTCTCCTTGCCTCTCTTCCCTTCCCCAAGATAACAAGCAATCTGATATAGGTTCTACATGTACAATGAGGAGCGTGTGCTTTTAAGGGACTGAAGGAATATGAATTATGAAGGTACCTGAGTAATAGTCAGACAAGCAGAAAGAGAATCAGGAGAAGGTAGTATCATGAAGTATCGAATACTGTTGAAGACAAAGGACTAGTAAAAAATCACTGGATATGGTAACTATGAGATCACTAGTGACAATGTAGGGATTGTTTTCTGTAGAATGGTGAAAACAACAGTCAGATGTCTGGTAATTAAAGGGTGAGCAGAAAAAGGGTAATGTATGTATTTCCTTAGCACTTACCACAATATGAATGCTTGTTGATTAAAACACTGATTTTGGTAAAACTTCCTAAATACTAAGTCACTATAGCCAAAGAGTTCTCATGGATTATTTTTACTGGGCCACAGATTTGACTTTACAAATAAATTGTTTCTTACAATCCATGATTATCTTATAAGTTCTGTCTGTGTTTCATTATATTCTATCTTTAATCCTAAGAAAATTCATAAAATAGTCAAGAAAAATGGTCTTCACTACACACCTGTCAGATTGGCTAAGATGACAGGAAAAAATAATGATGAATGTTGGAGGGGATGCGGGAAAACTGGGACACTAATGCATTGTTGGTGGAGTTGTGAACGAATCCAACCATTCTGGAGAGCAATCTGGAATTATGCCCAAAAAATTATCAAATTGTGCATACCCTTTGATCCAGCAGTGTTTCTATTGGGCTTATATCCCAAAGAAATACTAAAGAAGGGAAAGGGACCTGTATGCTCCAAAATGTTTGTAGCAGCCCTGTTTGTAGTGACTAGAAACTGGAAAATGAATGGATGCCCATCAATTGGAGAATGGCTGGGTAAATTGTGGTATATGAATGTTATGGAATATTATTGTTCTGTAAGAAATGACCAGCAGGATGAATACAGAGAGGACTGGCGAGACTTACATGAACTGATGCTAAGTGAAATGAGCAGAACCAGGAGATCATTATATACTTCGACAACGATATTGTATGAGGACATATTTTGATGGAAGTGGATTTCTTTGACAAAGAGACCTGAGTTTCAATTGATAAATGACGGACAGAAGCAGCTACACCCAAAGAAAGAACACTGGGAAACGAATGTGAACTATCTGCATTTTTGTTTTTCTTCCCGGGTTATTTCTACCTTCTGAATCCAATTCTCCCTATGCAACAAGAGAACTGTTCGGTTCTGCAAACATATTGTATCTAGGATATACTGCAACATATCCAACATATAAAGGACTGCTTGCCATCTAGGGGAGGGGGTGGAGGGAGGGAGGGGAAAAAATTGGAACAGAAACGAGTGCAAAGGATAATGTAAAAAAAAAATTACCCTGGCATGGATTCTGTCAATATAAAGTAATTATTAAATAAAAATTAAAAAAAAAAAAAAGAAAAATGGTCTTTTAAAAAACCTGGAAAGACTTACATAAACTGATGCTGAGTGAAGTGAGCAAAACCAGGAGAACCTTGTACATGGTAGCAGCAACATTGTGTGATGATCAGATATGATACACTTAGCTCTTCTCAGCAATTCGGTGATCCAAGATAATTCTGAAAAGACTTGGGATGGAAAATGCCATCCACATTCAGAGAAAAAACTATGGAGACTGAGTGCAAATTGAAGCACACTATTTTCATTTTATTTAATTGTTTTTGTTTTTTCTTTCTCATGGCATTTACCTTTAGTCTTCTTTCACAATGACTAATATGAAAATGTGTTTAACATGATTGTACCTGTATAATCTATATTAGCTTGCTTGCTATCTTTGAGAGGGGGAAGGAAGTAAGGGAGAGACAAATTTGGAGCTCAAAAATCTTACAAAGGTATATGTTGAAAACTATATCTTTACAAGTAATTAGAAAAAATAAAATGCTATTAAATGATAGAAGAAAAATGGTTTTAGAATATGCCAATAATTCCATAGGTCAGGTAATGAGTCCGTCCTTCCTCTTCAGGTATAGAGAGGGATGTCTAATCAGGCAAATAATGATGGGGGAGGTCACTGCAACATTTTATTTTGCTCAATTGTGTTTCTTTGTTACAGACAATTCTGTAAGGTGGGAGTGGATAATTTGGTATTACAATTATATAATGCATAAAAAATAAAATATATCAATAAAACTTCTTAAAAAGATAAAACAAATGTCACTACATAGAATATTTTTTTAAAATCACACTGTAGCTAACATATGGGCAAAATGAAAGAGGGGAAAAAAGAACCTGAAGCACTTTCCCACAAATCTCAGCTAGATATCCCTTGACATTAAACACAAATTGTGTTTAATCTGACTCTTTCCCATATAAAAGACAGAAGCATATAAATGATGTGATTAATTATCTCAAAGTTCTTATCACCATCACATGGTTATTTTCTATTTCTGTCATTGGATGGTCAAAAATATATTTCATCTAATTAAGGATTCATTTTGTCTTTTGAAGCTTCTGATTTTCTTCTCAGTTATTAAAAGCCAGGTGGCAAATATCTTGAGGAATGATATTTATTAGAGTTTAAATCTCCAATATGAGCTTCAAAACACAACTGTCTTTGGTGAAAAACAAAATCACAGGCTCTTTTTCTTTTATTTTTAACCTGCAAACAATGATTTCAATTTTAATTTTAAAGACAGTTGGATTTGAATATGAAAGTAGAAAAATATGTCTTCTCATTTGGAGACGCTTTCTTATAAAACTGAAAAAGGAAATGTACCTACTGTGTCCAAGGGATTGAGCATACAAAGATGGAAATGGAGCAGTCCTTTTTCTCAAAGAATTGACATCTTAAAGGAGGGAAGAGAACTTATACCAAAAATACTACAAATGTGATATATAGAGATATAGACTGATATAGACAGAATAGAGGAGAAATATTACCTCCTTCTTCTAGACATTATACTTCTCTCTTAAAATAGCCCAAAATATTAACTTTGTTGATACCAAATTGCACTGCTGATTGAGTGAGCTTTAAATCTACCAAAACCCTCCAAGTATTTTAAAGATGAGTTTCTTTTGACTAACTTCTCATCAATCTTGTACTTGTGAAGTAGAATTTTTTGTACAAGAAAAATTTTTACCTCTGGTTTTTTTTTTTTTTTTTTTACATTTACCTCTGTTAAATTTCATCTTGGATTTTGCCCAATGTGTTGATCTTTTATGATCTTTTTGAGATCTTAATAGCCAACATGTTAGATACTCTTCCTACCTTTGTGCTATCTATAAATTTAATAATACAATACAGAGCTTGAATTGGATCATTGATTAATTCAAGAGTTTAAAATTTCCAGGTCAATAACAAATCACTGAGACACTCCTCCATTACTGACCTTGCTATAAGTGGACTTTGAGTCTATTAACAACTCTTCTTTAGGTCAAGTAAATTAGCAAGTTCCATGACTTTAATTCTAACTGTTTCTCACCACAATTGAAGCACATTCTCTATCTAGTTCACAAGGAACATAGATCTTTCTTTTTTAAAAGACTCTGAAAAGTGTTTTGCAAAAGTCTCCTTAAATTAAGAAAAGCTCTGAAATGGGGCAAATACTTTTGAAAAATTGAAGCAACAAAATAATTAAGTAAAAAAAAGTAAATTCATGGGCATTAGCTGGAACATCACTAATAGAAAGCCTGTCATTGCTTATTTTCTTTCTCCAAGTATTTTGATGTGGTGGAGAGAAGCTAGTCTTAAAGCCAGGAAATGCTGGGTTTAAGTCCCACTTTTGACACCCACTGATTATGACTTAGAATAAGTTCTTTAGCCTCTCAGAGTTTAGGTAACTCCTTTAACATTATAAACTGCAGAGGAAATGCTGACCTGCATTGATGAAGGAAGTTTCCTGATCCTGCAGTCTCTGTGCCAATTCACAGATTCAGTTTCCATCCCCTGCAGAAGCCTAGAAATAGGTTATCCTAACTATATAATGTTTGACAAGGCCAGCAATGCTGAAATATACTTTTTGACCAGATTGTTGACTTTGACTTTGACTTCAGGGCACAGTTAAGAAAGCATGATGTGAACAAAGCTTTTATGGTTACATCTTCCAATCACTAACTGGGATAAGGGATTTGCTTCTTGAACCACAAAGTGACAAGTTTATAGAGATGCTAAATCAAAGGCTCAGCTCATTTTGCAGATCGTGTGATACTCCAGATATGACAGTGTTGAAGGCTATAAAATTCTGTCTCCAGCAACGTCTGTCTCTATTCTCCCTTCCATAAAAGGCAGCAGTGATCAAAGAAATGATGAAAGTGACATATGGAAAGAAGACTAATGTCAGAGAAAAGTCCCAATCCAGATAGATGGAAATTGCCTACTCAATGGAAAAGAATTCCCTTTGTCATATTTCATAGTAAATAAACAATGAGGAGGAAAATGAGTTTCTTTTATCAAGTGTTTATGTTGTTATGTCAGCTTCTTAAAAATACCTATCTGATTTGGATGAAAGAATGGAAAGATCACATTATTCAAGAGAAATGATGGAGCCCAAAAGAAAATTTGTGAATATTATAGGATTATAGACTCAGTTGTTTAGTTTCTAATGAATAGTCAGTGGATACATCCAGAATATATGTTTGGGAATGTAAGAAAAACAGAAAACACTTCAACTGTTAACTAAGCATCACAAAACTACAGAGGTAGAGGGACCGCAGGTGTCACCAATTGTACATACACCGGGATTCCCTTTTATATGTTTTCGTTCCCTATTAGAATGAAAGCTCCTTGAGGAAAGGAAGAAAACTAGGCTTTATCTATTAAGTGCCTACTATAGGCAGAGAGATTGCTAAGCCACTGCTCAAAAATTTTTGTTGATTAGCACAGGGCCAAGGAGAAATCCCTGGGATTCTCTATGAGAAACTTCCCTCTTTGATATTATGACTTTAGACTTTAACATTTGGACATCCAACCATTCCGAATCTACCTAATTATATAGTAATATACTTCCCATCTTTCCATCTTGTTCCTAATGGAAGCATGAGATACTAAATCCAAGGAATCCAAAGTTCCCAATAACCATCGCTGAAAATTAAGTATAATGTATCTGTAGCATACTCTTGATCCATCAGTCTAGTATTCCTATTAAAAACAAGAGTTCAGTGACTGTTACTTCCCCCATGCCTGACAACTTTGGCTGAGTCTTTAAGCTAATAGTTTTTGTCCTGACCAATTCATCAAAAGCTCTCCTATTGACACACATGTTCAACAGGCCTTGTTGTCAAGTCACGCAGTGTGGTTGACATTCTGTCCTTAATTCATATTGCAGAAATGAGATTGAAGCCAAATGCAGTTAAAATCACTGCAGCAACACTGTTAAATGCATCACCCACACTCCCTTCTTTCCATGCTTTATGTCATTTCTGTGTCCAGAACACACCTTCTCTTCCCACATTTTTACCTGTTGAAATCCTACCATTCCTTCAAAACTAGACTGAAATCATAGTTCCTCTCTAGTGTCTTTCTTGATCCTTTCAATGAAGAATGGGCTGTTTTCCTTTGGTCCTTACCACAGTCTTTTAGAATGTGTCAGATTCCCTTCCCACAACTAGATTATAAAGCTCCATTAAATCAGAACCTCTGTCTTATCTATCTTTGTATTTTTTCTGTGGCCTAACAAATATTTTGCACATTATAAGTTCTGAATAGACATCTCTTGAGTTCTAATTAAGATCTGCAGTCTTTTTTCAGGGAGAACAAGATCAGATACATTTTTGAAAAATATAAACACAAATATGGGGCTCAAGAGAAATTGACAAATACACAACTAGACCAGACTTAGGTTTTGTAGTTCTTTCTTCATAAATCATTTTAAACCTACATTGATAATATTTACTACAAAAGTAATGAAACTCATCGAGGATGTGTTAGCTTTCTCTGAGTTTGGTTCCTGAACTTGACAACATGGCTAAAAATACCAGGAAGATTGGAATTGTTGGTAAATATGGAACATGTGGTTCCTTCTTCAAAAAATGGTGAAGAAAATTGAAATGAGCCATCATGGCAAGTACACCTGCCCTTTCTTTGTCAAAATGAAGAGATGAGCTGGGAGTATTTGGCATTAAGGATCCTGTACTAAAATAGTAGCTAATGGTCTATGGATCTACGACATCACCCTTGCATTCCCAGTCAAATCTGCCATCAGAAGATAGAAGGAATTGGAAGGCCAGTAACACTTTTTCCTTATTAAATACCTACTAGTCCATAGTTCAACAATAAATGGATTAATTTATGGAATAAATTTTTAAAAAAAGATGTTACCATAAAATTTGTAATTAAATTAGTAAATATGGATCAAAGGTTATATAAAAATTTTTAAAAATGATGTGTTACCATAAAATTTATAATAAAGTTAGTATTCAATATTGGTCAAAGGCATCTTTTTTTTGGTGTGGGGGGGTTTTAAGTGAAAAGCATTTAACAAGGGAACTCTGTTAGTAGAAGGCTTTGCCCACTAGGAGCTTCAGCTGATTCTCCATTGTTGAATTTCTTGCCTCAGCCACATGTGGATGATTGACTTCCAACTAAAGTTCAGACCTACTTCTCCACTGGTATACCATATAACATTGTTATTGGTCCCTGAGAAACCCTGCCTCAATATCTACCAGCATTTACCTACTACCAGCTGTTTACCAGTTAAACTAATCAAAGATACCTTTTCATAGGATGAGGACTCATTATCTTGCATACTATTTATGCAGATCTAATCATCCTAAATTGGACCCCAAGATCCTATTTTCAGCCTCTTGATTTGGAACTCACTATTCCCTCCCGGTAATCTATGGGTAATTCCTGGAAGTGGAAATTTGACTTTGCTCAATGGGAACTGCCTCGTCGCTCAGTCTGTAATTTTTATAGTTCTTTCAATTTGGATTTTGCATTTGCTTCCACTCTCTAGTCATAGTTATTGTTCACTGCCTTCTTCCAAAGAGTAGTTGACCTGCTGACTGTGACCTACCCCAGCCAGAATTCTCACACCTAGTCAGACTCCAGATGCTGGCGCTTTGTAATCTTTTAAATCTTCTAACATGCTAGTAGCTAATCTTGGCACATCTGACAGAGGGAGGTTTGGCAGATGGAAAATGGCAAGGGTGGGGTAGGCTTGCTAAAAGATCTTGCTGTGCTATTGAAAGGAATTCTTAGCAGCCTGCTACTCAAGGTCCAGGAGAATCTGGCCCCACCCAGATTTTCCAATCTTATCTCAGAATCCTCCCCTCCATTGGCACTAGGATCTACCCAAAGTGGTCCAGCTTCCATCTTACCTCTGTCTTTGCTCCCAGAATCCTTAAATTAAAAGACTTCCCTGATGTCCCTCCCCTCTCTGCTCCTCATCCCACCACCATTACTTAAACTATAATGTTTCTCCTCTTGATCTCAGAGTACTTAGCTTAGAACTCTCATGAACACTTATCATGTAATAGTTACTTGTAGATTCAATGTAAATGGCTACTGAGGAAGGCAGAATCCTAGACTTATTTCATTGCTGTATTTCCCTAGCATTTAACAACATAATGCATATAGTAGGACCCAAATAAATACTTATTAAAGCCAAAAGAGAAAAAAAGAGCACTAAAAAGGAGAGAGGAAAATTCCCAATAACAATCTCTAAGATGAAGGTTGCAGGACCTGAGAGAACTCAGAAGGATTTATGGACTTGTGATATATCAAGTGAATCATTGCACTCTCTGTCTCTGTCTCTCTCTCTTTCTCCATATATATGTACATACACACACACACACACACACATATATATATAACATACATAAATTAAGAAATATTGAACCACAAGAGGATATAGGTATCAAATTTTTGCCTCAATTATTTTTATTTCATTTTTTGTTGTTGTTGCTGAAGCAATTGGGATTAAGTGACTTGCCTAGGGTCACACAGTCAGGAAGTGTTAAGGGTCTGAATTCAAATTTGAACTCAGGTTCTCCTGACCAGTTCTGGTGCTCTATCCACTACACCAACTAGCTGCCCCTTGCCTCAGTTATTATAGGAGGTGTCTAATATGGCAATACATAAATTAAGAAATCATAATTAATATTTGAGACAGGACTACCATCAAACACAGAGCCCCAAATACTTTAAATGAAAACAGATGGACTACTTTGGAAACCCTAGAACAAATAAGTACCTGCTTTCAATACACAATACACACACACATAGTATTCATACTCCACATCACTTTTTTATTTTCTGCCTGGATTTACAATTTTCCTGAGAACAAGCTCCTATTAGTCAAAGGGAAGTTTACAGGAGTTGGGAAAATTATGATTTCCTCTCAGTTAGGCCATTGATGGCCAAGGCTGAGAAGGATGAAGCAAGAGGACTTTCTTAGACCTGGAGACCACCTGAAGCCAGCTGGGGTCCAGACCCAACACACCCTGGAGCTAGGGGTGCAGAGCTCCTACATGGCTAAGAATACGAGCATCCTAAAAGAGTAAACTAGGCAGGCTGCTTGCGTTGGCCCAAGGAAAGCAAAGGAGACAGTGAACAACTGAGAGAATCAGAAGCCTAGAATACAAGCCCATACTTTTGACATCATTTTTACTTCTAGGAATAATATGTCAAACAATTCAGCATCTCAGATCTCCCCCAAATCTATTCCTTTTAAAGTTTTTAATTGGCTTGTAATCCTTTTCCCCACAGATTTAGAGCAAAGGGAAAGAGCTAAAAATACCCCAAGAAGCTAACTTACCTTGCTCATTGTTTGGCGGTAGGGGTGGGGAGTTAACAGGCTTGGATTTGTCATAGTTGTTAAAGCTCTGGCTGCGCCGGTTGTTGGCACTAACAGACCCACGAGTTTTGGCTTCGCTGCCTGCAGCTGATACCCTCGTGGTAGGACCTGGGAGTCTGAAATGGAAAAATCAATAGGTGACTGATTTGGTCTGGTGAAAGAAAGGGAGGAGAGAGGTAGCTTAGGAGAGAGAGCCAGAACCATGCAGGAAAAAAGAACAAGCCTAACTGGGTTTGGAGAAGTTTAAAATTGTCTAGGCAAACGACAGCAAATAATTAGGGACTAGAAATAAGCATGGCAATTGATAAGAAACTCCTTGAGGGTATGTCTTGTACCTAATCTAGAATGTCCTAGATACTTACTGAACGAATAAATCAAAGCCCAAATATAAATTTCAAGAGTTTTTTTTTTTTTTTTAGGAAAAAAAAAAAACACTTAAGAGTGTTGTCTCTGAAAAAAAATAATGCAATGCTTAAAAATATGAAGTTCAAAGAAGCTCAGAATCAGAGTTGTTTGGAAGGGATGCTTGTACCCTATACTTGAAAGACAATCCTTTCTACATCATTATCATCGTTGGTCAGAAAACATCTTCCAAACAGCCTGGGTTTCACTGTGATAAATGTGGTTGTTAGGAAAGTTGTCCTGTGCCCATCAATTGGGGACTGGCTGAATAAATTATTGGATATGAATGTAATAGAATATTATTGCGCTATAAGAAATGATGAACAGGATATTCTCAGAAAAACCTGGAAGACGTACACGGACTGATGATGGGTGAAGTGAGCAGAACCAGAAGAATACCGTACACAATAAACAGCAACATTATGTGATGATCAACTATGACAGACTGAGCTCTTCTCAACAATACAGTGATCCAAGATAATTCCAATGGACTTGGGATGGAAAATGGCACCCATATTCAATAGGAGAATTATGGAGGCTGAATATCAATTGAAGCATACTATTTTCCCTTTTTAAAGTTTGTTTTTTATTTATCTTGGTTTTTCTCTTTTATTCTGATTCTTCTTTCACAACATGACTAATAAAGAAATATGTTTCGCATGATTGTACATGTAAATAACCTCTATCATATTGCTTCTTATCTTGGGGAGAAGAGAGATAAGAGAGAGAGAGAGAAAAATTTTGGAACTCAAAATCTTATCAAAATGAATGTTGAAAGCTATCTTTACATGTATTTGGAAAAATAAAATACTATTGAGGAAAAAAGGAAGCTTTTCCTTATGTCAAGTATAAATTTCCCTCTCTTTAACTTCTAGTCTCTCATCTTAGTTTTGTCCAGACTTCAAGAAGAACAAATCTAATTCTTCTATCCACACAGCAGGACTTCATATTCTTAAAGACCACTATCAAGCATCCCCAAGCCTTCTCTTCTCCATGCTAACAATCCTCAGTTCTTTGAATCTTTATATAGTCTTCTCTCCAGTTCTTTCACCATCATAACTGTTATTTTTGGAAAACTGCAATTTATCAGTGTCCCTCCTAAAATTCATTTCATTTTTTGTCTTGGTTGTATATTCTTTTGTTGTCAACCAATTTCTAATCATGGATACCTTAAGAAATATGAAAGCATAAGAAGGATGTGGGTGTCAAACTATTGCCTCAGTTATTAAAGGAGATGCTTAATCTAAATGGCAACACAGAAATTGAGAAATCATCATAATTTATGAGACAGAATTACCAAACAGAAACTCAGAATTACCAAACAGAAACACCTGAAATGAAAACAAATGGACTACTTGAGAAACACTAGTACAAATAAATACCTTCTTTCAATATCTAATTAATGTATTCCTTAGAGATTTTACAACTGAAATCTGTCTCCTCAGACTGTGACTGGCTAAATATGTATAGCTCTTCCTAGAATAATATCTATTTGATTAAAGACAATCATTCACTTTTCTTTCAAATATATATCTCAATTCTTGATTTTAGGAAGGACACTCATAAGATGATTGGCTCTGCTGGACTTTATACCTTCTCTAAGGATGTTTGAGTCCCTTCACTAATAAGGTTAAAGATAAGTGACATTTACAGGACTCTTCCAATCCCTCAGACTTATAACTACATTGCTCATTCCATGGAGCCAAATTTGATCATTTCTATCACATGTAAGTCCCCTTCTCTCTACTGAGATAATTACTAGCCAATTCATTCCTTCATCACCTCAACAACTACAAGAACCCCCGTTTGTATCTCTGCCTCAAGTTTCTCCCCTTTTCCAAACATTCTTCACTCACATTCTAGAGTCATTTACCTAAGGAATATGTCTGAGCACCTTTTGCATCGAACTCCAAACTCTAGTGGCTAGTGATTACTTGATTTGGCATTCAAAGCTTTTTATAATCCACCTCCCTTCTTTTCAGCCTTCTCCTGATCTTTTACCTCCTCCTCCTTCTAATTTTTCTTCTTTTTTAGGCACTCAGGGTTAAGTGACTTGCCCAGGGTCATATAGCTAGTAAATGTCCAAGACCGAATTTGAACTCAGGTCCTCTTGATTACAGGGCACTATCCACTCCTTTCTTATTTTTCATTGACATCCACTCTCTTTCTAATTTTGCTCCAGTAATTTTTCACACAGGACTTTACATCTTCGTAGCGTCCCCATGACTGAAAACTTCTGTCTCCTAAACTTTATCAGTTGGTTTCCCAGAGCTTCCTTCAGGTCTCTGCCCAAATCTTTCCTTCTCCAAGAGGTCTTTCCCAATTCCTCTCCCCCCTCCCCAGATGCCAGTGTCTACCCCTCTGAGATTAACTCCACTGACTGTATATATCTGTATACAGCTCCTGTATATATCTAGATCTCCTTACATGTTGTGAGCCTCTTGAGGGCAAGAGTGTTTTTGCTTTTCTTTGAATTCTGAACACTTAGAAGAGTCTGGTTCATAGTAAGCACTCAATAAATGATTTGATTGATTTTTGATTTTTTCATGTGATCTCATTTGCATATATTATCTCATTGGCACGTGATCTTATTTGCATATGTGGTCTCATTGGTATGTACTACACAACTGGTACATACTATTTCATTTGCCTATGTAAATCTATTGACATATATCATCTCATTTTCATATGTAAATCCATCAGCATCTCATTTGCATATGTGGTCTCATTGGTTTACACAACCTACAGCATACATTATCTCACTTCATATGTAAATTAATCAGTGTATATTATCTCATTTACATATGTAAATTCACTAGCATCTATTATTTCATTTGCATGTGTGATCTTATCTGCATATACCACCTAATTGGCATATCACATATAATTTGCATATGTAAATTCACCAACACATATCTCATTTGCATATGTGGTCTCATCCACATATACCACCTAATTGGCATATCACATATAATTTGCATATGTAATTCATGAGCATATATGATCTCATTTGCATATGTAAATCCACCACTATATATCATGTCATTTGCATTTGGGACCTCACAGCCAGCAGCCCATGACATAGACACAGCAAATGGTGTTGAAATTTCTGAGAAATTAAATGACTTGCTCCTGATCATCTAGCTAGCATCAAAGGCAAGACGTTAGTTAGTCTAGGCCGTAACAAGTTTAAGTCCAGAGCTCTTTTCACTCTCGTAACACAGCCCATCTAAGCCACGTTTCAGCCTGGGAGTTTCGGGCTGGTCGTTTCCAGTAATTAGAGCTCTGCAGAGCCGAGCTTACGCGCCGCAGACGGCCCGGCCGCCTTTCATTAGATGGAGCGATAATGCTGAGCGCTCCACTCTCAGAGCGTGTAACCGTCTCTTTCCAAGTAAACTGTGGAGCCCCAGACAAGGATGACCACAGTCGGAAAGCATTAGGTGAGCACATACACGTGTGCGGGCGCCCTCTCTAAACATCTCCTTGTGGCGGAGCGAGAAAGATGGCTGCGGAGAAAGAGGGGCCATAAAATTTATATTGCTGAGACTCTTAAGCAATTCTGTGGGAGGGCTTCGGACCGGGGAAGGCGGAAACACATCTTTTCTAAAAAGTGGCCATGAAAACTCAAGATTATTCCCACACAGCTTCGAAGATTTGCCTCCATTAGGGGTTTCTTTTGTCCCTGGCAGGAAGTCAATTGCCGCCATAAAGGCCAGTTGTAAAGATGAGACAAGGTAGTAAAGGCAGGCGGGGAGGAGATTTTCAAGGCTATAGCAGTTTTAGGGTAACTGGAGGAAGCGATGATATAATTAACAGAGCTTTGCTGCAGGCTTCTCCCAACTAAGAAACCAAATCTTTCTGATGAACAGCACACAGTGATAACAAACATTTGACTCAGATAATTCCAATGAGTGTTAACAACAACAATAATAATAATTATAATAACTAACATTTATATAGTGCTTATTATGAGCCAGGCAGTATGCTAAGTATGTTATAATTATCACCTCATTTGATCTGCACAACAACCCCCAGAGGTAGGTACTAATAACACCCCCATTTTACAGATGAGGAAACTGAGGCAGACAGAGGTCAACTGACTTGCTCAGGATCACTCAGCTTCTAAGTAAATGTTTGAGGTCAAATTTGAACTCAGGTCTTCTTGACTCCAGACTCAGCACCATCTAACCAAACCAGATCATCCTCACAGGAGGATCCCTGATGTTGGTTCTAGGAAACCATACTAAATGTCTTTAATTTGAAGGGAGTGTCAAAATAAGGTTTTGAGCTTTTATCTCTAGTTCCAGAAAGAACTGCCCCAAGCAGCCTCTAAATGAATGATTGTAGCAAGTCTTAGTCACCTGAAGGACTCCCCTCTTCCCATGAGTCTACTTGCTGATCCCCAAAATGCAAAATTGCATTTATCATTTCCATTACTTTAAATGAGTTATTCCCCATGACTAGAATATACTCCTTTTTTAACCTCTTCCTTTTGGTTTCCCAAGCTTTCTTAAAGACTTAGTTTAAGTGATTTTCCTGTATCTCTTCTGCCCTTTGTAGCTAAACTCCTGGAAGAAATCATCTGCAATAGAAGTCTCTATTTTCCCTACTCTCTTTCTTTTTTAAACCCCTTACAATCCAGATTCTGACCCTATCATTTGACCAAAACTGATCTCCAAAATTACTAAAGATCTCTGAGTTGACAAATCTGATGATCTCTTCTTAATCCTCATTTTTCTTGGTCTCTCTGCAGCCTTCGACTCTACTGATCACTCTCTTCTTGGTACACCATTTTTCTTAATTCTTCTACCCAGCTGAACACATTTTCTCTGTTTACTTTACTGAATCCTCTTCCGGATCACATCTCTAACCATTGGTGTCCCTCAGGATTCTGCTATGGGCCCCTTTCTTCCTCTGTACAACTTCACTTGGTGCATTTTTCCGTCCCCATGGATTTACTTACCATGTTGACATTGATAGATTCTCCTGCCCCGAACTCTCAGTTGATCTCCAATCTCCACTTGCTTTTCATACATCTCAAAACTGGATGTCCAGTAGACATACGTCTAAAACTAAACTCATCATCTTTTCCCCTTATTTTCCTTATTCTCGTCTCCTACCTTCCTTATTACTATAGAAGACAGTCCCTCAGGGTTGCAACCTTGTACACCTCACCATCCAAGCTCTTGTCTATTTATTTCACTTTTGCAACATCATTACTCAAAAATGTCCCCTTCTATCCTCTGACAATACCATCACCCTGACAAGACCCCCAACACGTTCCTTAACCTTAAAGAAGGAATAAGCAACAGTTTAAAGGCAAAGACCTTTCCAAGACTGGTGCCTTATTAACTTATTCACACTCAAAGTCTAGTCTAATCTTGGACTGAGTTTTCATCAACTACAAAGACTTCTAGCCTATTCAGACCATTTTCTCAGTTCCTTTCAGTTATCTATATAAATATAAGGATAGGGCCCCTCAATCGAGGATTTAGAACAGAGCAATCCTACAACAATCATTCTCAGAAGTTCTGAAAGGAATAACACCTTCAAACTACTCAGATAAGGAATTCTTTGGGCCACAAAGTCAATTTCATGTTTCTCTATCATAAAGTGCATGATGTTTTCTATGAAAGGATATCTCAGAAAAATAAAGAAAAGTAGCCACAATCAGATCATCATCCTGGGGGTATACCTAGTGCTGGTTCTTATAATCTATGCTTTCAACCTGAGGGTAGGTCTCAAATTATGAGATCACACTCCAGCTGTTAGACTGTTATTCTAAAGTACTTTCCCCATTTGCACTACCTTGGTTCCAGCATGATTAATTGCCGGCTCTGCTGATTTTATTTTATGGTGGACACAATTTTCACCAGTGCATGAAGGTGTTTTCTACCTAATTCTTAGGTGTAAACTCAGGTGGTGATCTTTTTTTTTTTTTTGTCAGCTCTGAGTTTTTCTTTAGTGCCAGAAACAAGTCAGTCTTGTCATAGAGACCTCAAGTACTGCTCCCACATTTCAAAGAAGGCATTCACTTTTCTTGGTGCACGATGGGTATTTTTGTCAACCACTTGACTGAGAGCAATTGCTGCTCATGTCAGTCTCTCTCTCCGCTCCACCCTCATGTGACAGGTACCACCAAAGCAGCAGCTGCTAGAAGCATTTCCCCTTGTGCTGAGAAAGGAAAGCAAGTCAGAGGGAAAAATAAACTGCATATTGCTCATAGTAGGAAGCATGTCTGGATAACTCATTCTTCAAGGAAATTTGACTAACAGGGATCTGTCTGCATTACCAAGCAAAAACTTACGTAATGACTAGGAACATATATAGGCATTTTAAAGCCCACCTGTTGCTTTTTTAGTTAAATGCAAGGGAAGTGACTTAACAGAAAAGGAAAGAAATATCATCTGTTAAAAGTTACCATTGATTTCTTCAATCTGCACAGAGTGCAGAAAAGACTATAAAACTGTTACTGTATGTATGCAACCTGCAGGCGCTACTGATTTCTCCCTTGTCCAACACGCTTGTAAGCAGGGAGCATTTTTTGCCCACTACCCCGCAAAGGTTAAGGATGGGAAGAACCCAGCATAGGAAGGGCGGCAGCTTGTATGCATATGCTTGGAAACTCGTAGGAGGTCCAGGAGAGAAGGCCTTTCTCCAAACATCATTCCACTTAAAATTCCACATTATAACCGCATCCCCCTTTTTGCATGCAGGCTAATGCTCCTTTCCCTACCAATTTCTTTCCTTAAGATACTCACGAGGTTTAAATCTGTAGTGTCTGATACAACAGTTCAACTCACGAAGAAAATACAGTGCAAAAAAGATGCATTCAAGACACTTGCTAGATCTGAGAACATAATGACATTCTAGGGATATGTGTATTCTTTGTCTTTATTTTGGCTTACATAGTCATTGTCAAGGGCATCAGCAATCTTCTCTGCCATTGTAGGAAGAGTACATTCAGAATCCTCTTGGTTTCTTTCATCTTAACTGGGCACCATTACACAAAAATGTTCTGATCTGTTCTCAGAAGGATATTTACTATCCATTCATATTGTACCATGATGTTTCTTTACTAGCAATGTGTGAGTAACTCCTTTATCTTGGGAATGTCCAGAATCAAAATCATTTATTTGAATGGCATGAGACTTTTTAAAGCAGTCAATTCTGGTTAAAGAAGCCTCCTACTGACACCAAAAATAAGTCTGGACTATCACTTGGATTCCAAATTGGTTTTATGCCTGTTAAAACAACCACCACCACAACACTCCAAACTCTTGGGGCACTCCAGGTTAAAATGTAAATTTTAAGGAACATAAATTCAAATGATAACAAGGAAAAATTCATCTACTAGAATGTCCCATGGGACATTTGGAGTAAAGGTTCATCAACTGGAGAACAAAGTACATAAAGTAATAACACAAATAACAGAAGACCAAATCAAATGCAGAATGATTTGAATGATATTCCCAAGTACTGTGAGGTAGCCTTTCTAGGACATGGTGTGCAAGTCAAGGTAGGAATCCAGGAAAAGACAGAAAGTTGTGCTTTTTATTGATCTGCAGAGAGATTAGATGCTCTTGGCTTTGGTGCATCAGGGTACAAAAAGAAGACATGTGTTTGCTTTGAGATTTAATCTCATCTTACCTAGTAGATCCAAGTTTCAGGTCTTTATTGCCCCAGAAAAAATGTCAACCACTGTTTAGGTAGCTTAACCATAGAAAATAAAAGTGTCAAAGATACCAGAGCAAAGCAAGGTAGAAGTAGAGTAAGGAAGGGGAAAAAACGCACACAATTAGAAGCCAAATTAAAATAAACATAAGCAAAGCAACAGACACAGACCCACTTTTCAATACCTCTTTTTGCCTTTTTGTGTGAGTTTTAGCAGCTCTCTGATCCTGTGTAATCAGAATCACCATCTTTTTTGTTAACCTGAATTCCAAACATGCAATCGAGAGGGAAATCCAAAAGGAAACTGGGCAAAAGCAGAGGGTAAAGGCGATTGGGTTAAACCATGCTTTGCAGAATAGGAAGAAACTCTAACCTAGAGGTTTTTTTCTGACCCAGAGTGAACCGGATGAGTTTGCTTTGAGATGGGTCCCTGGATGATGCACTGCACAACAGGGAAAGAGAAAAAAAAGTAGAAGAGATAAGTGAGTAGAAAGTAGATATGTTACCCAAATAAGTTACAACTTATAGGACAATGGTGATGGATGGAAATGGCCCATGTCTAGTTTTCTCTCTTTACCTCAGTGGCTCATAGATTTATTTATTTTTAATTTAAAAATACATATTTTTTTTAATTTTTAATTTTTAAAAAATCTTTTTAAATTAAAAAAAAATGGCTCATAAATTTAGAAGTAAGAGGAACCTCACTTGTCATGGAGTCCACTCTCCTTTTTTACAGCTAATTAAACAGAGGTCTGGAGAAGTAAAATATCTTGCTCAAGTTCAAACAGCTAATAGACTAGAGACAAAATTCAAATCCAGGCCCTCTGATTCCAAATCCCTGTTCTCTCTACTATATTTCTCTATCACCATTGAGTCACTGGGAACTGATTTCACCAATCTGATCAATTTCCATTGAATTAATATCAAATTATTTTTCCTTGCCTGTATATGTAAACATATATATGTACTTATAATAAGTATTTATATTACTAACCACTACTATTTCAATGGGGAACCTGAAGATAAATATAACTGTAAAGCTATTACATTTATAAAGTCTAGATATTTGGATGCTTCTTTCAGAGGTGCCATAGAGAATTTCAAAAACATGGGAAGGATTTTTGCCATCAAACAAATCTATAAACATCATAAGCTTGTATCATTTTTGCACTCAAGGGTGTGAAAACAGTCATTTAAGTGGAAAGCTTTTCAACTTGTGTTTTTGGACTATATCTGTTCATCAGCTGAGGGAAGTACTGGTGGGGAAATTGCCTCTACAAAAATAGGTTGGTACTTTCTCTGCAACTTCTTATTTTGGAGAGGTACTTGAGATGGTTAAAGAGATTTGTCTGGGCTCAGACAGCCAGTATGAGAGATGGGACTGGAATCCAGGTGTTCCTGATTCTGAGGCTGAAGCTCATTTTGAAACCCCTTGCTGTTTCTGAATGGAAACTTAACATCTACCAAACGTGTTGAACAGCTGAAATGTATTGTCTATCAAACGTTGGTCAAGAAATAGGGAAGATTATTTGCTCCTCTGATGAATATTACCTAAGCCTAGGCTACGTATCAAATAACTTGAACTTAACTTAGCTGTCTTGAAAATATTCTAAAATGATACTTTTAACTTTTCCCACATGTAAGGGGTATTTAGGGATGATAAACAACTGAAAAAACCCAAACAAACTTGAAAAATTGTGCATATTTCTAAATTTGAATATCTTGTTGTGTGCACATATAGCCAAAGAAGAGAAAAAGCCATGGGTACTTGTCCTTATATGTTATGGATTCTAAAAGAAATCATAATGTCATAATCTAATTTATGAAATGGCATATGGCTCCTAAAAGAAAACAAAATGAGAAACCACTACAAAAGCACACATGTCTGGTGCGTGGGTCATGAGAAGAGCTGGAATATGACAACATCTCCTTTAGAATAGTTAAGTGTGAAATATCATACTGATGTTGTGAGGATGTAACTGTGGTATTCTGGTGGTTTTTTCATTAAAAAGCTGCCTTCTCTTTCTCTCCTTTTGTACAATTCATAGAAAAAGCTGGAAACTTTTGTAATATGTCACCCTCCAAGGGGTGTCTGAGAATGAGAATATAAATAACTTCAAAGCAAGGTTCAAATAATCCGATAGATGATGGATCCTTCACTGTGGATTTGTGAGCTAGGATGCTCGAGGACATGACCCCTACTTTTGGGTTACAGTTGGAGAAACAAAGTTATATCAATGGTCTTTTGGTGCTCCCATCTTCAGAGAGACAATGTAGGATGGAGAATCAGTTGCTCTTATTCAATAACGCAACTAGAGCCTTAATTTCTGTATAAATTATTTTAGATTCTGACTAAGCAACAAGAAATCTTTCTTTTCTTAGGCACATGAGTATCAGATTAACCTTAACCTACTGCTTTTATAAGATACAATATATATGTATGTGTGCCATATATGTATCATTTGTATACATATGTATTTGTATATAAAAATACATGTTATATGCTTATATTGTCATAGCTATATACATATGTGACGATATACTTTTATTTATATCTATTTATTATATATTATAATGTTGTTGTTCACTCATTTCAGTCAAGTTCAAATTTCTGTGACTCCATTTGGGGTTTTCCTGGCAAAGATATTGGAGTGGTTTGCCATTTCTTTCTCCAACTCATTTTACTGATGAGAAACTGAGGCAAACAGGCTTTAGTGACTTGTACAGAGTCACATAGCTAGTAAGTATCTGAAGCCAGATTTGAGCTCAGGAATATGGGCTTAATTCTAAGCCCAGTGTTCTATCCACTGTGCTACCTGGGTAGCTACCCATTATAATATATTACATATTATTATGTTCATTTCTATTTTTCTAAATACATATTAAAATAAAATTGCATATACATATATATATGTATACACATACACACACACACACATATATACACACACACACACATTTGTGTGTGTGTGTGTGTGTGTGTATAATCAAGGTAGAGGTAAAACCAGTAATAAAAATGATAGTATTTTATAAAATGCTTTACACACAATGCCTTTTTGATCCTCATAAACAAGCAGAAGTTATAACCCAAAAAGACAATTGAGAAGTCATGGGGTTTAGGAAAGAGCACTGGTTTGGTCTCAGAGAGATCTGGGTTCAAATTCCGATTCTACCCTTGTGACTTCATGTAAGTAACTTCACCTTCTTGGGCTTCTATCTACTCCTCTATTAAATGAAGGAACTGAATTAGTCCTAAATCCTAACATCCCTGGAGATAGAATGGAAAAGCATTATTATTCCTATTTCACAAATGAGCAAACTGAAGTTAAAAGAAGTTAACTCTCTTGATCAAGCTTATATAGCTGGTAAATAGAAGAGACAGGATTCCAATTCATAATTGCAAATTTTGAAATTTAAGACTGCTTTTTTCCAGTCTTTCCCAGAATAGCCCAGTTGCTTTTCCAAAGGAAAGTTTTTGTTTTCACCTACCGTTTTTCATTGCAATACCCCAAACATATGTAAAAGAGAAATGTAAGCGGTTCTCTAAAGTTATTATAAAGGCTATTTTGATATGTGCTGGTACAAATTTGAAAGGCTCAGAATTAGAGCTGAACCAGCTGGCATTCTGACCCATAAAAATGAGCAATCCCACTAAGTCACATAAAACTGGCTTGTTCTCTCCACTTCTATTGTAGTCTTTTCTCATGGACTACCAAGAACCACTCTCCCTGAATATCATTAGAAGAAGAACATATTGCATGATAGACAGAAATCAAGATAACTGCTTTTAAAAAGGGAAGTCCCACCTGGATTGCATTTCTGGCTGTGCTTTTGACTGCTGATGTGAAGTTGGTGGGTGCGGCTGGCACTGGGTTTGGGGGTTAGCCGGCACCTGCTGAGGCTGCGGTGCCCCGACCTGACTCTGGTAGGGAGATGTGGCCAGCTGTGAGACCACTGCAGTTGCTGGCTGAGATGAGTGAGGTTGTTTCTGGGGCTGCTGCTGCTGTTGCTTGTATCTGGATAGGCTGAAAAAAAGGCCTAAAATGGCCTTCAGGTTTCCATTCCGGATTTCTGAAAGATAACAAAAAGCAGCTTGTCAGAAGGGCAGCTTTCCCTTGGGCCCCATTCCTCTCCCGTAGCTCAGAGATGGTCCCTTTCAGCCCACACTTGGAATTGAATTCCTCAAGGATAAAACAGATTTCCGGAAAACTTAATTGGTATCACAGTTGCTTAAAATTGAGCTTTAACCACAAAGAAATTATTTTCCTTCTCCTCCGTAATGGATATATTAGAGATAAAAGGCAAGTTGCAACCTGGGGCTGGCAAACTGTTCCCAGACAGTTCCCTGTAATAGAAACTCAGGCATCACAGAGCAAGATTATGCTTGTGGGAGAAGTAAGGTGACCAGTCCAATGGGAGTGTTGTCTGCAACCACTAAGCCAACTTTCCTATATGGGATTGTAGGGAGTTTTATTCTGGGGAGTGTTATTTCCTTTCCCTTGTGCTTTCCACATATCCTCCTCCCCAAGAAGGAGCCCTGGTATGATAGATAGAAAGAAGACCTCAATTCTATCTCTGACATATACCTGCAGTGACCAAAGACTGCTCAGTGCCCTAGACTAAAAGTTACAAAGAGTGGCCCTAGACCACTGGGTTCCCTAGATCATAAGTTACAAGGAAGATGCCCACCTTCACTGGTAGAGAGAGCTTCTTCCTATGGGCATTCCTATTACCAGTGAAATCACAGGTCTAGTCCTTAGCTCTATCTCTATATACAAATAGAGAAAACATCAGGAAGAGAGACAACATGGTAGTACAGATAGAGAGCAGGATTCTGAGACAGGAAGGTCCTATCTCTGATATATATATATCTGCTATAAAATTCTTGAATCATTTAATCTCTCAGTGCCCTAGGCAACTCCCAACAGGGAAGGTGTCAGCCTCCATTAATATAGTTTCCTACTCCAGAGTTTTCCACAGTGATGAAATCATGAGATAAAGGAGAAGGGAGATGAGAGAAGATACTATGAATGTTCTTTGACATACTTTTTTTTTTTTTTTAGGATTAAATGTTTAATTTCCAACTAATTTTTAATGTCTCCATTGTCCATTATTAAATTTGTTGCATTATGATCTGAAAAGGATGAGTTTACAATTTTTGTTTTTCTGCATTTGATTGTGAGGTTTTTATGTCTTAATACATGGTTATTGTGTGTGTGTGTGTGTGTGTGTGTGTGTGTGTGTGTGTAGATGATATATACTCCTGAGAAAAGATTAAATTCTTTTCTATTACCATTCAATTTTCTCCGACAAGCTCTCATATCTAACTTTTCCAGAATTTTATTCACCTCCTTAGCTTGTTTCTTGTTTAATTTTTGGTTAGATTTATTTAGTTCTGAGAGGGGAAAATTGAGGTTCCCCCACTACTTCAAAAACTTAGATGCTATACTATTTGGTGGATATGTTTAGTACTTATATGGCTTAATTGTTTATGGAAACTTTCAGCAACATATACTTTTCTTCTTTTTATTAAATCTCTTTTAATTAGATCTTTTTACTTTTGCTTTGCTTGAGATCATGATTGTTTCCCCTACTTTTTTGCTTCAGCTGAAGCATAATATATTCTACTCCAGCCTCTTATTTTTTATTAAAACTTTTTATTTTCAAAATATGTGCTTATATTATTTTCAACATTGACTTTTGCAATACCTCATGTTCCAAAATTTTCCCTTCTCTCAATCCTGTGCCTTAGATGGTAAGTAATATATTAAACATATGCAATTATTTTATATATATTTCCACAATTTTCATGCTGCACAAAAAAAAAATCAGTTCAAAAAGGGAAAAAATGAGAAAGAAAACAAAATGCAAGCAAACCACAACAAAAAAGTAAAAATATTGTGTTGTTATTCACACTTAATCCCCATAGTCCTCTCTCTGGGTGCAGAAGATTCTCTTCATCACATGATTTTTGGAACTGGCCTGAATCATCTCATTGTTGAAAAGAGCCATATTCATCAGAATTGATCATCATATAATTTTGCTGTTGCTGTGTACAATGTTCTGGTTCTACTCACTTCACTTAGTATCAGTTTACATACATCTCTTCAGGCCTCTGAAATCTTCCTGCTGATTGTTTCTTATAGAACAGTAATATTCCATAACATTCATATACATAACTTCTTTAGCCATTCTCCAACTGATAAGCATCCACTCAGTTTCAAAGTTCCTTGGTGCTACGAAAAGGACTACTACAAACATTTTTGCACATATATATTCTTTTCCTTTTTTTATGATCTCTTTGGGATATAAGCCCAGTAGAGATACTGCTAGATCAAAGGGTATGCAGTTTGATAGCTCTTTGGGCATAGTTCCAAATTGCTCTCCAACATGATTGGATCAGTCCACAACTCCATCAATAATGTATTATTGTCCCAGTTTTCCTACATCCTTTCCAACATTCATCATTATCTTTTTCTGTCTGTCTTAGCCAGTTTAAGAGGTGTATAATGGTACCTCAGAGTTGTCTTAATTTGCATTTCTCTAATCAATAATGATTTAGACAATTTTTTCATATGACTGTAAATGGTTTTAATTTCTTCATCTGAAAATTGTCTGTTCATATCCTTTGACCATTTATCATTTGGAGAATCAGTCCCTTATTTTTACCTAGTGCGTATCTCTCTGCTTTAAATGTGTTTCTTGTAAACAACATAAAATTCTGTTATCCTCTTCTATTTTATAAGTGAGTTAATCCCATTTACATTTATAGTTATGATAATTGTGTATTCCCCTCTATTCTATTTTCACCTGTTTATCCCTCTCTCTCTTACACCCCACCCTTTCCTTCCTTACAAGTGTTTTCCTTCTGATCACTATCTTCCCCAATATATCCTTCCTTTTATAAGTCTCCTCTCCTCCTTCTATGAACCCCCTTCCTTTTTACTTACTTTTAGAGTAAGATAGATTTCTATATCCGAATAAGTGTGTACATTACTCCCTCTGTGAGCCAATTTTTAAGCTTTGCCTACTACTTCTCCCTATATAAATTTCCTTCTCCAAAATAATATTCTTTTTATATCTCTGTTATGTGAGATAATTTATTCCACTCAATTCCTCTCCCCCTCCTCCTTCCAATACAATCTTCTCTCACCCCTTTATTCTGTTTTTTTTGGGGGGGCGGGAGGTATTATCCAATCTTAGTCACCTTTGTTCATAACCTCTGAATACATATATTCCTTTTAATTACTCCTATCAAAATAAAGTTAAGAATTACAAATATTATCTTACTATATAGACATATAAATAGCTTAACCTTACTGAATTTTTATATTTTTTTCTTTCTTTTTTCTTTTTAAAAATCTTTTAACCTGTCTTTTGAAACTTGTATCTGGATGTCAATTTTTTTTATTAATCTCTGGGCTTTTAATTAGAAATGATTGAAAGTCCTTTATTTTGTTAAATGTCCACTCTTCTTCTCATTCTCCCCCTACCTCACCCCCAAAAGATTATATTCAGTTTTGCTGGGTAGATGATCCTTGATTGTAATCCTAATTTCTTTTCCTTTTAGTTTATCATATTCAAACCTTCAGGTTATTAATATGGAAGCTGCCAAATCCTGTTAATCCTGACATAGCTCCATGATATTTGAATTGTTTCTTTTTGGCCACTTGCAACACTTTCTCCTTGATCTGTGAGCTCTGAAATTTGGTTACAATTTTCCTGGGAGTTTTCATTTCAGGAATTCTTTCAGGTGATGATCAATGGATTCTCTAAATTTCTATTTTGCCCTCTAGCTCTACTATATCAGACAACTTTCCTTAATAATTTGAAAATTTTTGAGAGATGTCCAGGATTTTTTTCCCAATCATGGCTTTCAGGAAATCCAATAATTCTTATATTATCTCTTCTGAATCTATTTTCTAGATCAGTTATTTTTTCAATGAGAAATTCCATATTTTCTTCTTTCTTTACTCATTTTTTAAACTTTTTATTTTGTTTTATTGTATCTTAATATTTCATAGTCATTACTTTCTACTTATTCAATTTTAATTTTTAAGGAATAATTTTCTTTGGTGAGTTTTTTTACTTACTCTCCCTCCCCCCATTTGGCCAATTCTATTTTTTAGGGAACCATTTTCTTCAGTAAATTTTTATATAACTTTTCCCATGTTATTGACCCTAATTTCATGATTCTCTTGCATTACTGCCATTTCTCTCCTCCCCAAATTTTCTTTTCTTCTCTAATTTGCTTGTCAAAATCCTCTTTCAAGAAGTCACTTTGGGCCTGAGGCCAAATTACATTTTTCTTTGAGACTTAACAATTAGTCCTTTTGATGCTTTTTTCCTCTTCTAAGATTATGCATTGATCTTCCTTATCACCATAGTAACTTTCTATAGTCAAGCTCTTTTTTTTTTTTTTTTGGTTTGCATTTTTGTCTATTTTTTCTGTCTTTTTTGTGATAGTATTTTTATGAGAGAGTTGGGCTCTGGTCCTGCACTATCCCAAGCTTTTTTGTGTTGGAGCTCTGGGTCCTAGTGCTAGCTTTTACTGGGCTTCAGGGCAGAGCTGCTTTCTTTCTCTGGAAGGAAGGCTTCTCTACTGGTTTGTTCTGAGGGAAAGAGTCTTCTGGGTAAGGTGTTAAGTTACTGGTCTGTCCAAGGAGTTGGGCCCTGCTACTGACTTGCTATGAAAACAGGACCTCTCTGCTGGTAGGTCCCAGAGTCAGTGTCTTGCTGTTGAACAGCCTGAGGGAGGGGCTTTCCAATGATCACTATTGGGATCAAGGCCTTAGGGATGGAATCTTGCTGTACATCTTGCTCACTTGCCTAGGAGGCTGCCTCCTAGGTTTGCCGAAACGGGGGGGGGAAGAGCTCACTGGTGGTTTGCCCCAGACTTAGAGTCCTTCTGTAGGCCCCTTCTGTGAGGCTCTCTACTGTTGTTAATGCTGCTCTTAGACCTTGATTCCCCCATTGAGACAGATCTTTTCTGCTAGGCTGGTAAGCTGCTTCTCTGTTCCTAGATCAAGTTTGAGGCAATTTTCAGATTGTTTGGAAGAAATTTCAGGAGGGCTTCAGAGGGTTCCTTCCTCCCTCTGCTACCTTGGCACCAGAAGTATAATTCTAATAATTTTTGTCTGGCTCTTGCTCAATACTCGTCCATATTCTGTTCTTTATTTAGATCATAGGAACATAGTTCTGGAACTCAAAAGTCTAGTCTAATTCATTCTTTTGACAAATGGGGAAAGTGAGGGCGATGGAGACAAAGTGAGCCTCTTAAGTTCACAAGGGCAGCAAGCATCTGAGGTAAACCTGAACTCAAGTTCCATACAATTTCTATTGGGGTAGTTGTCAAAGAAATTCTTCATTCTCAGGGGATAATTCTCTTCTAGTCAACATTTTCTTAGGAACTGGTCTAAAAATTTTAAATATTTTTTTTATATTTCTAAAAGGGGAACAAGGGAAGAGAAAACTAGGAAAAAAGGGGGGAAAAGAATCTCACAGTACAATGGATTTATTTTCAGATAATAAATCCCTCCTTCAAGCTGCTCCTAACAAGAAACAGAGCAGGAATAAAATACTTGTTAACAGACGGAGGCAAATGCAAGCAAGTGATTTTTGTTCCTTAAGCAATTCCCTCTCGGTGAAAACCAGACATCTGATAGATGAGTTTTGCACTTGACCTCAAAAAGCTCACCCATTGGGGCTGGGCCACCCAATAGGAAGAAAAAATAAGAATGGGACTCCTAGGAAAATGAGAGTTAATTCCTTTTGGTTCCAATCTATTAGAAACCTACCATATGGGGGGGTAGGGAAACGAGGAATGAAAAACAGGTCACAGAAGGTTTTTCCCTCCCCAAAGGAAAATAAATGGTAAGGAAATTGATTTCTGATCCTAGTAAACAGGGAATCATGCCTGAAGAGCAGTTTGCATCTTCCCCCAAGAAATGAGTAGGGTGGGAGTGGTGATGGGGATAAATATATGAATGAACTCCTTTCAAAAGGAGACCACATGTTTACACCAGACCCCTCTTCTTGCTCACTTATTCATTAGAGAATGATGTGGCAGCTTGCCATCGTATTCAAACCCTGATGTGATTTGCTGATTATAAGTCTGGATTACTTCCTGTTGCAGCTTCCTTTACTCCAAATCTCTTAAAGGTGTGGAAGGTTGGGGATAATGGAAGGGGGTATGGGAAAGGAGACAACATACAGGAGAAAGTTCCCTTCTTGAGTATATAGAAGCCTGTTAATTGTTTGGCCACCTGACTGTTATACTGCCTAATTTTTCCCTTTCCAGCTTTCATTATTTCTTCCATTAGAGATGCACTATTTGAATTTGCAGCTACTTCTTGCTGAATTTTCCAGTAGAGACTTACAAATATGATGAAAAATAAAACCTCAGCTATGGACAACTGTTCATATAATGCTCTGATTTCTGGTCTTGAACCCATGGAACATGAGAAACAGTACCTAGCACAAGGGAAGAGGGGCAGAGCTCTGATCCCCAAGCCTTTGCTTCCTCCTCCTCTGGAAAGAACCTCCACTAGTCAGGAGGAAGTAGATAAGCAGGTAAGCCACAGCAGATAGAGTATTGAATTTGAAATCAAATACAGACTAGCTGTGTGACCCTGGGAAAATCACTTTATCTCTATCTGCCTCAGTCTTATCTGTAAAATGAGGATAATAATAGCACCTTGCCCCTAGGGTTCAAAATATCAAATGAGATAATAATTGTAAAATGCTTAGCACTGTGCCTGACATAAAATAAGCACTATATAAATGTTAGGTGTGGTAGTAGTAGTAGTAGTAGTAGTAATGATAGTAATAATGGTAGTAGTAGTAGTTGTAGTACTGTAATAGTAGTGGTAGAGTAACAGTAATGGTAGTAGTGATAGTAATAGGAGTAGTGGGGATTATAATAATAATGGTGGTGGGAGTAGTAGTAGTAGTAGTAGTAGTAGCAGTAGCAGTAGGCATTCTAATAATAGTGGTGGAGGGAGTAGTAGTAGTAGGGGTAATAATAGAGATAGAAGAATTAGTTATGGTGGGAGTAGTAATAATAGTAGTAGTGCAATAGTAGTGGTGGGAATAGTAGTAGTAGTACTAATAGTTGTAGTAATAATGGTGGTGGTGATTGTGGTAGTAACAGTAATAATAGGGATGGTCATAATAGAAGTGATGGTGGTAGTGATGGTAGTAGGAGAAATGTTGTTTTGGAGAAATGTGAGATAATATTTGTAATAAATATTACTATAAATTATTATAATTATATAAAACATAATTATTATAAATATAATATTGAGCACCAAATTAGTGTTAGCTATGATTATTATTAGCTTGTACCTCCAGATGAGTCAGCCTCTGGTTCAAATTGGGGACAGGGAGCTTGGTGAATGGAAAAGGACATTAGATTTAGAGTGAGAACATAGGGTTCAAAATTATGTGAATATAGCTCAAATCAGATTAAAACAGAACTGGTAACTGTTTAATACAATTAATAAAAATATAACAAAACACAGGTAAAGCTAATTTGTGGTTTTCTAAGTCAATAGGTAGCCTACAGGGATTCTTTTTTTTTTTTTTTTTTTTTTTGAGTTTGAGTTTGACACCCCCAATTTACAGGACCTGGGTTCAAATCTCTGAGCCTTCAGACTGTCCCTTCAATTTGTCCCTCCTATTCCTGAAATGCACTCCCCTTTCATTTCTGCCTCTTGTTACCCCTTATTTTGTTTAGCTACAATGCCAGGACTTCTAGTCATTTAAGCCTTCATCTCTGCAGTTATCTTCCTTCTTTCCCATTTATTTATAAGCTGTCTCTCCATTAAAATACAAACTCCTATAGGATGTGAGCTGTTGTTAGCTTTCCCCCCCTTGTATCCTTGGTATTCAGCTCTGTTCCTGGAACATATCAAGCACTTGTAAGTACTTGTTGATTAATTGCTATCTGATTAACCTTGGGCATATCACTTCATCCCTCCAGGCCTATGTTTCTTGGAAAATAAAGGGGTTACACAAAATCATCTATGCTTCCTTCCATTTGTAGATGCATGATTCTATATTCTTCTTTCATTTTTTTTTTTGTGATTCTTTGATCGGCTAGTTCTATACAAGACAAATAATTTGTTCTTTTGTGCCAGAGCATCCTTAAGTATAAAGCAAGCTCCATCTCTTAAGATGCCTTCCAGCTTTACCATTCTAAAAAAAAAAAAGTCATATCTATTTTAATTTGTCCACTCTTTAGAGCTGATATTTCTAATTATATATATATATATATATATATATACATATATATATATATATATTCATGAATAAATAACCTCATATCTCCTTTTTGTTTTAGGATTTAGCCAGTGGTTGTTTTCTCCTTTCATAAAACAAAAGGTAAGAGAGGAACAGATTCACTCAGTCGAGCAATAGATATTTATTAAGTATTTATTATGTGCCAGGCACTGTGCTAGGTGCTGTGAATTCAAATATGAAGAATGAAACAATCCCTAATTTCATATCTCCTTATTAATTTAGGATATCACCACTGAGTTTTCCTCCTTGTTTTCCTCTTTTATAAAGCAAAAGTCAAAGGGGGAAGAGAATCAATTAGTAAATCAATAGATATTTATTAAGTACCTACTATTGCCAAGCACTGTGCTAGGTGCAGGGGATTCGACCATGAAAAAAGAAACAATCTCTATTCACAATGAAGAAATTTTTTTTTTTAACTAGGAGGCAAACATTCGTCAAAGTAACATGGGGTTCTGCTTTAATCACAATTTATACTCTACTAAAATCTAATTCCTTTTTGAGTTCTGCCTGCCTTGCTGATTGGTTGTAATCTACAAGTTTCCTATAAAGCCCAGCTTCTTAAACAGTGGTTGTCAACCCCACATGGGGTCTTATAACTGAATGTGGGGGTTGTAAAATTATGATTATCATCAGTAACTGTTTGGTTTGTATACCTGTGTTATATATCCATATATCCAAGTGTAAAAATTTCTCAGGTGAAAAGGGGTAGGAGTGGGAAAAGTTTAAGAAGAAGCCCTGTAAGAAGGACAATGTTCAAACTGGGATGGATCTTAGAAATAGGATGGGATCACCAGGGACTGACCATCCAGACTAGCATCTTTTTCCTCTTTGTGGGAGAAGAAGGGGGGAAGGATGAGGTGAGAGGGGAATATTGCCCAGATCAGAAGAATGCAGTACATTTAGAATGGAGTAGTTGTTCAAAAGCTTAAAACTACACTAAGACTTTTGGACTACCATGTACATGTCGAAGTCACTATATTATCGGGAGCTGACCTTCTTACTTCTAGTATTTCTTTGCCCTTTGATGATCTGGTTGAGAAGGGAGAGTCAAAGGATAATATCTAACTCACCTCCTCATTTTATAAGAAAATTAAGCCATTTGTCCAAAGGGTCAATCCTATGGGTAGTGTCAGAGATGAGATTTAAGCCCTGACTCCCAAACTAGTACTTCTGCCCCCACAGTACAGGAGCTGATTACGTGTTGAGATCATAAATGGAATCTATCTGGTCCCACAGTCTATATCCTTTGCTGAGCACTCTCAGACCTGTGTTATTTGGGTCCTGGAACAATGGCTAGGTGCCCTAAAAGACAAGCAGACACAGGACCTCAAGTCATTTGAAATGCTTACAAGAAGAAATGTAAATACTCTTATCTAGCTGGCAGTTTAATCACTGAGAAAGGGTGGAGGTGTATGTACCTTTAGGAGTTTCTAAAATCTATCTGTTGATTTCATCTCCAGTAAGGAATAGAACAAATAATAAACTCCCCAAATAAAATAAAACCAATGAAACAGAATAAAATACATTTTTGTTGTTGTTGTTGACTCTGTGGCCTCATTTGAGGTTTTCTTGACAAAGAAACTGGAGCAGTTTTGCCATTTCCTTCTCCAGCTCCAGAGAAGGAAACCGAGGTAAACAGAGTTAAGAGATTTGTCCAGTTATTAAGTGTCTAAGGCTAGATTTGAACTCAGGAAGATGAATCTCTTTCTGATTCCAGACCTGCTGCTCTATGTATTATGGTGCCACCTAGCTGCCCCTAAAAATATAAAAATACATTTAAAAAACCCTGCAAAGTCCTATAACTCTTTTCTTACCTCTATGGGGATGGCTAGAAATGCAAGGAAAAAGTACATTGTAAGAATGTAAATCACCTCCACTCCAATCCAGTGTTCTGGAGAATTCTTTTCTCAAAGCCCACAATCCATGTTAAAAAAAAATCTTAGAAAAATTCTAAATTTAGAGCTAGAAGGAAGCTCAGGAACCATGTCATCCCATCCCCTCATTTTAGAGAGGAGGAAACGGAGGCTAAATGACTTGCCCAAGTTCATAGAAAGTGGAAAAGCTGAAACTTGAACTCAAGTCTTCTGAGTCCTAAAGCTCTTTCCTCTATATCACTCTACTCATCTCTTAGCAGGCTAAAATTTAGGGTACAATAGTGTCTGTTCTCTGGCCACATAAATAAAAATAAGTTATTTTTATTTATTTGCTTGTGAATACACACACACACACATATTAAGACAGATTTATTTGAGAGACAAAGAGACAGAGAGAAGGGAGAAAAAGGTGAGAGAAGGGAAGGGAAGGTGAAGGAGGGGAAGAGAAGAGAAGGAAGAGAAAAATTAAAAGAGAAAGGAAAATTAAAAGGAAGGGAAAATTATAAGGTAAGGGGAAATTAGAAGAGAAGGAAAAGGAAGGGAAAGAAAAGGAAGGGAAGATAAATGAGAGATAAAAAAGGGGGGGAGAGGGACTGTGGACTAAAAGACAGAAGATGTAAATTCAAATTCTGAGTGCTACTTACTTACTAGCTCTGTGATCCTGAATAGTCCATGACCTCACAAAATGAACAAAATGGAAAAGTCTTTAAAGGTCACTTAGCCAATCAAATCTAAAGAATTCCCTTTCTAATATCCCCAACATGTGGTTTTTCAATTGAAGATATTCCCTGATGGAGAATCCAGCACCTCCTCTACTTTTGGATAGCTCTAAGCATTAGGAGATTTTTCTTTATGTCAAGCCAAAAGCTACTTCACTTCAATTTCTACACATTGCTCACACTTCTGTCCCCTGGGACCAAGAAGAAGGCAGTCATCCAGGATTACAGAAAGAAAGGAGGTAAGTGGGATCTCAGAGGCTACACAGACCATCCCTTACTTGACACCAAGGGGATGGGGGGTGGGGGAACTTTACAACTTTTCTGATAAATGGTTTTCCAGCTTCTATATGAAGACCTCCCTTAATTCTCAGAGGCAGTCCCTTTACACTTCTGGATGGATCTCATTGTTAGGAAGTCTTTCCTTACATCAAGAAACATCAGTCTTTAATGTTGACCCACTGATTCTGGTTCTACCTTCTGGGGCATGAAACCAGAAAAGACTAATCCCATATCCACATGAAGACCTTCCAATGATTGAAGGCAGCTTTCAAGCCCTTTCTTCTTTAGGTTAAACATTCAACCTTCAAGGAATTCTCACATCGAATACTTTTGAGGGCCTTCACCATCCCAATCACTCATTCCTAAAATTTAAAAGTCAATCAACAAGCATTTAACAAGCACCTACTATGTGCCAAGAATTATATTAGGTATTGGGAATACAAATTAAGAGAATTAAATAATTCTTACCCCAAAAGAGCTTACATTATAACATTTCCATAGAAAGTATTCAGAAATATACTTCAACAACAATAAATAGATTTGAACATACTATTCCAAATATGATCTAACCAGGTAAGAATCCAACAGGAGTCTCATATATCAAATCTTAGACAATAGGCTATCAAATTTATTATTCTGGCCACCATTACCATAGTGATGACTTTGCAGTACTCAAAAGAAATCGGAGGAACCTCCTGTATCCTGTTCTTGGGAGTTTCATTTCTTTGAACCCAATTTTGAAATTTTATATTTATCCTTAAAAAAATTTCACTTTAATTAGAATCATAACAATATTCTAGCATTAAAATATTTTTTAGATTCTGATATACACATTATACCCATTAGCTATCTTTTCTAGCTTTGTATCATATGAAAATGTGAGAATTGTGCTTTCGTGCTTTTATTCAAATCATTGATAAAAACAATATATAGCACAGGTCCAAATATGGATAACCAGGACCATTCAACAGTGGACCACCTTTCAAGTTGACATTGAATCATTTAATATTATTCATGCGGGCTTGACTGTTCAATCTTTCAATTCAGCTAGTTGTATTCTTCCACATATCTTCATCCACTGTTTTTTATTATTATTATTTGGTCAATTTCAGTCATGTCTAACTCTTCATGACCCTATTTGGGGTTTTCTTGGCAAAGATGCTTGAGTGGTCTGCCATTTCCTTCTCTAGTTCATTTGACAGATGAGGAAATGGAAGAAAATAGGATTAAGTGACTTGCCCACATTTTGTCATAGACAAATGTGATATCTTCAACATTTCCCTGATCTTCCCATCTAGTAAATCAACTGAAAAAAAAAAATCATCAAGGTTGGTCTGGAAAAACTTGGCAGCAGTTCATCTGAATAAAGAAGGGCTGAGAATCATAGTGGACTGCAGGCTCAATATGAGTCACCAAGGTGATACAACAATCAACAATCAAGAAATCTGATGTTATCCTGGGCTTTGTTATAAGTAATAACTTTCATAAACAAAGAAGTAACAGTCTAACTTTGTTCTATCTAGGGCAGGCCACATCAGGAATATTTAGTCTCCATGTCACCTTTTCAAAAGGATGTAGATAACATGGAGAAAGTCTAAGGGGAGGACTACTTGGAGGTGAAGTGCCTAAAGATGATGTCATAGGAGGATCAGCTAAAATAAACAAACAAGAAAAGATTAGGGAGGAAGGGGACATAATAATTTCCCTCTAGAATCTTAAGGGCTATTTAATGGAAGAAGAAATAGGCTGGTGCTTAGCACTCAAGATTGGGACTACAAATTTTCAGAGACAAATTTAGTCTTGATTCAAGCTAAAAGACAAAACAAAAACTATATGACTAATATAATCTTTTCCATCTCCGAAGTTCTTTGCTTCTATGACTTGCTCTTGAAGTTTCTTCACGTCTACTTTTTTTTTTTTTCCATTGTCACTCATTAGTCATCCCATGTCCTAGAATTTTTTTCAGGAAGGGAAGCAAAGCTCACTAATGTAGAGCTTATAGAGTCTGTTCTCTTCCCTTAAAACAAAACAAAACAAAACAAAACAAATCAACAGGAACCTTTCTCCATGTGGATCCTAATAAATGCTTTCTAAATTGAATTAGATTTTTAGGTTTCAATATCTTTCTTAAAACATGTTGCCCAGATTGAACCCAAAAGAGCAAGATGTGATATTTCTAGGGCAGCAAGAGCATCAGACCATCATATACAACTTTCAGGACACTACGGCTTGATTAATAAAGCCTGGGATGCCAGTAGATTTATTTGTTTCTATGTCACATTGTTGACTCATGCTGTGCTTGCAGTCTACTGATGAAATCAACTCTTGTATTTCCTGTAAACCACCCTGTCCACCCAATTGTATACTTTAAAAACTCACTTTTAAAAACTCAATTTCTTTATCTGTGAAACGAAGGGTTTAACTTGTATATAATCTTTGAACACATCAGGAATGTAAAATGCAAGAATCTGTCTCATAGTCATTCTTGGTAAGTAACTTTTTTTATTGGCCAACACTTTATATTATTGTTATGACCCCCTTGTGATCAGAAAAATCACTGATGTAAGATCCCTGCCAGTAAAAGTAAAGGACCATATTTATATTTAGGTATAATCTATTACAGCCTTTCCCCCACTTATGTGTTAAGAGTTTTCTTGTAATTTCTTAATTTAACTATTTAAATTCAATAGTATTTCCCCCTTCTTTGTATCTTTCATAAGAATCGTTATTGCCCAGACTCTCCTTTTCCTCCTCCTCCTCCTCCCAAACCACTTCCATCTTAAGATAGCAATAAGTTCCCTTCAAGGCCATCATTAAAGTGATTATGAGCAAGAGGCTTCCCCTGCAGATAACAGCCATCTGATTGTAACAATACCTAAGGTGTTGAGTGTGTGCCCAGGGAGAGCTGTCCAAAAAAAAAAAAACTGATCAACAATTAAGAAAGGCAATCCATGGTCTCAGACACGTGGACCCTGGCTAATGAGCACTTTTGTCCTTTACATATACGATATATATATATATATATATATCAGAAAAGAAGTTTTCTCTAATAACAGGTCCTACAGTAACATTACCAACAGCTGTATTCCATCACCCTTTTCTAACTTTCTAACATCTTCAATAAAATCCAGTTAGGATCTGCTTTCACTGGCACATAACCATCAAATCAGAGAGCATTTACTGCTCCATGTGAAGGAATAGACTGGCCAAAATCACCTCTCTGCCCTCAGAAATCAGTTTCTCAAACCCAGAACAATGATAAATCACTCTGAGTCACTTTGAAGAAAATTTGCTGACAATAAACCTCCCAATTCTTACCCGTGCATTCAGAAAACATCTGCTTTTGGAAGGAGGAAATAATATGTTACTCTGAAAGGGAATTTTCATTTCCTCCACTCTCTGCCTTACATACATATGTCCCCCACATGCCAACTGGCTTAGGTCTCATTCCTCTGTATTCCAGTCTAGAAGACCATCGAACATATCACAACACAAAGGCAAGGAAGTAGGTCTTCCCCAACAGGATTTTGCTACGTTTGCAAACTTACCTGCGATACATTCCATTCAACTTATTTTCATCTAGTGATTGATCTCTCTCTACCCCATTCTTTATGATCCCCAGAAGATATTGACACTCATCATTTCAGGAAAGCAGCCTCACTAATCACCCGAATTCCAAATCAAATTACCTGTTTGGTGAAAACTAGAGGCAGGTGTTACATAATGAGTTTGGGGAGTTGGCGGTGGCCTAGGGCAGCTTCAGAAACTGGCAGCTGCTCCTATTTATAAACACAAGGGAAAGTGAAGTCTTCCATGGCTATGTGGTTCAGAAAAGGTGAAAATTCTGGCCAGTTATCCCTCCACCAATATCTAATTTAACCACAAGCCATTAGCTTACACTAATATACTAATTAGCCAGCTGATTTAGGTTAATTAAAAACTAATCAAGACTTCTTTTTTTTTTTTTTAATGTTGCATCTCATTAAGATAACATGCACCATTTTCAAAAGGCCAAGTAAAACTACTTATTTTTCTAGTAGAAAGGAATGAATATAGAAAGGGTCATTTCTTTCTTTCCCTTGGGAGTTGTAAGGTTTTGAATTTATTCTGTAGTAGGTGCCTAATCTCATAATTAACAGAAGATGTAAACAACAGGTGAACAGAGTATAAACAGTTGAACAAAAACACAAAGTTGCACCATGCCGGAATGTCAACTCTAAATCTATGATTTCATGATCTTCCAAATAAGCTCACTACTTCCTGCTCAGCCTGTTTTGCCAGGAATCTGCAAGTTTCCTGGGACGGTTGGTGATGCTTTCATTCTCATAGTGATTTTTGTTTAAAAGAATGATGGGTTGTTTAAAAAAAAAAAATTAACTCAAAATTGAGGTAGATATTTTCACATCCTGCCATCCTTTTTACTGAAGGAAAATCAGTACAATCCATGAATATACCCAGTATTAATTCTATCACAATCATTTTCAACAGAAGTTAGAGTGGGATAGATTGCCAATCAATAAAATGGATTTTTAATAATGACAGCTCTGACTCACCTTCTGCAGACAGACCCTGTATGTTTATTCCCTTAGCTGCCAGGAAATTCAGGCAGGCATCTATGTTTTCAATCTAGGGAGGGAAAAAACAACAGAGAACAGACATTCAATAAATATTTTTTTACATTACATTATGTCATGTAACAGAAAGAGTCCTTTAAGCACCAATTTGAATTCTTATTTTTAAAAACAAAATTAAATTAACCTATTTACTTATTAGCTTGGATTCTTAACAAGGAAAGTGTACCAATATTAAATAAATAAACCCTAGATGAAGGTAAGTGACTCTTCTTTATCCTAGCACAGGAGAAGGTTACCCAATCAGCCATGGGCTCCCAGAGTAGCAGCCCTGCAACTCCCCAGGCTGCCAAGAATAACCAATGTGGAACTGGCATTCTTGCCTTGATCATTGTCTCCAGCGTGGTCCTGAAAATGTGCTAGGTTGCCAGATAAGTTGGAGGTGAGGAAAGATTAGTCCACTAGCCCGCATTGGCAGAAATTTCCAGTCACTGAGACAGGCGGTGAAATGTAAAAATGGTAACTGGAGGTTCCAGCTGGTATCTAGGCAATGTTTACTCACAAAATTCCCAGAATAGCAGGCATTGCAGCTGACTGGGGAGGGCTACAATTTCTCATCCCCATCTGTCTTTATGTTCCCTCTCCCTGTCAAGCAGGGACCCACTAGCAATGGGGCAGGAGGCCTCTCAGATGCTCTCAAATCCTAGGAGTGCTGATGTCACCCCTAAAGCTCAAACACATGCTAATGGACAGCAGCAGGGAAGAATAATTAGCACATTTATGAATAAAGGTCTTGTTTATGCTTCAATTGTTAAGACCTATTGTGATTCTGATGATTATAAAGCAAGATGTTCTACTTAGAGGTAAGGCACAGTGATGTAGTAGAAAGGGACAGGGTTCAAGCCCAGGCTTGACCACTCTCTAGCTCTAAGTTCGTGGGTAAATGTCTTAGTATTCTCAGTTTCTTTATCTTTAAATGGAGATAATACCTACAGTATGTATTTCACAAAGCCATTTAGAATATTTTTCAATCAATGTATGTTAAGGCTCTCTATAAACTATGCAAATATGAGTTATTGAGTAAAGCCATTGGGAGTCATGAGTAAATGAACGTGTTTAGCAGCCTGTAATAGAATGTTTTGCTATTCACACCCAGACTCAGTCATGGTTTTCCTGAACTGAGACCAGCAATCAATTCATAGGGTTTCATTTAAACTACTATTTACAACAGAAGGGTAAGTAACTCCCTGATGCAATTTATTAATTGTCCTTCTCTGTTGCAAGCAGTCAGTTTTCCACATTTCTACCCTTGTTTATAAGTCCTTTAGATATAAGGACTCTATAAGATATTTTAACATAAAAGGAATAAGAAGTATATTCCTTTTATGCTTGGCAATCTGTAAGTAGTTTCTTCTACTTTGATAGTAAGAAAACAATTGAAAATGTTTTCAGTTGAAAGGCAACAGGGGTGCAATGCTCAGAGCTTTAAGCATTGAGCTGGCCTGACACATGTGGGGAGCCCCAAGTTCAGGGATTATCTCTGACACCTCCTGGCTGCACGACCCTGGGAACTCACTTTCTCCCTCAGTGCCTTGGGCAGCTATCTTTCCAATATAATAACTTGCAGAGGAGGTGCTGATCTGTGTCAGAACAGTGAGCCGCCTTATCTAGGAATTTCTTATATCAATAAAGTCACAGGTTCACCTTCATCCATCAATTGAGTAGAAAACTCACTAAATCCTTAAACTCATTTTAAAAGGCTGCAATCATGGCACTGCTCCATGGCCATATGCTTAGTATATGATACTAATGAGAGTGTGAGCAATTATAACTGCTTCTATCTCTGACTCACCTTAAATGAACTCTCATCCTGGGAACCTTGCCTTTTTGAGAAGGGGCAAAATTTAGCGAAATACAACAGTGTTAGTCTTATCTATCAGAAAGAAAATTATCCTAATGCTTTCCCTCATTTTTGTAAATCTATCATCCTTCTCCCCATGTCTACCTTCTCATTACTGAAATGATGAAATGCTTGCTTCAGTTTCTTACAACTATTCTTCCCACCTCCCCCTACATGGTAAGGAAGAGAAGCAGTAATAAAGGATGACAAGAAAAAGCTCTGGAAGGCGTCCTGGAGTAATCTTTCAGACAAAAAGGTGTGTGTGGGGGAACTAAATGAAATTAAATCTAGACAACAGCCAAAATTTCTGCCTTGTTTCAACTCCATACCGACCTCTAAAGACAAATAAACAATAAAGGATGATCTTGAATATTGGTTTCTTACTTCTGGGTCCTGAACTCTGTGGATCTTAAATGCTCCTCTCAAACTAAGTTTCAGAGAAATGTGTGAAGACAGATGAAGTGATACAGCGTGAAATGAGCAGAACTAAAAGAATATTTTGTTATACAATACTGTTAAAACCATTCATTGTTAGAATAAAGATTTGATGATTCTGATCAAGATTCTGACCAGCCATGATTCCAAATGAACAATTAATGAAGATTATTCACTTTCTGACAGAAAGATGAACTAAATATAAAGCATGAGGCAAACATCTTAATTATTTTTGAAGCATATATATTTTGGACATGGTAAATATGTCAAAGAGTTTACCTGATCATACTTATTTGTTACAAAAGTCCTGCCCCCTTCCTCTCCTTTTTGTAGTGGATGGGGTAAGGATTGAAGAAAGAAAGAAAAATTTAAATGAAAAAAAAAAACTTTTTTTTAATCTTTTAACATTGCAAGAATATTGGTATTAGGATGATAGATTTCAACAGTCCCCTCATTTCAAAGAGTTCAAATACTTCTCTCATTCCAGAAAATGGAAATGGAAGCTAGGTGGCACAGTGAATCTTGCCTTGAACACTTACTCTGAGCAAATCATTTAAATACAGATTCTATAAAATGATATAATAGTACCTAATTCCCAGGATAGCTAAATCCTGTATAAAATGGACTACCTGTGTATTGTCTGACTCTTCGTGACATCTTTCAGAGTTTTTTTTTTGGCAGAGACACTGGAGTGATTTGATATTTCCTTCTCTAGCTCATTTTACAGATGAGAAAACTGAGGCAAACAGGATTAAGTGACTTGTCCAGGGTCACACAGCTAGTAAGCATCAGAGGTCAGATTTGAACTTCAGGCCTGCTCTTCTATCCATTGTACATCTAGCTGCCCCTCTCCCCGCCCCTCCCGTTTTTCTGACTTTCAGCCTATGAATGCTCTTTCAACTACTTGATGATTCCTTGTAGGGTTTGGCTTCTTCTCTCTAAGTCAAATATTCTCTGCAAATTCAGTTTTGCCAATTGATGCACTCATGAGTTATCTATAGGTTTCCATCAGAAACATGTGTAGGTAAGTGGTGACAAGATCCAATTCATCCTTGATGATTTATTTAAACTGTTTAACCAGACCACAAAGATATGGCAACAAGAACATTGATTGCTATTTTTCCCGGTTTAGAGATGACATGTACTGAGTAATATCCTGGGGCTATCACTGTAGTCCTTAAAGATATTAAATCTCCAAATTAAAAAATATTGAATTTAAATATTAAATAATTGAATCTTGGGAGAGAAGTTTTTTTTTTGTTGTTTTTTTTTAACAGCTATTTATGCATAGCACTTTTAATTTTCTTGATTCTTTTCCCTACAGTGACTTCACTGCTCACAGAAGGTGTCCAAAAACATTCCTCAAAACTCAAGTACACTTTTTAATAACATTCCATTAAATGCAAAATGATCCCTGACAAAGCTGATGAGAGCCACTCTCTTTTCATCTATACCCCAGGAAGAAGTCTGGGCTGAGGAACAGAGAGGGATCAGATGTTGATTCAAAACTCCTAGCTTCATTTGGAATGAGATCAGAGAGGGCAATGTCTCCTTTGATCCAGTCTCCCTGCAAATTAAAATTCATTTCAAGGTTTTCCTCCAAACACTGTACAGGTAAACAATGCATTTGAATTTATGGGCAACACTGCACAATCCCCAAATCTGCCAGGACAACATCCAAAGTGGTCAGCATCATGTACTAATTACAGCTTAAAGAAATCCTAAGTGTTGTTATTTATTGGGGCCATAAGTCATATGTGATCCAGATATAGTGTGAGATGCAATCTAAGTATAAAAGTTGAAAAAAGGAAATAATGAAGATATTCTTAACTAGCAAAGTATGTAAATATGACCAGAGTTGTTCATTAACACTCGGCTGCCAATATAAACCACTTTCTAAAATTAGCTTAAAAATTTGTGCAAAGTCTAACATTCCAAAGGATTCCAAGAAATTCACTGGCTGCTGGAAGGGCACGATAACTATGGGCAGAGGAAAGGTCTTGTCATGTGTGATAATCTCTGTGAGGGCAGACTCGGGAGAGATGCCATATTGGGCTAAGCAGTCATACTGTTGGTACCTGGAATTCAGAGCATGATCAATACATAGGGAAGGCTGGAGATGGACAGGCAATAAAAGTAATCTCCATCACTTCTTTCAAAGTTTGTAGGTTCTCAAGAAGCTATAATTGCTCTACTCACTGTGCCTGCCATGAATTGGAACACAATAGATAAATAAATAGCAAATAAATATTTTGGGAAGGTGTCCAAGAAGAAAAAGGACCTTTCCCTCTGGATGAGTTTGTGACCTTAGATCAAAAGTTCTAAAAGTCTTATTGTGGCTTTATTCTATCCAAAAAGATTAAATGCTACTGTGGCTCCAACTAATATAGTCATATTTCATCAGAAATCAGTCACAGACAAAGGGCAAGATGGGGAAGGTTCTTTACAATATACTGAGGGGAAAGAAATATAAAATAAAAAGATCTGCCCTTGAAACATGAGTCAGTCAGTCTAAGATTGTCCCAGGCCTCTGGATATTATAAAACATGCAAAAGTGGGAAACACTGCTGTATATCTCCTTGGTAGCTTAGAGACGGATCCAGCACCATCTGTTGTGGCCGTTGCCATGGAAGCATTTTTCTCTAAATACCAGTGAAGCGAGTGCAAAGCTCATGGAAAGGATTTTAATGCAAACGATTGCTATTCATGGGACCCAAGGTACCTGAATCCCCACTTGTAGATTATAAATTTTCAGGGAGCCAGTGTTAAAAGATGGGAGGGGAAAATGGCTACCACCCTTGGCATTCTTTTTCAGAAAGGCCTTGCTATAAAAGGGAGAAGAGCACCAGACAGGAAATTTCTGGACACAAAATATTGCCTCTAGCACTTGATAATCTCATTAAGCTTCAGGTTCCCCATCTGTAAAGTGGAAAGAATGATAGATGTCATATTTCCATACATAAGTGGCTCAATAAATCAATTAAGAGGTCTTTATCAAGTGCTGATAAAGCCTGATCCTACATAAGGCTCTGGCAATACAAAAAGACAAGAAAAAATAAAAATAAATTGCCATAGTCTACAAAGAGCTTAAAATCTGTTAGACTATATATAGAGTTGTTGTGAAGATTAACTGATTTTTATATATTTTTATATTCTATTCTTTTCTATTTTTTAATTCTACATAACTGCTAGTTGTTATTACAAAGTAATTTACACATATAAGACCACCCAAGATAATGTAGAGAGGACACTATCAGATGAGATCAGGAAAGGTCCCATGGAAGAGACAACATGTAATCTTAGAAAGAAAGAAGTGATTTCAAGGTATGAAAGTGGAAAGTATATAAAATGTGCTCCCCATCTTAAAGTGTTATTGAAAGGTCAACTATTATCTCTCAAGAAACTTATTGTGTTGTGAGCTGGGGAAATCTCTCAGCATTATGAGAGTAAGAATAAGTCTTGGAGATTATTCATTGGAATCTCTCTCTTTACTCCGACAGATATAGAAACTGATTTATCCAAGGTCATATAGATAGAGCTGAACCCAGGACCCCTATTTCCAAATCTAAAACTCTTCCTACTATTTCATTTTATGGGACTTTTTGATTGCTGGGAGTCAATCTGCACTTGCTATTTGATGGGATAATGGATGATGGGTATCTTTTGTACCTGAGATTCCTAATTCTAACAGAATTTGTTACTATGGTGAGAATTTTTTTGTCCCCTCCCCCCTGCCCTTATTTTCATTCTTAGTACTTATCATAGTGCACATAGTAAGAACTTAATAAATGCTCACTGAAGAAGGTACCATATAAAATGAAGTAATATCAATACTAAAGATATGTGCACTACATGGTAAAGCATCCAAGTTCCTAGAGAAGTTAAGATAGCTGCAAGAAGAAATAGAAGCAAAACTATACTAGTGGGGGAATATCAACCTTGCTCTATCAAAACTGAATAAATCAAACTACAGAATAAAAAAGAAAAAAGTTAAGGAGATAAATAGGATTTTAGATAAGTTAGGTATGATAGATCTTTGGAGAAAACTGAATGTGGATAGAAAGGAATTTTTTTTTTTCTCTCAGCCATACATGGAACCTACACAAAAATCGACCATGTATTAGAGCATAACAACCTCAAAATCAAATAAATGCTCATTGACTATATCAACAGAAATGATGCTAGGCCCTTCCCTAACACTCAGGATTGAGGGCTTTTAGTGATGGGGACTGCTCATTAGTCCCATTCCCCTCCTATTTCTGGGGTATCTGCTATAAATTCCTCATTGGACTGGGTGGTAGCAGAAGGAAATATATTGTGGCAAGACAATGTTAGGAATTTTGGCTTTGCGTCTAAAAACATCCATCCCACTTCTCATGGTCGGTTTGCTTCCACCCTTTCTTTAAAAAATTAAGAAACAAAAAATAAAAACCCCGCCATGAAACCAAACAAAAATAGCAAAATGAGTTTGGAGAAATGCCCTACCAAATGTCTGTCTCGCCAGGGCCGTCTGTTTATTTCAGATGCAAACCCCAGGAGGCTGAGGCACTGAGAGTCAGCTTGGTTTGGTATATGTAATGTTGGGTTCCAAGGCCAGAGCAGGGTGACATGTAGCTTACTCCCTTGAAACATGACAGGTATACCATATAAAACATAACATAGCATAGTAAGCCCATCATGTCATGTCATGTAGTCTTGTCCTGGAATAAAGAAGTACGAAGTTTTCCTCATTTTCCAATTCTTACTCTGTCCTCTTCCATTCCTTCAACATCCCTTCATTCCCTCTCCAAAGCCCTTTATTCTGATAACTAAATCACAACTTCCTGGAAATTTGGTTAATATTTAATACATGTCTCACACTCTCCCTCCTTCCCACCCCTAATACACCCCAGGTTTTTGACTTTCAAAAGACAGGAGCCAAAAGACCGACTCTCAAATCATAAAACTTCAGACACTGAACATTTAGGCACTTGGGATGCCCTTGGAACCCTCTTCATCCCTAAATCACTCACTTCAATGGGCAAAAGCCAGTTTAGATACTATGTAGAATTTATTTTTGTGGTTATGTTTTATGATTTTCAAAACATTTTTCATGTTATCCTTGCGTGATCCTCATAACAACTTTGTGCTCGTTATTTCCATTTAGGGATGTGGAAATGGAGGAATGCAGAAGTTAAGTGACTTGGCCAGAACACCACAGCTAACAAAAGTCTAAGGCAGGATTTGAACTCTTTCTGATAGCAGTCTTCCTAATTCCACACCCAACTCTCTATTCATTGTGGAACCTAGCTTTACAGAGGGAATACCACTGCAGAAGTCTTATTTGGTTATGCAGTAGATACCAATAGACTACTAGATTAGAAGATATCAATAGCCTGCAAGATTTAGAAATGAGTGTCCTCTCTGGCTCCCACCCTTTTTTCCCCCCAGTGTATAACATTTAAAGATCCAGAAAATAGAGACCTGGAAAAAATTTCTTCAGAGGACTATAGGAGGGGTTTAGTTCTTCCTTGCCTATACTCCCCTCACTCTCTACCACTGGCAATTTTATACACTAAAACATTTATGATATTTATAATTTTAGCTTTCCGAATTCTGTTTTTAACTTAAATTTTTTTTATTTCTTGATGTTGTTGCTGTTAACATCCAGATCTACATGGACCCAAAAAATCTCAAGAGATTAAAAAAAAAAAAAAGATCTGAAAACAAGACTATTTCAACTCTTTAAATGACTATCTTTTTCCATTCTATCTGCCGAAGACCTCATATTTTCCTATTATTTTCCATGTTCTGTATTTGCTCCTGAAATGGAAAGAATATCTGGGGAGGGGAAACATATCTTAGATTTAGCAGATCTGGAAATCATAATCATAATGAAGATATATTCCTTCCCCCCACCAAAAAATAATACTGAACTAAAATACAGTAGTAACAATTTTATTTTGATTCCATCTGAGAGATTCTTTTTCAAATATTTATATCTAATTCTCCCTCTCTAGACACAAGTGGGAGAGAAGGTTGGAAGTGAGTGAATGTGTGTATGTATATATATATGTATATATTCATATATGTATATGTATGTGGGAGGAGAGAGAAAGACAGGAGAAAGACAGAGAGAGAGAAGAGGGAAAGAAACGAAAAAAGAGAGGGAGGGAGGGAGGGAGGGAGGAAGGAAGGAAGGTAAAGAAGGAGGGAAGGAGAGAGGGAGGGAGAGGAGGAGGAGGGAGAGAGAGAGAGACAGAGAGTCAGAGAGAAGAAGGGAGGGAGGGAGGGAGGGAGGGGGAGAGAGAGAGAGAGAGAGAAGAGAGAGAGAGAGAGAGAGAAGAGAGAGAGAGAAGAGGGAAAGAAACGAAAAAAGAGAGGGAGGGAGGAAGGAAGGAAGGTAAAGAAGGAGGGAAGGAGAGAGGGAGGGAGAGGAGGAGGGAGAGAGAGAAGAGGAGGGGAGGGGGAGAGAGAGAGAGAGAGAGAGAGAGAGAGAGAGAGAGAGAAGCAGAGGCAGAGAGAGACGGAGAGTCAGAGAGGGAAAGAGAGAGGGGAGGGAGAAAAAGAGGGAGAAGGAGAAAGAGGGAGAGAGAGGAGAGGAAGGAGAGGAAGAGTTCTCTACACTACAGCTTAAGCACTCAAACCTAATGATACATCAAACCCAGAGGAGTTATTTATTTCAGAAGGCAAGGAAGAAACAATGAGGCAGCTAGGTGGGCAAAGCAGATAAAATGTGGGATTTGGGTCTGGAAAAGTTGAGTTCTAATCAACCTGAGCATCTCATTTAAACTCTTTGTGATTGTTTCCTCATCTGTTTAAAAAAAAAGTCTCCCCCAGAAAAGAGAAATTTTTAAAATAAGAACTGACCTGACTCACTCCAACACTTTTAAAGAAAAGAAAAGAAAAATACAAGAAATGATTCTGTACATAAGTATTTTAGGAGTTTACTCATAATATTAAAAAAAAAAAAAACTTGAAACAACCCAAATATCTAACTATGGAAACCTGGATGAATAAATCATGGCATATGAATATAATAGAATATTATTGCAAAATTTAATTTAAAAAGCATCTATTAATTAAATGTCTACTGGATACACTTGGGCTACAAAGGTAAAATAAAATAACCATTTCCCACGTCCTTAAACATTACAATAGACATTCTAAACAAATCTTACTATGAACCAGGCACTGGGAATACAATTTTCACTCAAAGTTATAATCTATTAGGTGTAGAGGGTGGCAGAGAAGTGACAAACATGAAGAAATAAGAAAAGACTTTCTTATGAAATAGCAAAGACCAGAGTAAAAACAATATATTAATTGATTTTTATAAATGGGACCTGAGATTTTTTTTTTTAGTGTAGGGAGCTCCCAGGGAAAAATTCACTTTAACAATGCAAATCAGCTCCTTCTTTAAAATTTACAGAGTTGTCTAGGACACAAGGAAGTAAAGTGATTTGTCCACAATCTTATCACCAGTGTGTGTGTCAGAGATGGAATTTGAACTCAGGCTTTTTAAGAAGAAGAGATAGGGAGGGAACCTTGATGTTTTTCCACAATAAGAAACTTGTTTCTTTTTGTAAGTTGTGGCCCATACAAGATGCTCAATGGAAAGAACTAGCTCCATCTGACAGAGAAAACTCATGGATACTTAATCAAACTTCTATGGAAACAGTACACCAAATGAAAACCTTTTTTTCCATCTGTGAAAGCTCTGCTTACATTCTCTGAGGAAGCTGGATAAAAGAATTCTTTTCTACTTGACTTGAGGATGGAGTTGAAGCGATGAGCAGACAAGGAGAAGAAGGCCTTGTCTACTCAACAGATAAAATATACCATCTTCTGTTTGGCTTTTAAAGCTCTTCACAACTTGGTCCCTTTTCAACTTTTTCCTTCTCTCATTTAATCTCTTTGCTGTTGCTCATTCAAACTCCCCATCTTCAAATCTCCCCTTGATATTGTCTGTCACCATGTTCTCTCTCCTTATTTATGCCATCTAGGTGGCCTGGCTTCTTCAAATTCTCAGCTCAAATTCCATCTTCTGTCTGGAGCCTTTCTGGCTATCCTTTCCTTTGATATTTTCTAATTTCCCCCCATATTTACCTATAGTGTACATAATTACAATTTGTTTCTCTTCCTTTAAAATGTCCTTTTTACCTGCACAAAGGTCAAGTCAAGTAAATTAGTATTTATTAAATAATTACTATGGGCCAGACATTGTGATATAGGATATAAAGAAACCCAAAAAAAAGTCCCCAATCTCAAGGAGAATCTTTAGAGATTCTCTCAAATAGGGATTAAATGAATTGAAGAAAATTACTCTCTAAGGTCTGCTGACATTTTAAGTCCACTTAAAATATTCTGAGTCTGCTACCTAAACTTATAACCCTCACTTAATCTTGACTTTATAGTTTTGTCTTTTGATTGAGAATATTACATTTTGGGGAAATTACTTGCCTTTTGGACCCCTTTCCCTCTCCAAGAAAAAAAAATTATAATATTAATTAATAAAATTGTTAATGTCAGGCTAATGCTTAAAATGGAAAACAGAGCTTTTCTTCAATATCATGTTCTACAGATGCAACTGAGAGTAATATTGCATATTATAGGGGCCATTACTGTAGTTGACCAAAGATGAAAAAAATGTATAAGTCCAAATTTATGCATGACCAAGAGGCATATTGTTTTCTTATCATTTGAGATTCAGCAATCCCTTGAGATCTGTAAGAGTAAATGTCTACATATCCACTTCTTGTAATTCACATGGTAAAACATCATGATAATAATAATCAATTATGACAATTTAGTTGGGAATTGGGGAGGTGGGGATCTCTAGGGATTGTGAAGTTCTGGAGAGACAACTGAAGAATGGGTTACACATAGAAAGAAACAACACTATTACCAATTGAAGACAGAAAGAGCAAAGAACAGAAAATTCATAGTTATGATCTAATACAAAGATATAAACTGTGAGGTTCAAACTTGGCTGTTAACTACCCAGGTGAATTTGAGAAAACTAATTAGCCTTACTGGGATTCACTTTCCTCATCTGTGAAATGAGAAGTTTTGATCAGATGATCATTAATGCTTTTTCCAAGTATAAATTCCATGATCCCATGATTTTTTGAAGATACTACTCTGCTAACAAGAGGACAATGAAAAAGCACTGGGCAACAGTCAAGAGGAATTCTTTCAAATCCTGCCTTTGCTTCTTATAACTTGCGAGATACTAGGAGAGTCCCTTAAACTATCTGCATCCCTGTTTCCTTATCTATAAAATGAAGTTGTTGAACTAGGTGAGCTCTGAGGTTCCCATCTGGATTACAGAAGAAGCCATGCTAATTATGAGCTTTTGTCTAGGAATTTGGAGTAAATTTTCCAATCTAATAGGATTGAGATGCAAATTCTACTTCTGTCTTATGACCTGAGGCGTTATTTTACTACTTTGAAAGTTTTTCATCTGTTAAATAAAGGAGTTAAGAGTAGATGACTTCTAAATCAGATCCTCTTAGCCTTTGAAGTGCATGAGATAATAGTTCAGAAAACTCTTGGCTTAGAGAGAGAAAGGCAAATGCTGAAATACAGCTGTCCATCAAATTTGCCAATGTGAAACTATAGTGGAGGGGCGAAGGATCTTGATAGGCTGGATGATGCAACAAGGCTAACGATAAAATCTGTGATATATAAAAAACTTAAAACTTTTGTTAAAATTTAATGTCAAAGTTATAGGAAATGTTAAAAAGTAATTCATTTCAAAAGAACCCAAGGGTTTTAGAACATTCCATAATTAATATGAAATCATTGTGTATAACCCAATAAATAAGATAATCCAGAGTTACACCAATAGAAGTATTATGTTCACAAGAGAGGAGGTGATGGTTTTATTTTATTCTAACCTGGTTAGACAAATCCAATGCCTCTCTGAGAGGCTTTATCATTCTTTGTGATCCCTCTAGCTCATTTTCTTCCAAGCAATTTGATTTTTCTTCCTTTTTTTGAATAAAATTTATTTTTAAAGCTTACAAATTATATTGGTCTTTAAAAAATAAATAGCTTAATTGATCAATTTAATCATTAGTTCATTCTTTTTAAATTTCTCTCCTTAATCTTTTCCTTTGTCTCTTCTAAATATGTGTTTGGGGACATATATTTGCCTTTAAATACTCCTTCACTGTATCCCATAAATTTGAATATACTATATTTATCTTACCATTATGTTTATAGCATTTTGATATTTGTTTACACGATTTAACCTAGATTCAAAATCATTTTAAAAATCAGGTCTATATATTTTGATCATATTTTCATAAGCATGTAATTTCATGGAGTAATGACCTGTAAAATTAGTGCTTAAAATATATGCCTTTCTGAATTTACTTATAGCTTCTCAGTGATCTGATAAATATGGATTATAAGAAGAAGAAATGTATATTTTTGGCTTTTTTCATTCAGTTCTTTCCAAATCTCTAGAAAACTATTTGTTTAGTACTCTCCATATTTATAACGTTTTCTTTGTTTAGTTTTAAAAATTTGATTACTTATACTCCATTAGTACATATTGAAATATCCAACTATTATAAAATTTGTATTTATTTATTTTTGCAAATCAATTAATATTTAATTTAAAAATTCAACTGCTATGTATTTCTTGCATAAATAACAAAGATGGATATGAGGTTATTATTCAGGGTTCTTATCAAAGGCTATTGTCAATAACATTTAAGAGTAATATATTTTCTTTGTCTGTCTCTCAATAATTTCTATCATGAATTTAACTTGGTTAGATATTACTCTTTTGATATAGTTCTAGATTTTAGTTAGAATTTTGCTAGAATTAATATAATGAATTATATCCACACCATTATCCGTAATCTATGTATATATTTTTATATGGCACATGATGTGTTTTGTTGTATCTTGGTCCATCAATTAATACTTTCTTATTTTTTGATCCAGGAATTTAATTCTCTTGAAATCAAAGTATATAGTATTAATTTTGAAATCATCTACTGTTCTTTGTTAAAGTGTTTTGTCATAAAGAACTTGTTAAAAATCTTTTTTTCATTATTCCAATTTGAATTCTTTCCTGAACTTAAAAACAGAAAAATCCTCCTGATTCTGACATCGTTTTGTAGTTAACCAAAACTGAACTACTGTTATTTCAAAAATCCACCTTTATTGACTGAACATAGTTAGTCAGGATTGTAAAATATTTATTATTCAAAGTACCCAGCTCAGGGGATTATAAATCTGTTACAAAATTTCTTTCTTTCTTTATCTCATTGTAAATCATTTAAGAATCTTTTATCATTTGCTGTTTTCCAAATTCAATGTTGTTCTAAAGATGAATCGTTTATCTAGGAACTATTCAAAGTTATCTTGGATTACCAAATGTCTATTTTTAAAGAATGCTTAATTATGGTGGAAAATCTTTCTTGAGAACTGGTTCTGTGTTTTTATTCTGTATAAGGGGGAGAGTAATGATGGTTTAGTTTCTTTTCTTGTTTTTTGTTCCAGTAGAAAAAATTTGAATGAGTTGTAATTGCATTTTCTGATAATTGATTTTTAAAATATTCACAAAATTTTTCTTTGACATTATAGCTTTGAATGTTAGTGATGATAAGCCTGGCTGAGATGAATCTTTGGTTTTTCCATATTTGCATCCCATGAATATTTTTTATTTGTAATTAGTCCCCATGTACTCAAAATTTGGGGAGTTTTAAAATGCAAATCCTTAAAATAAAATTGTTAGATTTTCTTCTTTTTCAAAAGTCCAATAATTTTGAAATTTACTTCCCTTTTTCCTCTCCTCTACAACTATTATTTTCCTCATTTCTCTTTCTAATATTTTTCCATATAATTCATTTTCTAAGCTTATTTTTCTGTATCCATCCTGAGCTTCTGAATTCACTCCAAAAAAGTTTTGTTTTTCCTCACCCCATGGGTCAAGAAACCAGTTTTATTCAGGTAGACCTGCTGCCTAGGTCCATGATGAAGTAGTTTATCTGGGCAAGAATATGATTGTCTTTTTTGTTGTAAAAGGTTAAAAGCCCCAATTTTGCCTCCCCTCACATCTCCTTTCTAAGACACATAATTCTCACATTAACCAACCACAAATACAACTACATTTTACTCTGGCAGGATAATTTGACTTGAGCAGAAAACGTATGAAGTGGGGGTAATGTGAAACAAGTAGAAAGCTATGTCACATTGTAAATGGTGATAAATGCCAGGCTGAGGATTTTGCATTTTATCCTAAGGGCAATAGGAAATGACCAAATATTTCTGAGTTCAGGAAAAGCAAGACAACATCTGTGTTTTAGGAATAGTCATTTGGCAAGTGTTTGGAAGATAGATGATAGGGTGAGCCTATAACAGGGAAAACAATTAATAGGATATTACCTTAATCCAGGAAAGGAGGAATGGGAGTTTAAATTAGGAGAGTGGCTGTGTGAGTGGAGGAAAAGGGACAAATATGAGAAATAGATTAGGAAAAAGCAAGGGATTGGATATAGGGAGAGGGATGAAAACAAATGAAAAGTCAGGTATGATTTCAATGTAACAAATCTGGTTGACTAGAAAGATGATGATATCCAAAAAAAGACATCGAGAAGTCTGGAAAAGGAATGGGTTTGAAGGGGGCTGTAATATGGGATCTGAGTTCCAATTTGGACATGGTAAATTTCAGATGCCTATGGAGCATTCCAGTGGAGATATACAATAGATCTGGCGTTTAAGAAAGAGATTAGGAATCATAATATGTATTTGGTAGTCCTTTGCACAAAGATGATCACTGAATCCATGAAAGTTTATATATTACTAAGGGAGAAAAAAATAGAAAAGCAATACAGGATATATAAACTTAGGGAAAACCCACATGTTTGATCAAAACTTTAAAAGAACAAGATGTAGGAAAGTTTCAGTTGGTGAATTGGATATGGGATACCTCTGGATTGGACAAGGTTTGTTGCCAAGGGGCTTGCAGTTTAGCAATAGGAGATGTAGTATCCCTTGATTGTACAGAACTTGTTGCTGGGGTAGCAACAGGAAAAACTCTCCTTCAAGTTAGCTACTTTTTATAACTCCATGCTAATAGATAGGACTATTTTGGATGTTTGCTGTTTCAGCAGAAAGGAAGGTCAAAGATAGAGTGGGGGCTGCATTATAAATAAGGTCAGGGAAAAGATAGAGGAGCTACGGGCAAAATGCAATTGCTTTAGTATTCTTGGTTATCTATACAGCTAGACAGCTAAGGTATATTGCCCTATTATCCACAAAATATTTAAGGGAACAAAGGAAGGCATTTGGAAAGTTAGATAGATCCTTTATAGAGAAGGTGAGGGAAATATTTAAATAGGAATCACACAAGATAAGAAGCTGAGAATGGACTGTGACCAATGAAGGAATATCCAATCAAATTAAATCATGGATTTATCAAGATATGTATATGTGTATGTGTGTAACAAATACTTGTATTGCTATAGTTGGACAAGACCACTTCTGTTCCTGAAATGAAACCTTGACACCCATAAGAGACACATCCTAACACCAGGTGGCAGGGAATAAAATCAGAAAGGTCTGCATTTAAATATTGTCTCAGACACTTAACTAGCTTTGTGACTTCTCTCTTGTCTCAGTTTTCTCACCTGGAAAATGGAGGTAATGACAGCATTTCTATCACAGGATCTTTATGAAGATTAAATGACCCAATATACACAAATTGCCTTGCTTACTTTCAAGGGGCAAAAAAGAGTTACCTATAATTTTTATTTTGCCCAAACCTTGATTTTCTCTTTTTTTTTAAAGGGTGGTTGAAACCTTTAGGTTTTAAAATAAAAAAAAGATAGTTCTTTGGAAGAAATACATGAATGAATTTATGTATCTTGGAGCAATCACGTAATCTTTAAATGAAAATGAAATATTTTTACTGAGGAAATCAGTTTAAGGTGCCCTTTATAACGAAACTTCAAGGCAATGGATAAAAGTCAAGTGTGGCTCGCTTTTCTCGGCCTCACCAATAATCTTTCCTTCGGTGCCATTTCTTTAATCTTATTCTCAAGGGAGAAAAGAAGATGGACCCCCATGACATAGTATGTAATTTGAAAGAAAAAAAATCAGGAGCTATTATTTCACATGACCCAAAGTTAACTGCTGACACAGCCAAGTCAAAAATTCTGGGGAGCAGGAGGAGGGAGAAGAGTATTTTCCATTTCTAAAATAGAAAGAATTCATCATATTTTTCATCTCCTTCATTAGGACTTTGGAAAAATAAAATAGTTTGGTAACACTGAAATGTTCTGCAAACACTAATTACAATGTTTAAGAGAAAGTGACTTAATTGTGTCTTTGTATCCATACCTTGAGCACATATTAAATGCTTAATAAATGCTTATTAAAAATAATTTAATTATTTGTATATTCTGGTTAAATCAAGAATCCTTCAAAGAATATATGAAAGAAGATAATGAAGAATTTAGAGAAATTTTTTATAAAGACCAATGAACAGCAAGCAACAATACCAGTTACTTTAATTCCACAGGGGAATTGCATTCAGGGATGCAGCTAGGAGGCATAGCAAATGATAATGATAATGAAAATTATCACCATCATAATATCTAGAATTATTTATATAATACCTTATGTTTTGTAAAGTACTTTACAAATATTGTCTATTTTGTTCTCACAACAACCCTCAGACGTAGTAGTTATTATAATTCCCATTTTATAGATAAGGAAACTGAGACTGAAGGACATTAATTAGCTTCCTCAGGGTTACACAATTGGGTGAAGTTTAGGTCTTCCTGGCTTCAAGTTTAACTCTATTCATGATTTCATTTAGCTTCCTCAGAGCACACCTTAAATCTCTATATAGATGCTAGTTATTATCATTGTTATTATAAAGACACTACTTGGTATAATATAGTTCAAAAGCAGGCTCTGAGGAAGCAGAAATGTCCTGCTTAGGCAAATAGAAGCAATACAAGCATTCACAGATTACCTTGTTTTTCATAAGCCTATCAAACTTCAGAATTGCTCTTAATTTTAAAGGATTTCTTGGATTTTCTGTATTTCTCTGCACAGTACAGTAGTGTGTGTGTGTGTGTGTGTGTGTGTGTGTATTCAGGCATATATAAAAATAGGCATGTGGCTTGTAGAAGAAGCCTTTCAGCTGTCCAAGTATTTCAGCCACTTCCAATATCATCTGACCACACATTCCTGATGCTCCTGGGAAGATTGTAGGTCAATGAACGGGCTCAGGCCGACTGTGGGTGCAGTAACTCATTCCCTCAGGACAAGCCACGGGTACAGATCATATGTCCCTGGGACTTTGGAGGGGAATCTCCAAAAGATGCTTTCCACCAGGTGAGATGTCTATTCAAGTCAGTGACACATAGGTCAACTCAAGTCACTGCTAGAATATTTTTTTTTTCCTTCCTAAAGATACTCAAGGAAACTATGGCTTAATAGATAGAGTCTATCTTAAAGTCAGCAAGAGCTGGGCATGAGCTCTGACTCTGACTCATATATGATGTGATCAGGGACAAATCACTTCATTTTTAGTGATCCAAGAAACTCACTAAGCCTATAAGGTGCTGATCTTCATTGATAGAAGGAGTTTCCCCAGGAAATGACAGGATAACTCAAGCTTTATCTCTGTCCTAAAGATACTGAAGCTCTCTTCTCTTCAAGCCAAATGAAACCCACCAGAGTTGTTTCTGTTTCATTCATGTGCCATGTCAAAAATACTAATCATAAAATAATAGAGAAGGGCTAGAAAACTGATTATTGAATAAATACCAGAGATTTCTTCAGGTCCCATGATGTTTCCTTTAATTTTTTTCCCCAACTAAATGTCTAAGAAGCTACATGAAAAGCAATCATTGATACTTGAAATGTTGCTTAGAAGTAGAAATGGTAATTTTGTCATGAGCATCCACGCTTTGGAAACTGCTTATCTATTCATTTCCTATACTACAAACACACATTGCAAGTCTCCGGGGTCTCAGATGTGAAAATTCTCACAAAGAAAGCAGAGCAAGATAAGATTTTAGTTAAATCTCAATGTCTCACATCTGTCTGATCATGATTCTCAGTTTTATGGAAATAATTATATATATAACTATAAAGATCCTCTAGTCCAATTCCTCAATTTTACAGATGAAGAAACAAAAGCCCAGACACAATGAGTATACTGATCAGTTCACACAAGGAAATGATTGGCAGATACCAGATTAAAATTCAGTATCTCATACTTCAAACTGAACTTTTATTTATTTGAATCTAATTCAATCATACTATGAAGAGCAGCTAGGTCAAGCATTAAGTCTGGAATCAGTAAGCCTCATCTTCCTGAGTTCAAATTTGGCCTCAGATACTTATAACCTGGATGACCCTGGGCAGGTCATTTAACCATGTTTACCTCAGTTTCCTCATTTGTAAAATGTTCTGGAGAAGGAAATGGCAAATCTCTCTAGTATTTCTGGCAGAAAAACCCCAAATAGCCTCATGAAGAGTTGGAAATGACTGAAAAAGTTCTGAACAAAAACAAACAATTCTAAATATCAGGCCCTCTGTCAGGTGCTAGAAATTTGGAGATTAAAATGAAAAGGGCAAGGGGCAAAGAAATGAGCATTTATTAAGTGTCAGGCACTGGGTAGCTAGGCACTTTGCACATTTTATCTCATTCTAATCGTATAACAATCTTCTGGAGGTGGATGTTATTATGATCCCTATGTTACAGTTGAAATCGAAGCAAGCAGAGAGAGGTTCCACGACTTTCTTAGGGTCATACAGCTAATAAGTGCATGAGGTAAGATTTGAAGCCGGGTTTTCCTAACTCTAAACCCAATACTCACTGTATTAATGGCACCACCTAGCAGCCTTAAAAGTCATTGCCTCATTTTGTTGTTCAGTTGTTTTCAGTTTCACACAAGTCTTTGTGACCCCATTTGGGTTTTCTTACAAGTCTTACAGATGAGGAAACAGGATTAAGTGACTGACCAGGGTCACACAGTTATAACTGTTTGAGACCAGACTTGAACTGAGGAAGCTGAGTTTTTCTGCCTCTTGACCCAGCACTCTATGCCCTATGGCACCCCTGACCTGCCCACACTGCCTTCAAGAATGGGGTCTATGGGAAGAATTCCAGTCTATTACACCCTTTCACTAAAGCAAACTGTGACCAGTGGACCACCAAATGAGCTTCCACAGGCCAGTCATTTAGTAAAAATAATACTCCTCCATACCATTCAACTAAACTCTCCCTCACAGTGCACCAACTAAACTTAGTCTTTTTTTATTAAAGCTTTACCAAAAAAAAAATCTTTTATTAAAGATTTACAAAACATAAGCATGGGTAATTTTTCAACATTGACTCTTGCAAAATCTTCTGTTCCAACTTTTCCCCTCCTTCCCTCTACCCCCTGCCCTAGGTGGTAGGTAGTCCAATACATGTTTGATATGTTAAAGTATATGTTAAATCATATATATATTGACACTGTTATCTTGCTGCACAAGAAAAATCGGATCTAGAAAGAAAGAAAAAACCTGAGAAGGAAAACAAAAAATTCAAACAAACAATAACAGAAAGAGTGGAAATGCTATGTTGTGGCCCATACTCATTTCTCATCGTTCTCTCTCTGAGTTTAGCTGATTCTCTTCATTACTAAACAATTGAAAGAGGTTTGAATCATCTCACTGTTGAAGAGAGACACTTCCATCAGAATTGATCATGGTATAATCTTGTTGACATGTATAGTGATCTCCTGGTACTGCTCATTTCTCTCAGTATCAGTTCATGTAAGTCTCTCCAGGCCTCTCTGAAATAATCCTGTTGGTTGTTTTTTACAGAACAATAATATTCCATAACATTCATATACCACAATTTACCCAGCTATTCTCCAATTGATGGGCATCCATTTAATTTCCAGTTTCTAGCCACTAAAGGGCTGCCACAAACATTTTGGCACAACTGGGTCCCTTTCCCTAAACTTATTCTATCAGAGAGAAAAACAAAATAGGGATTTTCCAAGGCTTTGTAGACCTAACAACTACTGTCATCAGGAACAAAGCCAAGCTGCTTAAATTAAGAACAATAAGAGGCTGAGCACTGTTGGCTATTCCTCCACTCAATGTTTAGCTAAGTGTATCAGAGTGCCCTTTGAGGAGTTAAGCTGGTCTGCTATGGCGTAGCTCCAAGCAGCAGGTCAGCTTCCAAGCTAACAGAGATTTACTGAATATACCATATGACAGCCAAAAGGATGCTCCTCTGTTGCCATGGGGATGCTAGCTGAGTTTTGACCCATAAACTGATTTTATTTAAAAACCAAGCAGGTGGGACTACAGGGGTGGGGTTTAGAATTAGGTAGAAATAAACATTCAGGTCCTGAGGAGTAAATTCAAAAGAAATCACTAATGGACTGCAAAGTGATAATAATGAATTTATATAAGACTTTAAAATTTTTTTGAAGACCTCTGTATATATGATCTCATTCAAGACTCAAAACAGATTCTACCTATGTGTATTTTTCTATTCCATTTTACAGATGAGAAAACTGAGGATTCGTTAAGTGACTACTCATGACCATATACTAATGTCAGAAATAGGATTTTAACCTAAAGTTTCTTGATTCACATACTCGTTTGACTATACTGTTCTGCTTCCCTAGTTGAAACCACATGGATGACACCCTGATATCAAAGGGCACAGGTGAAGAAACTTGCCTACTGTACTACATCTGACTTCTTCCACAGCCACGTCTCATACTTCTTACAGTTGGGGATGGGAGGCACTTCTTGTTGGTTCCTTAAACTCGAATCCTGGGAATTCTGGAAAGCTAGGGTTAGGACTCATTATGTTCATTCCATGCAAAAAATATTTGGTAATGATAGAAAGAGCTTTTCCCAGAACCTTGGTTAAAAGAAAAGATGTATTCAACTAATCTGACAGCTAGCAAAAGCTGCTCTTATAAGGGATTTAGATTTTGATCACTTGGCAAAAAAAATACTGAATGGTGCTCCAACCAGCATTGGGAAGGATTCTTGTCTTTTCAGCCAGAAGGTATACTGTTTTAGAACATCAATAAAGACTCCCAGATTTTATCAAACAAAAAAAATCAGTGTATTGGAAATACTTCTTCTCTTCTATAAATTAGCATGTCCAAATAATTTCAATATGGCTTGACAAATATTTATTAGGCACCAATTATGCACCAAGCTGTGAAAATACAATGACAACAACGAAACTGTCCCTCCCCTTGAGAAATTTTACTGTAGTGCTGGTCATTATGAAACAAAAATATAATTCAAGAGGTATGTTAATGAGCTAAAGGATTTAATTTAATTGTCAAACAGCATCTCTACTTTTCAACAAGTTGATGTGTTTCTATAATTCCTGTTTCCCCAATCTGACCTTTCTGTATAAGGATAATTTCCACATGAATTATTGAAAAAAAATGGACATCATTCACTCTCACTTTTATTGGTGAGTCTACTCATTAAAAATGGTGCTAAGAAAGTAGAGGACTTGTATTATTCCCAAAAAGATCTGAACAATCTAGGAAATGAGGACTATGGCTTGTATTTTTTTCATGTTTGTGGAGATCCAAAGAAAAAGTTGTTTGCAACTTGAAACAATGAAGGAAAAGATTTGATTGCTGAGGGAATAGATTTGGACTAAGGCCCATAGAGAATAGGTGGAGATAGTTAATGCATTGTGTTGTTCAAGAAAATGAATAAGTCAACAGCACATTAGTAGTCATGGGCTTACACAATTCTCAGGTGTCAAAACCTATATTAAAAACCATAATAATAATATATATGCAGAGTCTAGTCCAAGATTTCACTAGAAGTCGCTTTCCCCATCCTAACTCAACTCATTAGTAAATCCTATTTCTCTCCTGCATTCTGGGATGAGAAGGAGCTGTCAGCAAGTCAGCAATGGGCATCTGTTTAGGGATGAGAGTAAGGATAGTACCTTTCCCACCTAAACAACCTGGCTTGGGGAGAAACAGGGAGGAGAAAAGGAGTAAGTGCCTAATAATCCTTTTGCTCTGAAACTGCTTACTAAGCTCCAGTCTTCTCAAAAACTTCCCCTTCTACACCCTTATCTTCATTTTGCAAACATGAAAACTGAAAAGTAACAATGAGCCAAATAAGAGCCCTACTGCTTCAATAATAACTCCCTTTCCTGTTTTATTAGCAAATACTCAATGGTATACATCTATTATATCTAGTGAGAACACTTATCAAGTTCATTAATCAAAAATACCAAGATTAACTCTCAATTATGCCACAAATATGTCCACATATTTAATTGTCAAACAGCATCTCTACTTTTCAACAAGTTGGTGTATTTCTATAATTCCTGTTTCCCTAATCTGACCCTTCTGTATAAAGATGATTTCCACATGAATTATGGAAAGAAAAAACGGACATTTGCCTGGTAGATTATCCACAGTCCCCCTTTTCTATACACTTTGATTTTTTGTCATCTAGACGACTTCTGAAACAGCTACTCCCTACAAACATTGCATTTCTTAAAAAGATGAACTAATTATAATGGAAAGGACTTGGGATCATATGAACACCAATTTCAAATCAGGCCATTAACACTTACTAGTCATAATGTATTATATAGACCTAGAACTACAAGAAAATTTAGGTGCCATTTTATATATAATGAAACATATATCTGTTATTTTACACATTTTACTCCAACCATTTTACACTTCAGGAAACTGAGGCCTTGAAATGTCAATGACTTTTCCAAGATCACAGAGCTAAAAAGTGGCAGGATTGGAGCTCAGATTCTATAACTCCAGAGTCAATGAACAAATTCAGGACCCTTTCCAGTGTCCCATGCTGTCCTCTCTGAAACTCAGTTTCATTACTTCATTATCTCATGAGATGTTATGAAGAAAATCCTATGATATTCTAAATAAAATGTTATTGTTATTAGGTAATACTATCCTGGGTGAAATATAATTGAAAGACCAATCTTTAAAAAATAAACAAACAAAAAACCCCCATCTTCTTAGAAGTAAATTCCAAAGCCAAATAAAATGTTACTTTATCTACCCCTGAGGGCTATTGCTTCGTCCACCACCAATGTGGTCTATTACTGGAAATAAGCAAGCATTAAATCTGTGGATATTACATAGATAGTTGTATATTTTAATATCATTTTGAAAGGGAAGCTGTTAGCCAGACAAGAACTTCCTTCATAGCAGAGAGATCTATATGGTCAAACCTTTCCCTTTGGTTTAAGTCTACACTATTGCTTTTCTTATCATCATTCTCATTTTCGATAGAAGTACATGACTATAGGAACAGCATTATTTCCTGGATTGAATTCTAAGCTCAGAATAATTTCTGTCCTTGATTTACTACAAAAACCTCCAACTTTTTCATCTTCTTCATCTTATGTGCTGGCACTAATTATCACTAAAAATGATAAGATTTTTATTTTTCTGTATTTAAAAACAATCCACAGATGTTAAAAATTCATTCAATTATTAATAAAATCACAGTAGTATATTTAAGCTTTTATAGCTCAAAATTTACTAAGACTTTTGGGAATAATTATGTATATATACACATATATAATTATGTATAAATACACACACACATATATAATATGCATATAATATAAATAGATATAGGTGATATAGATACAAACAGAAATATATAGAGGTATATTTGCATGAAGAAATGATACTTCTTTGGGTGCCTGGGATGACAATGATATTTTGATTTGGAAGACTGACTTTCTCTTTAATGGAAAGTGACACTTCAAAAGGTAGCTGTTGAAAATGTGTCCATACATGCATACTGAATATAATACAGTCTTTTTGAAAAAAAGGACATCCTTTTCAGATTCGAGCCCCCTACTTACACACTGAAATGGGGCATGACAAATGAATCCAATTCAATTTTCAAGACAAATGAGCCCACTTCATGCAAAGACATGCTTGACATGCTTACTCTAATGGTTAAGTTAGTGATCTTCCAAATTTTCTCAATTATTTATACTCTAGACAGCTGCCGGAGCACTAGTAAAAATAGTAGCCAAGATTTTCAAAGCAAAAGAAATAGCGATACATCTATACATGGATTTTCTTATGAAAGAAATGGAGATCCTCTGGATCAAAGAAAATAAAGAAAAAAAGCCAAACTAAAATTGACCTGCAGAAAAAGTTATTACATAGTGCAAGCTCAAAAGCAATATTCTATAACTCTTATATGGAAAATATTTCCATAAATAAAAATAACTTTCCTCAAAAAGGAAAGAGAAATTAGGGGTGGAGTGAAGAAGGGTTATAATGAATTTAAAATTTGAACAAGCCATAACAAATAATAGATTTTACATTATGAGTCTAAAGACTGCCTATCAAATTGATGTATTTTAGAATTAAATGCAATAAATTGGATCATACTGGAAGGAAAGACAAAAACTGACTTCATTTGGAATGTTGGCAGCAAATTAACTCCAAGTGTAAAGCCTCTCCTTAAATGTACCATGTTCCCTTTTTATTTCTTTTTTTTTTTTAATTTAATGAATAAGCATTGTTATAGAGTCTTAGACTCAAATAAAACACATTCTTTGAATATATTACTCACAAATTGTTTTGAAGGTGAAAAACTAATGGCTTAATATTATCACATTTAATTCAACTTTTTTCTGAACACTAAAATTTTCACTGTTTTAATTTCAAAGATAAGTCTATAGAGCTCATTTAAAAAATTGGCTTATTTATAATATAATACAAAAGAAGCAATGGGATATCTTTAAAATTCTATCAGAACATATAGTATACCACTTCTTAAGGCTTCCCTAGAAAATCTCTGTATTTTTGGCTCCTATTCATATTCCTTGTGTTTTACATAAAAATAAAAGTTAAAAATATACAAACTATTTGAGGTCTTTTAGGGAAAGCAAGATAATTTATATCAGTCATATTTCTAACAGCCCTCGTGGATATTTATATCATTGTACCAATTCAGCAGAGCAAGCTTTTAAAACCAATAGGTGACTGGTCATTTTAAGGACAAAATTAATTCACAAAGGTTCTATAAGCAAAATAATGTCATTGGAGGAATCTGTTAGTTGATTGTTTATCCCTTTCCATATCCAAGTCTGTCTCTAGAATAAAGATGGAATAATTGCATCTACCAATCACATGGGAATATTTTCAAAACTATCTGTGCAATTTAGAAGTATTTTTAGGACTATTTTATACACATGCAGCCCCTCAATTCTTGGACTACTTACCATTTGAGATCTATTCTTTGGACAGCCATTGATGTCTTCGATCTTTTCATTTGCTGAAAAATAAGGAGAATAAATCAAGCTTCAAAAACCTAAAGTGAAACCAATAGTGGAAACCCTTAGAATAGCTATTTCCAGGGCCCTTGCTGCTGGCTGCACCTCCCGAGGCCTAAAAGTGGTGCTGTTCAAAGCAACCAAGCATGTGAAACATTGAGACACACCGAGCAAGCTCAGGGATTTACTCATAGGCCATTCCTCCAGCGACAGCTGGAGCAAGGCCATACTCATTTAAAAAGGCGACAACTGCCTGGAGGACACTCCTTAAAATGATGGTGCATCACTGAAATACTTGTCTGGGAACCTGGGAAAAAAGATGCAGAAGAGGACTCTGCTTTAGCTAGAACAAGCCTGAATGGGACAAAACTGAAGGAACTCTGCTCAGGGGCTGCAAAAATAGTACAGGTACACATGATTTTCACACCATTCACCTGTGTGTTCTAAGTCACAAATGAGAGAACTTTTGTTTTTGACAATATAACCCAGAATAAAGGAGGGGGAAACTGAGGCCATGGGAAGCCCAGTGACTTGCCAACTATTGTTTCTCTCTAAAAGGAAGTGGAAAAAAAAAAAGGTAACTTTCTACTAACAAAAAAAACCTCATTCTCAAATAAATGGCTATCAAATGGAATCCTCCTAAGATGAGTGCATTTGTTACAAAAGGCAAAACACCACCCCCAAAACAAGAATAGCTAAAGATTTTTATCTGGGGCCTTTCAAATTCTTTAGAAAATTCCAATTCCTCTGGCATCTGGGATACAGTGAATTCTTAATACTCTCCCCTGCCTCCCTTCCACCCCATAGAAACTACTTTCTTCAGGTAAATTTCCTCTCCTTCCTCCAATACTGCTTCCTTCCTTCCCAAATTACCTGCTGTCAATGGTTACATGTAAACAAGTGGTCTCTCCCATCAGGGGAGTACTACAGGCTCCTTAAAAGCAGAAACTTTTCTTTTTTGTTTTTATATGTTTTCATATATATTATCTTATATATATATATTATATTATATATATATATATTATATTATATTATACATAGTGAGTGCCTGATAAAAGCTTGTGGATTTATTAATTTGATTAATGAATATTCAGTGAGGCCCAAATGAGGAAAATATTTTTTGAACTTGAATGTCCAGTTCCCCAAACATTTCAATTAATGTTTTACCATATAAAATTTGAAAAGGTTGCTTGTCTTTTTATTGTGAATGTGGATGTGGAAAAGGGAAAAAAATGTAAAATGAATAATTATTGATGTGAACAACCATGACAAAAAAAGCAAACTCAAGCAATGGTACAGGAACCTGTGGCAGAAATGATGCAATAATCTTGACCTTAATACAATTAAAAATAAAGATGGTATTCTAAGTTCAAGGTTACTAGAGTATTTTTTAATAACCCATTCAGGATGGTCAAATTTAGTTGTCCATTTCTGATTAATGGGTAGTTCAATAATATGCATCCAATTTAAAAAACAAAACAGGACATTTATGTTCACAAATCTGGGCCTTCATTCTGGAAATACTCTAAGTGCTTTAAATTCCATCTGGAGACACTCAGCACTAATAGTGCAGATAGGCTTACGGAGCAGTCTAAATTTTAAGCATTTCTAATACCTAGTACTGAAATCAAGAATCTAGGATTCTAAGGAAAATGAAATGGGGAGAGGAATGAGAGGATATCCTAAAGAGCCTTCCAGACAGTGAATATGATTAGGGGGGATTTGAGGAGAAAGAAAGTTAACTCATTCTAACTATAGGTAAAATTATGGGGAGAGGGAAGAGCGAAAGAGGAAAAGAGCCCATCCCTATTCCTTCCCATCCCTCCCAAATTCATAATTTGTCCATTCCCCACCACTTCTTTAGTCTCTCCGAGGTTCCCTCTCTGCTACCCCTAAATGTCTATGAAGGTTAGAGGGCTGAGATGTATAAGGATGATATTCTTTAGATTGAAGGGCTAAAAAAGCAAGGGTTCTCTGGGGAGTATGGTCTCCTCCTCATTACAATTCTGCAAATAAGTGCATCTTTACTTATTCCTTCAATTAATGTAGAGACTGAGACTTTGATTTTGGTACTATTTATGACATTCAAAATTAGCCCATTAAACAAATTGTAGAATTGTAAAATAAAATAGGAAGATATTAGAAAATAACAGTACTGGCAGAACCTCAACACACAGACTTTGGGCCTCATGGATTCTAGTTTCGTGACATTTGAACACTGACTTAAATACATTTTCAAATATTGGATTTGATTCTGCTGCTGAGAAAGGAGTATACAACTCTAGGTTTTAAGAAACAAATTAATTTCTTCAGACAAACACCTTCCAAAGAATTTCATAGTTTGAAGTTCATTCAATTCTCAGCTTCTTAAACTGTGGTTCATGGCCCTGTGACTGAGGAGCTCATAACTAAATGTGGGGGTGGCAAAATTTTGATTTACTATTCACTAAATGTTTGATTTGTGTATCTATTTCATATGCCCCTTTATAGGAGGCCATGGTAAAATTTCTTGGGCAAAAGGAGTGGTGAGTAAAACAAAGTTTTGAGGAGCCCTGGTCTAGTCTAGCTCATACTTGGCCATCACATCATCTTCACAGCATCCTTTTTATTTGTATTTGAAAGCTTCCAGAGGGGGAACCTGTTCCCTCCTGCAGATCTATTTTGGAGAGCTCCAGCTGTCAGAAATCGTTCTTTCCTTCTAGCCAACATCTGCCTCTCTGAAATTTTCACTTTCTGCTTCTACTTCTTCACTGTGGGCCAAACAAAACAAGCTGAATCCCTCTTCTATGACAGCTCTTCAAATACTTGAAGACAGCTACTGAGTGTTTCCCCCCAACATCCCTCCAGTCTCCTCTCCAGGCTAAACATCCCCAGTTCATTGAGCCTCTTGAATCTGCTGAATGACCTGGCATTCCAGGATACTTACCTAATCTGCTTTGGAGATCTTATACTTCCCTTTAGATAGTTTAGGGAACTGAAGAACACAGGTGGGAGGTAGAAGGAGAAATGACCTGACCCCCATGTCAGTTCTCTTATAATAAATAATAAGACTAAGAAAAATACAGCCTTTCACTTCTGTGCATGGTGTTTTATACCATAGATTCACTTCTCCGCTCTAATTCTTAATGGCTGTGTCTCAATTTCTCCATTTGAAGAATGAAGGCATTAGATTACATGGGCTCTCAGATTCTTTTAGTTCTAAATTTGGATTTTATAATCCTTACTACATTACTCTGATTTAGTAACATCATGTATTTCAATTTCCAGTTACAGATGAAAATATAAAGGCAAGGACAGTTTTTTTTTGGTTGTTGTTGTTTTGCTTTGTTTTTAAGCCATGTTAAGGTTATATAGTTAAGTAATTGTGGAACTTGGACTAAAACTTAGGATTCCTGACCTTTAGGCTAATAGGATTTTGCTGTAATACCTCAAGCTTCAAACAAGGAATAGAACCATATGCAATCATATGACTGATTCAGCTTTAAAAAGGACAGAAATTATTTTCTAGTGTGCATGTTTGCCCACTCTATCATGGTAGCTATTATACCAGGAAAGAGTCTTTTTATGGGAAGATGGAAAGAGATAGAATTTTTTTTTCCTTTCGGCCCATTCACACGAGGAACAAATGAAACTTTTGATCTCAAAATGCCTTCTTGGGGTTTCAGAGAAATACTTCTCTATTTGAATTATGATTTCCACATTCATCTTTTCCATGTTAAGATCTATCTAACAGATAAATGGACAAATAACGCCAATATCTGGGGTCCTAGTAATGTATATCTTTCAATTTGCAGCCTCTGAATTATTTTTTCTCCCACTGCCAGCAGCTTTTTCGCATGTGATGTGATTTTCCTGACCAGGGATAACACTATAATTCTTGCTCACTAGTCTTCTTTGTCTTCTAGATTGCTCAAAGCCTTCTGGTATGGATGACAGGACTGGCCCATTACTAAAAGGATAGCAAGAAACATGGCAAGAATTGAGGACCAAAAATGACCAATCTAAAGACTGACCCTTTCCTCATCTTGAGGCACATGCAAGTTTGGTTTCATCTTTCCCTTTCTCTTCTATCCTCAGTTCCTTCCTGCTTTAAAACTAAATAACCTTTTCTCCTAAATGTACTTTGACTATTAAGCCCCTGTTGAAATTGAAAATTGGAAGGGCTAGTTTAGCACTATGGTGCTTAAGAAAAATAATTCTACACTAAAATCGAAAAAATTGGAAAATAGCAAGCCAAAGGAAGGAAAAACAAGCAAACATTTGCTTCTTTCTTGTCTCAGCCTTTCCTGTTAATATGCTGTTATTACATGGTCTCATTGAGAAAATTTTATGTTTTTAGCTTAGTATATAGCTGAATAAAATTGGGACTGAAACCTGATTTTACTCTTGAAGATTTTTTTTTTTTAAATACTGGATCCCTGATCCTTCCTTCTGTCTTTGAAAGGGCAGAAAAATTTGGTCCCTGGTCACAATGTCACACACAGAACACAACCCCAAATTGGAGACTTACCTACAACCTGGATGATCTCAGCCAATAAGACGCCATCGGTCACATCTTGCTGGAGATCCTTGATTAAACGTTTATGACCTGATTTGGCTAGATAGTGATTGGCCCAATCTGTGTAGATCTGCAAAAAAAGAAACAAAAAGAAAACACTTGGCTTTAGGTTTCCAATTAAACTTCCCAACCAGATTTCGTGACTTAACTCATGGCAATCCCTGCATCCTAAGATTCAGTCTTAGCTCCATTAACATTCAAAGCATTGTACCGATGAAGCATTCAACTTACTATAGTTTAGCTTTACCCTATTGAAAGATCTGACATCAGAGCTTGGGGAAAACTAAAGACAGCTTCAAAACATGTGAAAGTCTGAATGGAATAGCAGACACGGAACTAAAACAGTCAGCTACGGGGTTGGTGTACAGAAACTAAAACCCTATTTTCACCCAGAGGATCTTTCCCCTTTATTGAGAAAACATTAAGGGGAAATTACTGCCCAAAAGGATGCTTTTTAGTGGGCCATTTCAGGTTAATGAGTGAATTTAACGAAATTTTCAGGCTTCTGTCTTCCTTTAAAGGAGAAAAATGTTAAAGCATCAACCCTTCAATTACTTTTGTAGGAGCTGAATCACTTACAGCCTGGTGTTTACCAGACAAACAAAAAATGAAATCAGTTTAATTTGAAAGTTAAACCTCATGTTAATTATTGAGATTCTTTAGACAAAAGAATGGGAGCAATCTCCACAGACTAAATTTGTATGACAAATATCCCTGAAGAGAAAGGGGGTGAGATTGAGGCTGCAGATGGTTTGGCGGATAGAATTCTGGACTTTTGAGTTTTTAAGGCCTGAATTGGAATCCTACCCAGATCAATTACTATGTGGCCTCAGCAAGTCACTTTCAGTCTCAGTTTTTACAACTGTAGAGTGGAAACAATAATAGTTGTGATAGATGTAAAGTGCTCTGCAAACCTTAAGGTACTAGTTATTATTGTTATTGTCATTTTATTCTAGTTTTATAAAAGATGGCAACCATGAGAAGTGAATTAGACCTATACCTCTTATATATGGAACTTGAAAAGTAGTAGAAAATCATGTTTCCTTTAAGATTACAAAGGCTGCTACATGGTATAGTGTACAGAATGCCAGACTCATCTTCCTGAGTTCAAATATGTCCTTAAACACTAAATTTGTGACTCTGTGTGATTTACCTTGTTCACCTCAATTTCCTCATCAGTAAAATGAGGGGGTTGGACTAGATGATCTCGAAGGTTCTTTCTAGGTCTAAATATAAAGGGTACTTAGGTTAGAGTATATGAAATTATTTACAAATATTTTGAAAACTCTATTTCAATATAATGGGTTCATTTTATAGGCTGGTACAATATATTTTATACATTTAGAAATGTTATTCTTAGAAGGAATCCAAAGGTTCCCCCACTACCAAAATGGTCCAAAACACAAAATAAGTTAAAAACCCCTACTCTAAATAAATCAGTTATTGGGACTTTAAGTGAAGTTATTTTCCCCCAACTCTCAAAAGCAAGGGAAATCCAATTCCACCAATCTTGCATGTGTTACACCTCTCTCAACAAGAATCAGAGGAAGAATTAGGCACCCAGGCTAGATCCATTTGACAATTCAGTCAGGCTCCAGTAACCCATTCTTTCTTCTGTTCTTGTGCTTAAACAGAAGAAGGAGACTGCTCTCAGCTGACCAATTACCAGAGGTTTCAATAAGCAGTAAGAAGAGCTTTCACCTCTCGATTACAAAGGCCAACAATAGGTAAGTCAAAAATAGATTTAGCCCTTCCATGGAGAGAATGAGAAAAAGATTCTGAAAAGAAGTACCGAATTCTGTAAGGTTCCAGAATCCTGTCCTGATTATTGAAGCCAGTGAATTAGAGTTATTCTTGAAAGAATAATCAGGAGAGTTCTTGGTAGTTGTCAACCCCTCTCTTTTCCCATCTTTTCTTTTATACTGAGTATCCTTCAGAAATAAGTGACTTTCTTTTTTCAAATGTGATTTAATGGTAGAGTAGTCACAGGAAAAATTACCCAGTAACAGAGTCTGACTTGAACATTCCCAAGTAGAAAATGTTTTCCCACCTTTTATATCCAAATTGATGGGGGTACCGGGCAGCTAGATGGTACAGTAATAAAGTGCTGGACCTAGAGTCAGGAAGAATCCCCTTCCTGAGTTTAGATCTAACCTCAGACACTCACTAACTGTGTAATCCTGGGCAAGTCACTTAACCCTGTTTGCCTCAGTTTCCTCATCTGTAAAATGAGATGCAAACCATTTCCATATCTTTGCCAAAGAAACCCAAAATAGGGTCACAAAGAGTTAGATATGACTGAAAGATTACTGAACAAATGTTGGAACACAACTACGATACTTATTATACTTAAATTGTGGAAATCTTTAAAAATGAAAGTGGGATAAAAAATCGTGAAAACTAGTTTTAGCACATTACTCTCAAAGGCATCAATCAATTCAAGCTGAGTGGGGCAGTGTAGAGATTGCTGGACCCAGCATTAGAAATATCTGAATTCAATTACTGTCTCATTTTTTATGTATGTAAGGCTAGGAAAGTTACTTAACCATTCTTAATCTCAGTTTCCACATCTGTAAAATGGGGATAATAATACAACCTGTCTCTTAAAGTTGTTGTGAGAATCAAATGAGATAATAAACGGAAAGCCCTTTTCAAAACATGAAGAACTACATAAATGATGATGATGATGATAATGATGATGATGAAGAAGATACAATAATGGTAATGACTATCATGATGATAAGTAGGTACCAAAGTGCTGTTCTAGGTGGATGAGGATATAATCTTGCCAACTTGCAGGCTATGGGCTGAAACCTTAGATATGATTTATTCTGTCTTTCTTTTATTATAGGTGATTAAAAATGTTGTATATCTTATTTAATAATTTGCAATTTTTCTTTTGAGAATTTTCTTTGTATCTATTGATGATATATCTATTAGGAAATAGCTTTTGGTCTTAGTGATTTCTGTCAACTCATTGAACATAATAAATATTATATATAGTCACTTCTAAGATATATTTCAAGCCCACACCCTTGCTCTAAGTCTTAAATCTGATGGGCACCTTACACTTACTTGGGGACCAACCACAGCCCTTAGTTTCCTCTCTGGCAAAATGGGGCTAATAGAAAATATACACAGAATACTTTCTTAATCTTAAAGTTCAATGGTGGAACAAAGGCTATGGTTGCTAGTTTTGTTAAAATAGGAAGCTCTGGAAAATAAAAAAGAAGCAAGTTATAACCCTTTTTTTCCAATTTCTTTCCAAGTGTTTAAAGGCATATTTCTTAAAAGACATAATTTTCCAATTCCCCGGCAAAGTGACTTCTGATACCTATTTGCTAAATCTATTATTTATAGCAAATCAAGATTAAACAAAATTAATTTAAGTAAAGACACATGCACACAGTGTGGATGAATGACGAAGCAGCAGATGAATGTTCACATTGGAGAAGAGTTTAAAGTCTAGGGCAATGAGCATTGCCTGGGAAAAAAAGAGTTGTTCATTGTTATGCAAAGATGTTTGAAAATAATAAACTGCTTTCTAAAGAAAGACAAAAGTCAAGTGTAAATCCTTGAGAAATTGGCTGCACTCAGGCTTCAATAAAGTAGGAAGTCTCTGGATTTCCAAACTAGAATTTTTTGTCATTATTGTTTAATATATAAAGAAGAGATAGGGAGGGAAAAAAAAACATTACATTACATGGATAAAATCTTGTTTAATGGGATCCCAAGACAAAAAAAAAAACACTTTGTTAATTGATGTTTTTCCTGCTGAGCTCCATTTTTAAGGAGAATAAGGATAAATCAGAAAAAGTAAATAATTTTATTTAAAAATTCAATTTTCCAGGGTCCAAACAGAATCATACAATGTTGGAGTTCAAAAGAATCTTAGAGATTATCCAGCCTGACTTGTGCCCAAGCATAATTTCTTCCTATAATATGCACAAATGGTAAAGTGATTTTCTAGCCTCTGTCATAGGACATAGCTTCATAAATTATACATTTGGTGCTAGAGAACACATTATACAAATGAGGAAATTGAGGCACAGAGAATTTGTTACTTGCTTAAATTTATATGGTAAATGTTCAAGGACAAAATTTGAATACAGATCTTTAAAACACCTTAATATTCCTGGGTTTCCTTTTTTTCTCATCTACAAAATAGAAGCATGGACTTACTAAATGACATTTATGCTCCTGTCAGTTCAAGAGCTATGATCCTATGATTCTAATTAGCAAAACTCTATTCTCTCTGAAGAACATTCCAGTTTTCAATGGCTCTGAGTTTTAGGATGTTTTCCCTTACAGAGTCTAAAACTGCCTAAAAGTGCCTTCCATCCATTGCTTCTCACTTTTTTCTCGTCTTTTTCCACATTTGGCTAAACAAGAACTCTTGCAGTAATAAGGACTCACTGCAGAGATAACTAATTATGTACAATAATTTCAACACATTCCCTAGGATCATCTTGTTTCACCTGCAAAGCAGAGCAATTCTTTCTTCTAGAAATATTTTACAAGGATCAGAATAAAATAGAGTTCTAGTTCACCCACAATTACCCAGGTCCATCAACTAACCAGAATTTTCCATTCCCAAGTCTAGATTTACTAATGCTTTTACCATGAGAACACTGGCTGACCCTGGAATGAATAGCATAAAATGTTCATTCTCTCTCTCCCCCTTCTCCTTTTCCTTCTTCCTCTCTCCATCCCTCTCTTTCTCCCACTACATGTCTCTTCTCTGACACTCTGTATAGGGAGGAGAAGTATGTTCAGCGTTTCAGAGATGTAGAAACAATGTCAGTAAAACTAAAATAAAAAATAACATTAACATTACAGTTATATAAATACTTAGAGAAGAGTAGTGTTATTTTAATATAAGTGAACATGAGTGAAAATGACCCAAAAAATCCAAAAGAAGAACAAAATAATAATTTAAAAATTATAGTGATTCTATATTGTAATTGATGCAGTTCTTTCCCATTTTAAATTCCCCTTATTCTTGTTGAATTTCCCTCCTTCCTTCTTCCCTTTTTAATTAGGTATCAAATGAAACCATCCTACACCCTTGAGAGATGTCATGGTTCTCTAATTCCCATATCAGGGAAAGGAGTTTGCTGTCAAATGTTTGAAGAGATAAAAGAAAGAAAGAATTTAAAAAGCGTGAAACACTGAATCTCATCTGATTAATTTTATGTTACCTGATGGAATTTCAAGGAGTGTTTCTTTCTTTGCTTAAAATTGATTATTATTCCACTCTAATATGGTGAGAATAGAGAATATTTTGTCAGCTTATCACCATGATAATAAGGATAATGACAATTTCTTTGGGCTTTATAATTGTGTTATGTTGGATTTAACAAGTAGGTACACAAAGCATTTTTGGTTTTATTTCTAAGATTTTACTCGTGTAATTAGTGTTCAAATGCGGGTTAATAAAGCTATTAGCATAGTACCCTAATAATGAAGCTAATAATGCTTTAGAAAATGTTATCTGAGGTAGGTTATCTTCAATAGAGCCAGTACATTAGAAAGCAGCATAGGCCAGATTGCTAAATTTAGAGAATTGGGTTCAAATTTTACTTTTGATTCTTTAAATGGGTAAACCTCAAACTCTCTCATGGTCTAGGTTCAAATGTTTCCTCTGATGTATATAATGATCAAATCTCTTAATCTCTCTGATTCTCTTTCCTCATCTTTAAAATGGGAATTGAGTTGTTTTATGGGTCAAAATAGTGTTTTTAACATTATAGACCTATATAAATATCAGTAATTAATCAGACCAATAAATCCAGGCTAAAAGACCAGGCATTTCCTTCTTACACACACACACACACACACACACACACACACACACACACACACACACACACACACACACACACATATTAACAGAATAGTGGAAAGTACCAAGAAAGTTGTTCCACTTAGTAGAAATATTGCAAAAATCTCAAGAGGAAAAAAAATGAAAAGTATCTTTTGGGAGAGAAGGTAAAGCACAATCAGAAACTAGAGATCAAACTAGAATTACTCCTTATCTCAGCAAGTGGGATGGCCTTATCTCAAGTCCTTGGATTTAGTTTGTTTGTTTTGGTACATCTTGAAACTCTAAACATATCCTCAACATTATGTTTTTCCACTAATAACATGTCCTCACACAGCTGGGTCTCTGCACCAGACACCATCACTACCATTACAAACTACTACCATTACCATGATGATTACTACTAGTATTACTACAGAACATTTAAATAAAACTTATGGATCATCTGAATTATGAAATTACCAAAAAAAACCTGTTTGTATATAGTTCTTTCTATTTATTCAAAAGCATACATTTTCAGAACTTTAATTTAAATAGTATCATTTACCTTTAAAACATTGCAGTGAAAAGAATAAATCAGGAATTATTATCCTTTTTTTGGTAGATAAAGAAGAAAAGCACAGGCCATGTGGTAATCGAGAAAATGTACTAGATTTGGAATTAGGGACTTGAATTTGAATCCCAAATCAGCAATTTACTCTAGATATATAACTAATTTCTCTAGATTTCAGTTTACTTTTATGAAAATGAGAGGGCAAAACTAGATAATTCCAAAATCCCTCATAACTCTAAATCTATGTCATTGTATTGATGACACTAAGTTTGATCACACAACTCAAAGAGCACATCAGCAACATAATTGTTAATTAAATGCACTCTACCTAACCATCAGTCCAGTGCTGGGACCCTGATACTTCTTTTCACAATAAAATAAAGTCAGCTCTTATTAATATATCTTTCATTAATCCCGTTTGAATACATTTGTTTTGCATGTTGTCTCTCTAACCAGTGTGTAGTCAACTACACAACAGGGCAAGGACTCTATTTTGCTTTTCTTTGGAGCCCCAGAGTTTAGCACAGTACATAGTATGTAATAGGCACTTAATAAAAGCTTGTTTTTTTTCCTTCCGATATAAAGAGTGGATTTGGCTCTGCCAGATTTACAGGACACAGACAAGAATAATATCATATTGGAAGACTTAGAAGGGTTTTAGTCTCAAGTGTTGGGTGGATTACATTCATTAACAAGAACATGGATCTACTGAAATAACGACATAAGTAATAAGTTTGTTTTTATATATTTCCTTCTTGTACCTGCCACATAATAGAAATGATGGTGAATTTACAACTAAGGAAATGTGATTCTATACTAGCTATATTGTTGTGAAAAAACAATTTGAGCTCTTGCCTCAGCTGTATGGTAGCTATATATAATAATGCTTATATTACCTACTCCACATAGTTAAAAAAAAATAAGGATTTTTTTAGACTTGGAGGTACACTATTATAATAATAATCATTATTAATTATAATAATCATTATTAGTTAGAAACCTACTTATTGTCAGACACTTAACAATCTGTATTTATATGGTGGCAGTGTGGTGTAGTAGAAAAAGCATTGCCTGTGGAGTCAGTGTACCTGGATTTAAATCCCACTTCTGATAGGATCACTCCCTGCCCTTTATGCCTTAGTTTAGTCATTTGTGAAATGAGTGATTTGGACTAAATGATCTCTGATGTCTCTTCTGACTTTAGATATGATGTAATATGATTTTGTGGTCCCCTGATTTTAGGGAGGCTTCTTTTAAGTCAGTAATTCTACATCTTCTGGCTTTGGAGTTTGCCTCAGGAAGTTCCCACACCCAATCTGTCTGATTCTGAATCAGAATCAGAACTCCTCAATCAGATAGCTTCTGGCCTCAGGATAGTCCCACAGATCAAACTCCTGAGACAATGGTGAATAGACCACTCTTCAGTTCATACCTGACTGTCAGATAGATAATCTGGTCAGGGATAATCTGGTCAGCAAGAACCAAACTCCTGTGGGCCATAGAATTAGCATGTCAGTGTTAGAAAGCTTTATCCTTGCTTCTGTTTCTCTTCTGAATTCTCTTGGAATTTAGTCCACTTGTAATTGGTGTTACAATTACAATAAACTTTGTCCCTTGACAAGGAAATAGGTTCAAACCTTCAAATTCTTTTGAGACACCTCGTAATACCGGTCTGTGACCCCAAACTTTTGGGGTCCCTTCCCAAACTTAACAGATATACAATTCCATGATTATATTTATCATTGAGTATGAATTCCCTCCTTCATTTCCAAAGGAATGAAAATTAAATGCTATTTTTTAATATTCCATTTTCCTAACCCTCAAAAAGAAATCTGCATGTTCTGATAGTTGTTCTTAGACACACACACACACACACACACACACACACACACACACACACACACCTGCAAATGACTGGGAAGAATGGAAATCTCCCTAAGGAGCCAAGTTCTCATTTGTTGCCATGATTATGAAACACTGGCATTCCTGGCTCTCCCTTTGAAAGCCAGACTTGGATGAGCTGCTCGGGACAGAATCGGAAAGTGATGAGAACTTGGTTTATTGCTCAATAGGCATCCCTGACACGCCTTTTAAGACTCAGTCTTTGGTGTGTATGTTTGTAGATATATACATGAGAATCTGGACGTTATAGGTTCAAAAAGCTTTTTTATATTTTTCCATTTCACAGAAAAAGTACAGAAATATCAAATGGATCCTTTTCTCATGTTAATAAATACTTTGGGGGGCAGATATAGGATTTTATTAAAAAATTTTTAATTGATATTGATTTATAGAGCTCTTTGTTATATCTTTTCTGGGTTTAGGCATTAGGACCATATTGATCTCACTAGGAGTTTGTTAAAATGCCTTCTTTATCTGTACTTAACTATAGCTTGCTTGGGAGTGGGTGAGTGGTGGATGAAAGGGGGAAAAAGATTAAAGAACAAAGTGCACAGCAGAGAACAAAAGAATAACCTACAAAGAAGCAAAGGAAAGATAGACAGTCATGAATATATTATATATTCTTTCTGGAAATGGGAATCCATCGTATATTTTGAATCCTCCTTGATGTTCTGCTGGGCACATGTTGGTGTTTTGTTTTTCCTTTGTATTTTTTTCTTTTTCTATTTTTCTTATTTGTATTTTCTTATTTTGTATTTTTTGATTTTAAATTAAAAAGAGACAACAGAGAAAACAAAAGTAAAAAGAAAAACAGGAAAATGTCTTCTTTCTCATTTTTTTAAAAGAATAATTTGTGTTGTATGGATACTTACTCTTTAAAAGTTTAATAGAATTCTTCTATAAGTTTATCTGGGTCAGATCATTTATCTCCCCATTAGAATAATAATTTAAAATTCAATACAAGTTACTGTTTCAAGGAAGTACTCTAACAAGGCCAAAAATGGTTTTAAAAATTAAGGCACAACTTTTTCTTCCTTCTTTCCTTTCCCTCCCTCTCTCTCTCCCTCTTCCTTTCCTCCCTCTCTCTGTCCCTCCCTCCCTCGTCTCTTCTCTCTCTCTCTCTCTCTCTCTCTCTCTCTCTCTCTCTCTCTCTCTCTCTCTCTCTCTCTCTCTCTTTCTTTCTTATATGCACATTTAGCTCCAGAAGTTTGAGAGACCAGAGGTGTATCTGGTAAATATTTACCTGGGAAACAGTAATTCTGCCAGTCCAACCTGAGGCACTTTGCAAGAGATGTCCAGGATATTGAATGGCAATATTCTAGGGACCATACAAACATAGTATTGTCTATGAGCAGAGGGTGGGGCCACAGAGTGATTTCAGGCATTTTGAAACTTTGCTACTAAAAAATAAATAAATAAACAAACCAAACTGCTACAGGAATTAAATATATCCCAGGGATCTCCTAACCATGATATTTTGTCTTACGTTGGTGCCAATTTGTGTCTCAGCCTGCAGCTGATCCACTTGAAAACTGACATCATTGGTACTTAGTCGCCTCTCTCAGGACATATGCTGGGGACTAGTATCCCCATAAATCTAGTGTCTCATGCTTTGTAATCCTGAGAGATTTCTGACTAATTCCATTAGTCCTGGTGAGGATGAATATTAATAATTTCATGTTTTTCCTTTGCTTTCATCTCTATAGGATGAATGAATGACTGAAAAAAATCTAACGGCTTACTATTTGCAAAACACTATACTAAGTACTTGGGCTACAAGAGGTTCACATCCTAATAGAGAGAGCTCACATATATAGGAAGTTTTAGTAGTAAGTCAGAAGGAAAAAGCTAGAGGTCTTTTGGATGTAGAGATAAAACAATTTTTTGAATGACATTTTTATTGATAATACCCTATTTTTTTCTGAGGTTGAACCTCTGCATGGTACCAAGAGATCTAGAATAAAGAACTTTGTTTTCTGAACCTTCCATGCCCTGAATCCGGGCAACTATCTAAGATTTTAAGTGGCAGAGAAAGTGCCAAGATGCATTGATAAAGGGAATTTCATCACCAGGCAATTCCCCTTGCTAATGAAATCACAGGACTAGTCTCTATCCAGATGCTTATCGTATTTATTTTCTCCCTAGCGGATCTAACCCACCATAGTCCATAGGGATCTTTTGACATTCGAATTTTTGTCATCCATCATTTTAAACTAACCCTACCAATTTTCCTACCTGTCAATTTGATTAGCATTCTTTATGCTTCTTGCTACTATTCTCAGCCTTCCCCAACCAAAGATCTAATTGTAGAGAGAGTCAGGGATGACAATCTTCAAAAAAAAGAGAAGACAGCGAATGAAAAGATGGAAAGAATGACAAGTGGAACCTTTTGTGGGCCAAAGTGAAGTTCAGAGTTCCCTTTGAAGTTATGTCATCCCCAGCTCCATTTCTATAAAAATGACTCCCCTAAGCAAATATAGCCCTCTTTTGAATAAGGTTTTCACAAAGAATTTGGGCTAAAATATATGAATTAGTATACTTATAAAGTAATAAGAAAGATTATTTATTTGACATACAGAATTACTGCTTTTATAATGAGAGACCTATAATAAGAGATCTTGAATCATAGAAAATTTATATCAATGGCAGTCCCCAAATCATGGACGTTGGCATTAATGGAAAGGGAATTAAATTTGGGAAGTGGAAAATCCTGAATTCCAATCTCGCCTCAGACAATTATTAGTTGTACAATCACAGAGGAAATCTAGTTTAACATCTGTCTAAACAGAAATCTTTTCTACAGCATCCTTGGCAAACAAGTGGAACAACCTTTACTTGAAAATCTCCAGGGATAGAGAACTCCCTCCTGCAGCATCCCATTTCACTTTTGGACAGCTGTAATTGTTAGAAAGCTTTCTCTTTTTATTAATCCCAAAGCTGCTTCCTCACAACCTTCCTTCTTCCTGTCTTTTTCGATCAAATTGTAAAAGTTTAATTCTTCTTCCAAAGAGGAAATTTGTTAAGCTTGGAGTTTCTCAAGGTCAGCCTGGGTTTGGTTACATGTAAGGCAATTTATGGTTTAAGTAGACTTTTGAGGGTAAGCTTGGAGCCACAGCCACCATTTGTATTTCTGTTACTATGGAGAAATATGTGATATAAAACCTCACAATTTGTTTATAGCCAAGGAACAAAACAACCAATGATTTGGGTACTGTGTCTTAAATATCTTTTGCATTCTCCACAATTCTTAACATCTAAGAGATATTTGATATCTCTTAAGAGATATAATGAAAGATATGGAGTTGTATTCTCCTATTTCACTGGCAAGTAACTAGTTGGCATATGATTTCTAAATCATCATCTTCATCAAATATTTGTTAAATGACCTTGAATGATACAGATGCAGAATGGGCACCACATCTGTTAAATATAACTATGTTTGCCAAGAAACTCTCTCACAAGGTGCCAAGTTTAGATAGAAAGACAACTACTTATTGAGGATATTAGAGAGCTTTTCACATAGTAAGCAAGTTGACCTAATATTTATTACCTGTGAGATCCTAAGCAAGTCACTTTCTTTCCCTGGATCTCAATTTCTTCATTCTCATTTTTTTCATAAAAATGTTGTCTAAAATGTCACTAAGATTCTTTCTAGTTCTAGATCCCATATACCTATAGTAGGGCTTCTAAATCTGGAGCCCATGGACCCAAATGGGTCAGTGGATAGATTTCAAGTGGTTCAAGAACTTGGTTGTGGAGGAAATTACTTTTATTTCAAGATAATTGATTTCTTTTGTAAGTTTTTCACCACCTGGACCCTTGCTTCCTTTCCAATAAAGACGACTCCCATGATCCAGTGAAACTGGCTTATTTTCTGTCACATCAGGAGTTCCATATCCTGAGTCATTGGATCTCTCTCATGCTTGATATGTTCTTCCTTCTCTTCATCCCCCTGGCTTCTTTAGAGTCAGCTCAAATCTTACCTTCTCTAAGAGACTTTTCCTGATCCCTCTCAAGTTAATGCTTTCCCTCCCAGATTATCTTCAATTTATCCTGAATATTTCTTGTATTTACAAAGTTCTTTCTATGTTGTCTCCCCGGTTACCCAGTGAATTCCTTCAGGATTGGGACTGTCCAGAGCTTATCACTGTGCTTGGCAAGGATAAGTAGTTGCTCAGTCACGTCTGACTCTTCATGTCCTCATTTGGGACCTTCTTGGCAAAGGTACTGGAGTGGTTTATTTCCTTCTTCAGCTGATTTAATGGATGAAGAAACAGAGGCAGACAGGGTGACAAGCTCAGGGTCACACATCCAGGGTCTTGGGTCAGATTTGAACTCAGGAAGGCAAGTCTTCCTGATTCCAGGCCTGGCACTCTATTCACTCTGCCATCTAGCTATCCAACAATAACTACCTAAGAAATACTTGTTTATTTGCCTTATCTTCATATTTTATTTTATGAAATTGAAAACATCAATCTGAGAAGGGATCCATAGTTTTAACTACAGCAAGAAGATTCTTCCCTGCTCCCCCTTCTCTCTCTCTCTCTCTCTCTCTCTCTCTCTCTCTCTCTCTCTCTCTCTCTCTCACACACACACACACACACACACACACACTTGTTGTGTTCTTTTTTTAAGGCTAAGAAAACAGACCCACAACACAAATAATTCTTATGAAGAGTGTCAGAGAAGAAAACTTAATTGCAAACCCTTACTATCTCCTCAGACATCCCAGAAAGTATTAGTTAGGATGAAAATGAGATGACTTCTCTGAGTAGTTAATCTTGGGAATGTTCGATATAAAATTACAGGCTCTGTTATACCTCCTCTCCTCCCCAGAATCAAAACGCTATTTTAAAAGTCCCATCTCCTACTGTCTGAAAGATTTTTCAATCATTTTTCCAACTGTCTCCTGATGAGATCAAACAGGGCCCTACTTTGAATTTCTCAAGTGTTCTCCATCATTCTGTTCATTAGTTACGAACTAATATGACATGTACTCCTTCCAAATGTTTCCTTTATAGTTATCAAAGGAATCAGATTTTCATAAGCATGACTCAAGCAGACATCATTGCAAGAGCTGACCATTATCTTACTGGCAGCAAATGAATCATCATTAAGCTAGAACAAGGATTTTTTTCATTACTGGCTAACTTAGTTGGTCATTTCTACTCGAAGGCAACTTGTGTCTCAGTACTGTGCCTACCCTCAGGCTAGCCCACGGGTCTGCAGCCAACATGAGTTCTAAAGTTACAAAAATTGCCACTGATCTATTGTGTTCACTGGAGGCAATAACCTCTTTGTCATGAGTATAATAAACAGCCTAGAGGCATGGACTCCTAGTGTCTATCCAGTTGAGTTCAAAGTTACTTATTAGATCTGACCCCAGAAGGGACAACCAGAAGCAATAGGAAAAAAAGAATGGCAAAAACATAAATTTAGATTTGCTAGAAGGAAAAACAAAATTTTAAAACTTCTAACAATTAGAATCATTCCTAAGTAAAATGGGCTGCTTTATGGAGCAATGGCTTCTTCCCTGCTAACGGTCTTCAAGCAAAGGCCAGATGAGCATCTTTTAGAGATGTCGGAGAGGACACTTTTGTTTATGTATAGGTTGCCAACATAGTTTCTGATGTCCCTTCCAATTCTGACATTAAGGACTTTTACAACATAGCCTCCCTCTATCTAGATAGGTTGATTTTTTACTCCTCTCTCGAATTTTATCCCAGACAGGCAGATCTATCCATTATTCCCAACCCTCATACCATTTTTCCACATAATGAAATTCCCTTTTTTCCTCTTTCCCCTTCTACTATTAAATCCTTGCTAATTGTTTCATGTGTGACATGAAATTATAATTCCTCCACATATCTCACAGAATCTAGCAAAATGATGGACTCATACTACGTGAATAATAGATATCCATTAAGTTTTTTTTTTTTTAAGAGAATACTTTATTGTAAGACTTCTCTCATCACAGGGCAGCTCCCTTCATCCTTAGTAATAGATGGAAAAGAACTTTTGAACTCAAGACACTAAGAATATAAGGGAACAGGAAGATGCTGTTAACAGGACAAAACTGGAGGGTAGGCAAAGTTTGACTCTAAAGTCCTTTCAGTGCTTTATTATTGTGCAGAATTGAGTCTGATCTTCCTACGAACAGATTGCTCTATGTCCCACAAAACTTGCCAAACTAGAGTTTCATTTCTCAGGCCATGTGATTCTAATAAACTATCTGAATTAAGTTATTAATAGTCAACGCTATCTGCTTTTCCCTCACCACATAACACATATTTTAATAGAGTTTCTTACCCAAATAAATAACTGAAGGTGTGGGAGGTATTTCCATGCACAGTCTTGTACCTTATGTGTAAAGCTAGATCTATTTATTAAAAGTCATGATGTCAAAGCTAAGCAGTATATTGTTGTAATCATTCTTTGGTGATGTTTTCCTGCATGGGAAACTTTACAAAGGAGGAAGATGTGAGGCCAGCTGTTAGGGCAGAGGGTCTAGTTTCTTGATGAACCTATACAAGCTGTCCTTTTCAGAAAAATAGCACCATACCTCTCCTCATTTTATTGTGAATTATTTGGGTTACCGATATAAAATTGTTTGTTTTCCCACTTTATAACGGTGTTCAGAAAAACAAAATATGGAATCTTAAAATTGGAAGGGTTGTTAAAGTCAAAATCATTGGAAGACACCCAAGATTGCCCTCTATATCTACAACAAATGGTTATCCAGACTTTCTTTGAATGCTTCAAGTAAAAAATCATCCTCAACCTCCCCAAGAAGCCTATTCTACTTTTAGACAGCTCTAGTAATGTTCATAATAGCCAGCATTTATATAATACTTAAAGGTTTGCAAATTCCTTTGCATGTATTATCTCATTTTATCTTCATGACTGTCCTGGGAGGTCGGTATTATTATCATTCCCATTTTGCTAATGAGAAAACTAAAGAAAGCTGAGATCAAATGACTTGCTCTGGATCACATAACCAGTAAGTACCTGAAGTTAAGTTTGAAATTTTCTTCCTGCCTCCAGATCTAGTGTTCTATAGGAGTTTTCCCAGACCTAGAGCCTTAATCTGCCTCTTTGTGATTTTCACCCATGGCTCCAAGATCTTCATTCTATAGCCAAATAGAACAAGTTTAATTCTTTTCCCATATGACAGTCTTTTATATCCTTGAAGACTATTATCTTATTCTCAGATAACAAGACTATTATCTTATCTTCTTGAGGCTAAAAAAACCCAAAGCCAAACAAAAACCCAGCTAAATTTCTTCAGCCAACCACCAAGCTTTTACCATCCTGACTGCCCTCTTGTAGACATTCTCCAACTTGACCTTCACAATATGTGATATGTGGAACTGAACCCAATACTGCAGCTATGTTCAAATTAGATTAGAGTGGGACTTATGAACTCCCTTACTTGGGCTCTCTGACTCTTTTAAAATTATCCAAAATGATATTAGAATACCTGGATGACTCAATGGATAGAATGTTGGATCTGGAATCAGAAAATTCAAATCTGAACTCAAAACATTTATTACCTGTGTGACCCCGAGCAAGCTACTTAACCCTGTTTGTCTCAGTTTCCACATCTGTGAAATGGGTTGGAGAAAGAAATGGCTCCAGGATTTTTGAAGAAATTCCAAAGGGAGTCATAGAGTTGGACATGACTGAAACACAATAAATCTTTGTCAAGAAAGTTTCCTAAACAATATGGTCCATGAGCCTCAAATAGTAGGACACGACTGAAAAACAACAAGATCATGTTAGCTTTTGTGGCGGCCATATTTCATGGTAGGTTTACTCTCTCCTGACACTTCCTTAGCATGTTAAAGATTTTTAAAGCATTTTCTGTATGTTACCTCATTTTACTATCATGACAATCCTAAAAAGCCAGGATTAAAAATATTATTCCCTCTACTTTCCAGATGACAGAGGTTTAGAGAGATTAATGAACTTGCTAAATGGTCACAGAACTTTCAGTCTCAGTAGTGGGATTTGAACACAGAATCTTTCTTGACTCCAAGTCCAATACTGTTTCTATAATACTATACTGATATATTAAGCCTGCCATCTACAAAAAACTTCAAAAGATTTTTTAGGTAAATAACTATCAAGTGACATTTTCTCCATCTGATATTTATGAAGATGTTTATATTCATCTCAATTAAATTTCATGTTATTACATTCAGCTCAATTATCTGTTGAGCTCTCTTTGGATCACGTTTGGGACACACTATGTGATTTATCACTCTTAGCTTGAAAATTTGACATCTAGACCGTTTATTTTTCTGAGGCCCTGAGAAAAAAATTTGCCTGGAATGATTTTAAGCACACAGTCCTACAGACATCCCTTCATGTTAACTTGATTCTCTAGCTAAGCTTTGGGTTTCACCATTTGACAAACTTTCAACCCAGCTAATTGTCCTATTATCTCACCCATATCTCTTCATCTTATCTACAAGAACATCAAATTCTTTGCTGAATGTAAACTCTATCTACTGCATTCCCCTGATCAGTCTAGTAATCCTCTCAAAAATGAAAAGAGGTTATGCCAGTACGTCTGGTTTTTTGATGAAATCAATAAAAAGGAAAAAGACGAACAAAGTGAAATGCTCATCTATGATTTTAACAAGAAGGTTAAGGTTGTGGGATATTTTCAGGTTTTCTTAAAACAATATGATAATATTTTTCTTCATTCTGCTCCTAAAATCAAGCATAATTACAGTTGACATTTAATGTCATTTAATGTCATTAAATTTACATTTAAGTTACACTGTCACTGGAGGCTGCCATTCCATCTGGGGAGTCACCAAAGATTTAGAATGGACTTTGCTAATTCATCTTTCACATGGGGGAAAGTTGATATGCAGAGGATTGCTGGAAAGAAAAGTGAGGAAGGGGAAAAAAAAAAAAAACTCTGACTGGAGTCAAGCTTTTTGGGAGCTAAATTGGGGACTAAATTTGTTTCCCAACAAATATAATTCTTAATAACTAAAAACTGGAAATAAAAGACATCTTTTGCCTTGAGCACTAGGGTCAATCTCTTGCCCTGATGTTGGTATATTTCAGCCTGAGGCAAGGAGTGGTGGTCCCTGGGTTTTCTTTAATAGACTTAAAGAGGAGACAGCTAAACCCTGAGGGATTAATCACATAGATGACTAGCTGACATCCAGCAAAGAGGGGGATTTTCTTTCACCCAAGGGAAAGCCTAAACAGGAGTACAGTGAGCCAAATATTACAAAAAGCATTTTCAGAAAGATTCATTTGATCTGTTCCCCACAACTCTCCACTAACATCCAATCTTGGTCATTCTGATGACTATGAGAAGGAGAAAAATGAGCAGAGGTAAGGCTCTTATAGTGCCCCAAGGGAAATTAAGAACATTTTACAGGTCTCATTCAGTACTCTATCTCAAATATGGGGGGTTTTGAGCAGAGAATTCTGAAGAGTCCTCTCAGTTCAAGATTTATGATTTAGGAAGCTCCACAGTTTTTGGTGGGTGAGAGCAAAGCTGAGATCAGATGATAAGTAGCAGTTTCCATTCATTTCTCCCTCAAAGGAGAATGCTGTCATTGCCATTGGGCTCTAGGCTGCCTGTATTTTTTTTTTTTAAGTTCTCTAAAGCTTTAGATGGTAGGGTTAGAATGAGTTAAAATTAATTTCAAGGAAAAAAAGCACAAATTCTAATACCTGGCTCTTATTTTGCCAAATATATGTGTGGCAATATTCTTTCAGAGCAGAAATAGGATAGATATAATAGCTATAGATATAAACCAATCACATATTCAGATAGTGTGGTTCACAGATGCCCTGAAATTCATAGTTTGCCTATTAGAATAGAATTGGCAAATAGAAAAGGCCCAATCCATCAAGAACATGGCACATTGTATGTAGCAGAAAATCCAGAAAAAGTTGATGAATAAATGAACAAATGACTGAGGAGCCTAGAACATCTCAGTTTTTTCCCCCCTTTTTTTAGACAAGATGGAGCATTAACATGGATGTCAAATTAGCCAATCCACAAAGGCAATTTTTCTTGGTCATCTTTAAAATTTAGAAATCCACTCCTGTGATGAGGAAATCTCAAGAGTTGAACGTAACATCAGAGTTTATCTTGTATCTTCTGTTTCTAAAGATGATTGATTCATTTCTTCACTTTTAGAATTATTAACATCCCCAAATGGTTAACCTTTAAACTATATAGAAAACGGCCTCTTTGTCTCCTTTTCTCAAGTCCTTTCCAAAGTCATTTTCTATTAAAATCTCTAACCACTAAGAGTTCAAGACAAGGGGCTCTACAGCTTGCCATGCTTATGGAAGTTATTTAAAATTGGCCATCCTGATTACACTTCCCCATTTCCCACCCTTTCTCTCCCCATCAGCTCTATCTCTTGAGAAGCAAAATTGATTTGTTCTAGCTGCCAACTATTTCAGGGCAAATCCCTTCTACTAGATGTAAAAATTTTATGACTTTATCTTCATTCTGATCTTAACACATACATAAAAACTCAACCAATCAACCGACAAACTAACCAATAACAATACTCCCCAAAAGGTACATCAACTCTTATATACCCTGCAAAAAATAAAGGTATATTGGAAGCGATAGCAGGGACACACTAAAAAGAAAATAAATTGGAAACAATTCCGACTAACTCAAATCAAATCAAGCTGCAGCCACACCAGGCTGAAATGAGTCCTTCCCGCTGTGATCCTGCCAAAGTCAAGAGTGACCCACTTACTGTTTTGTACCAGTCATGCTGGCCAGCATTGGCAGAGCTAACTCTCCAAGACCAAGAATCATACGGCAGCATTCCTGTTCCTCTCAGTGGGCAGCCAGTTAAAACTGCTATACAAACTCACAAAGCCTCGATGGTTAATTTTAGCTGAAATTATGCACGCGCTGTGGCTAGATCTTCTTTCACCAGTTAAACTACTGGATAAATATCAGCCTCTGTTCCCCAACCCACTGGACAGAGTCCACCCAATTTCTTGGACTTTTACATAATTTGGTTCTTTCATCTCCCAATCTATCCCCAAACTCTTTTTATCTGATGCAAAACCATGAAATAGCTTCCTTGTATTTATGAGATAAATATGAAACAAATCACGGGCTGTTTGCCAGCGAATGTGGGGCTGCTTTTGATACCAATCATTCTCTGAATCTTGTGTTTGGCACAGACTGAACTGGGGGTGGGTGGCAGGATAGGACCCCAAGGACTAAGGAGGAGGGTAGTTATGTTTATTTAAATCACCAGGGGAGGCCATGCAAGACTGAATGTTTAATATAGTCATCTTCTACTGCTAAATTTTGACAACTTTAGTCCAAACAGTCATATCGTGTCTCTGTCTGTTAAGTCCCCTCGCACAATACCTAATTCATCTTTAAACCCTGTGATGCTGAATGGCAGAGAGATGCCACTGGCCCTGAAGATTGCAAGCTAGGGATTTTCTGTGATCCAAAATATAGATCAAGGAGATGAAACAGATTTTTTTTTTTACCTGAAGTTCTTAATACCATATCAATAGTGCTAAATAAGATATGAATGCTGGTTCGCTTATGTTATCCCTAAAACATGAATTTCCTACCTAAAAATAGGGTTGTAAGTTCTTAGAATTAGCACTAGAATGGATCAGAGGGGTCCCTCTTTGGCTATCATTTTATACACAAAAACTTCAGAGTGGTTAAATATCTAACACCAGGTCACAGGTGACAAAAATGGCAGAGCCAAGGATGACTCCAAGACTGATTTCAAGCCTTAAATTTACTCCCTAATGATGCTCATTTCAAGGTAGACCCATAGAATTCGAGTCTCCAAAGATAAGCACACAGTTCACATGTTTAACTGCCAATTTTACATAAGACAAATGGACAGATGGAAAGTTATATCCATTGCAAAAATTGCCACCTTCCCAATCTATCAGTCCAGTAGAGAGCAAAGATGGAAAGAAATTTTTTTATGTGGGTGAGTTCACATAAATGCAACAATTGTGAAGTGTGCCCATTTCCAAACACAACCCACAGCAGATATCTTTGTAGTAATGATAATTACTTGTAACCAATACCCATGGTTTATAAAAAGCCCAGGGCTAACAACCATTAACTTTCAAAGGGATGAGGGAGTCACTATATTTGGACGGGCTAAGTGAGATGCTGTGTGTGCCTATTAACTGGAGCCCTAGGAGCCTTGATAGATATCGAGAAGGTATAATGTGCACCAAATTTTCTACACAGCACAGCCAAGAATCATGTCAAACGGCCATATTGGAAAGCCCCAATCTGATAGGGGGGAAATTTTCTGAAATGCCAGAAATGCTTAGCCGCAAAGAACGGTGATCCTTTGTCTAATGAAACTTGGCATCACAGAGATAGCAATTAGATTGCCTCCAAAAGGCTAAATGACCTGGCCTTCTGTTTCCTGGCTCCCAAACAAAGTAAGAAAGCCATTAGTGAGCAGCAGGCTGGGATAATCATTTAATTGATCTTTTCCACTCAAGAAGTCTTCCTTTCACTACTCCCAGTGACTGGCTTGTAAATGGATGTCACTTTCATTACAGGCAAGAAAAGGAAGGCAAAACAACCTAATAGTAAGCTAGATTGGAAAAACTGTGACTGAGTAAGGAACTTCATGGGGTGCTTTCTTCTCTCCCTCCCATTATCCTGGGCCACCCACACAGCTTCCCTTCCCTACCAGTGAGAGCTTAGGGTACTCTGGCAACAAAATACACAAATGATTCCTCTTCTTCAAAACACTGGCAGGGTTAGAGGCCATATGGTGTCCTGGATAGAGGAGTGGAAGTAAAGGAAAAGATCTGGGTTCAAAATCTGATTTTTATTTAGGATATAAACTTATAAAGTTATAAATTTAGGGTCACTAGGAATCTTATGAGTGATTCTATTACAACCCTGATCATTTTACAGATAAAAAAAAAAACTGAGGTCTAAGGAGGTTAAGTGATGACTAAGGTCTTAGGGTCTAGCATATAGATGACATTTAATATCAAATTATTTTATTAATTCATTAATATTGAATATTGAATTGAATTGAACATGTGTAGTGAGCTTCAAACAATGTTATCTGATTATAAATCCAATGTTTTTCCCACTTCACTAAGCTGAACATGAGGTGGCTAGCTGAGGATAAAGCAGTGGGCTTGGAATCAAGAAGCTTCGTCTGTCCAAGTTTAGATCTGGCCTTAGACACTTACTAGCTGGATGACTCTGATCAAGTCACTTAATCCACCTTGCCTCAGTTTTCTCTCTTTTTTTTTTTTAAACATTATTTTTTTTTATTTAATGATTACTTTATATTGACAACATTATTCCTTGCACTCGTTTCTTTTCCGATTTTTTTCCCCCTCCCTCCCTCCACCCCCTCCCCTAGATGGCAAGCAGTCCTTTATATGTTGGATATGTTGCAGTATATCCTAGATACAATATATGTTTGCAGAACCGAACAGTTCTCTTGTTGCATAGGGAGAATTGGATTCAGAAGATATAAATAACCCGGGAAGAAAAACTAAAATGCAGATAGTTCACATTCGTTTCCCAGTGTTCTTTCTTTGGGTGTAGCTGCTTATGTCCGTCATTTATCAATTGAAACTTAGTTAGGTCTCTTTGTCAAAGAAATCCACTTCCATCAAAATATGTCCTCATACAATATTGTTGTCGAAGTGTATAATGATCTCCTGGTTCTGCTCATTTCACTTAGCATCAGTTCATGTAGGTCTCTCCAGTCCTCTCTGTATTCATCCTGCTGGTCATTTCTTACAGAACAATAATATTCCATAACATTCATATACCACAATTTACCCAGCCATTCTCCAATTGATGGGCATCCATTCATTTTCCAGTTTCTAGCCACTACAAATAGGGCTGCTACAAACATTTTGGCACATACAGGTCCCTTTCCCTTCTTTAGTATTTCTTTGGGATATAAGCCCAATAGAAACACTGCTGGATCAAAGGGTATGCACAATTTGATAATTTTTTGGGCATAATTCCAGATTGCTCTCCAGAATGGTTGGATTCGTTCACAACTCCACCAACAATGCATTAGTGTCCCAGTTTTCCCGCATCCCCTCCAACATTCATCATTATTTTTTCCTGTCATCTTAGCCAATCTGACAGGTGTGTAGTGGTATCTCAGAGTTGTCTTAATTTGCATTTCTTTGATCAATAATGATTTGGAACACTCTTTCATATGAGTGGTAATAGTTTCAATCTCATCCTCTGAAAATTGTCTGTTCATATCCTTTGATGCCTCAGTTTTCTCATCTGTAAAATAAGCTAGAGAAGGAAATGGCAGACCATTCTAGTATCTTTGCCAAGAAAACGCCAAACGGGATCATGAAGAGTTGGACATGATGGAAAAGTGACAACAACAACAAAATGCTGAACAATGCTTAAATGTACAATGTATGTACAATGTTTAAACATATAATGTCTAAATGTACAATGTTATACACATTGATAACATTTTAAAATAGTTATCTAAGTATCGATGATTTCAGCACTATGGGTATTCCCTCCATCCAATATGGGTTGCAACCTCTCTATATACTGGAATATTGCCTGATTAAAAAATAGAAATTATAATATAGTACTGATCTCTTTTGATGCCTGTTGCCTCTTTCCTTGCCCCCATTTCACTGGAGCAATTCAAAGAACATTCCAGTTTATAGGGGTATGAATAAGCCTGGTTTCCATGGATGCTAATGAAGATAACTATAATACAAACAATTCCCAAGCTGAGACAATTTTGGGCAATGGCGGGCTAGCCAGTGCTCCACTCTGCTTACAATTTGTATGCATCTGTGTAGTAACAAGTGGATTAAATTATATTTTCATTCTCTGCCTAGATGCTCTGGTCCTCCTTCTCCCTCTACCTATCTCCAAATGCTTACAATCTTAAGTAGACTATGCTTCCCACTAGTTCATCTCACAGGTTCTGTTGTGCATCTTCAGTATTAACCCTGCTTCCATTTCTTACATCCCTGGCCTTGGGTTATTTCCAGCTGATTTACCTGCCTTCATGTGCTTGTCCTTCATGTACATTTGTACATTAATCCAAGTTCTTATTTCATGAATTCAGTCATTTCTGACCAGGATGCTTCTCACCTTACCTTAGGCTACTCAGGGGATGGATTGTACAGAACAATATAATTGGGTTGTAGACAAGAGACCAATAAATAAATACTTCTGATAGAGTCTCAAGTTGATAGAATCCTTTTTGAAAAACACTGTTATAAAAATAATCACCTTTTTGACTAAGTAACCATATTATCGGGAATATATATTAATAAACACAGATTGCAGAATTTCAGAATTCGAAGGCTATCTCTGCAGCCAACTAGCTCAATCTACTCACCCCAAAAAATGTCTTCTATGGGGTAGGGGATAAGCTTTTTCTATTCGTTGATTCAATATTTTCAAGGACAGGAACCTACTTTCTTCTGATGCATTTAAGTCAACCTTTAGATAATTTTAATTATTTTAAAGCAGTTATTGGGTAAATAATTTATTCCTATATTCACAAGTTATGCTGTACATGTTAATAAAAGTTTGCTTAATAGAATAGAATTTAGTAACAATGTATAATCCACCGTTATAATTTGCTGGGAGGCTGATACTTAAACTTTTTCAGAACATAAAGCATTTTGCAAGAACACTATTTAGGCATTTTATATTTACCTCAGTACTATGTTGTCTAAAATACTACCATTACATGTTGCTGGAAAAGTGATGGTGCTTGGGCCAATTATCTTATTGGTAACTATACTCTCTAATGCAGAAGTTTTCTCTGACATTACTAGCTCCTATCAGAAAAGGCTCAAATCTCAGACTTCTTAAGCTAAAAAAAAATCACTTTCAATCAATCCATCTCAGGATAGGTACTCATTTGCCCGAGAGTTGGAAAGAATAAATACTAATGAATAGTTTTACTTGTAAGTGCCAAGTTCTGGGCTCTGCTTTCTGGGACCAAACAAAAAAAATGCATCCCTATTCTAGATAAAAGTATTTCATATTCTTCAACATGAATATCATGCCCCTTTCAAGTCTGTTGCAGAATAACCATACTCCATTTCTTGAATTATTCTTCAGGTTATAGACTCAAGAACCTGTCATCATCATAGTTCTCTTCTGGACACCTCTCCTGCTTGTCAATGTCTTTCTTAAAATGTGGTGTCCAAAACCAAACACAATAATACAGATGTGAGCTGATCAAGAGAAAATCCCTTTTATTTATTTCTAGAAGCTATGTTTGCCCTATGGCTGTCTAACATTGTCAGAAAGATAAAATGAGTTATCTAACTAAAATATTTATAGCATTGTGAAAAACAAACTGGAAACAACCTAAATGTCCAGTAATTGGAGGAAAACTAAACAAATGATCTGCCCCAAAGTGGAATAACTAGGCACATGAGGTTTCAACCAAGTTAAATTCAAAGAAGTAAGGGAAGGAACATGCACTTACATGGTTCTGACTATGTGTCAGATACTGACTGTGCTAAGTACTTTAATATTATTTCACTTGGTCCTATAACCTGCTCAGGATCAAATAGTTAATAAGTGTCTGAGGTTCGATTTGAATCCAGCACTCACTGACTCCAGGCTCAATGCTCTATCTATAGCTCTACCAGCTGCCTCTGAAAATTTAAATAACTTGACAGGAATGTTGTAGATGAGATTCTTTGTTGAACTAGATTGCTATTGTGCCATTCTAAGGCTATAATTATGATATGTCAGTATAATAGAATAGTGAGAACCATTTATTTCATTGGTTGAGGGACATCCCTTTAAAGAAACTCCATCTATCAAAACATATCAACAACTGTCCTAAATTTATAGACTGAGGATTATCGGGGGCATTGAGAGGTTAAGCAATTTGGACAGGTTTACTATAGCCAGTATGTGGCTAAAGTGAGCTTGGGATACATGTCTTCCTGACTTGGGAGGGTGGGTTCTTGTTCATTATACCAGGAGTCATAACCTTTTCTGTGTCATGGACCCCTATAGCAATCTGGGGAAGATTAAAGATTCCTTCTTAGACCAATATTTTTAAGGAATTTAAGGAAATGGTAAATTTCAGTTAGAGACCAGTGGAGGGGAAAGATGCATCTTTTCCCCATTCTAGTTCATGAACCTTCTGAAATCTATTCTTGGAACTCTTGTCAGGGTGGAGGATCCCAGATTAAGAAGCTCTGTATCATACTATGTGACTTAATAGTGTAATATTTAAATGCTATTAAGACATACTAATGAGGAATATATACAATTGAGGAAAAATTATTTGAAAGAATATGAAGAAATTAGGATCAAGTACTCAGTAAAAACACATTTGTGACTGTTCTTTAAGAATCATTAATTTCATCAGAATGGATTCTTCCTCTGACAACAAAGATGGCAACCTCTCTACAACAAGCTAGATGGCATTAAAGAGTTGTCATCAAAGTTTCCATTGCCCTATAACCATCTGGGTAATAAACTTCTCAGAATCTGGTTAATCCTTAGATATTTGACAGAGATAATCTGTGATTGGAACCAGCATTCAAAGCCTTTCCAACTTAGTAGGGCAGCCCTGAGCTTACACTAAGGTATCACAGCTTGGGGATATAAAAATTCCAAGCTATAGTGAAGCACAGATTTAGAATGTCAATAGAAAAGCAACAATTAAATAAAATAAAAATATGTCCACTAATATATAAATAAATGATCAAAGACAAGATAAGGGAACTTGGGGAAGGAATGACTAATTTATAAGCTGCTATAAACACTTCTTCAATAAAGATTTTGTTTGAATCATCATAAATGCTCAACATTTAAGGGCTAATAAAATTTTGTGTTCAATCATTATAAGAACTATTATTTTTAGCTTCATTTTACAGATGGGGACACAAAGGTTCAGAAATGTTATACTATTTGTTCATTGTCTGACAATAAGCATGTAGCAGAAGTTAAATTTGCAACAGGTCTTATTTTTTACTCCAAAATCAACACTATTTTCACTTTACCACACTTTCTCTTCAGTAAATTATTACCACATATCAGAATTTACTATATCAGAATGAGCAACTAGAAAATGAGTTAGGTAACAACAATGGCTTTAGAAATTCACATACATATGTAATATATTCAGAGAGAGCTATACATGGATATATATATATATATATGTATATATTCATTTGTGTGTGTATATATATATATACACATACATATATGTGTGTGTATTCATATGTATATATGTCTATAAATTATAAGCACTTGGTCAGAAAACAAGAAAGGACAAACAGATCTATGCAAAGTAGAAAGCCCAGGCCGTCACATATCAATAGGTGGCAGCATCTTTGTTCCCTCAACTGGCATATTACAAAACTGTTTGCACCCAATATTAATGAGCAATTAGATGACCTGTTTTCTCTAAGGTCCTAATGTGTCCCATGTTTTACATTAAAGGACAAGCTCTTTCCATAAATCATTTCTGTCAGGGAGTTAACAAAATCACTTTTAAAAAAACACAACAAAATAAAGTGATGAATTAATTTCCCCAAACATAATAAATCTAATCTCATCATCTGTGGTAGCCATCTGTTTCTTAGATGCAAATCTAACTTCATCGTCTACTGCCTGATAGCTTTCTAAAAATTAAATTAGCTCCATCAGCCCTGCTTTCTGGTCCTCTCTCACTGAAGGATTCTCCCAACATATTCACAACAAGGAGAAAAAGACGTTAGAGACATTGAGGGCTCCATATGGGCAAGTGGTTATGGGGTGGTCAGCTTATCCATCTGGTCTAAGACCACTGAAGAAGTTCTAATTGGGATGACTAAGATGGCTAGAGAAATAGTTAGGCTAGTGAACAATAGCAGCTCCTCTCAATGTGCTTTATTGCCCCCTAGAGAAAGGGAGCCTGCTGATCCTGAAGAGCATTTCATTAGCACCTGACTTCTTTTCCCTTTCAAAAAATCCATATTAAATATATTGGAGAATGGCAGGGTTGGGGAATGGCTAAAACGTGTCATATAAGGCAAAAGCATCATGGCTGGTTCCCACGCAACAGTAAGTTGGCAAGCTAATGACAGGATTAAAAGAACTCCAAAGACTATAAGAATAAATAAACCTCTGTTCAAACAAGAAAGACTTTATGGCACAATAGATTTTCTGAAGATAATGTTGCCTGAGTCTTGGTCTTATTTTATTTTATTTTTTAAAAAATTTTAATAGCTTTTTATTTACAAGTTATGTGCATGGGTAATTTTACAGCATTGACAATTGCCAAACCTTTTGTTCCATTTTTCTCCCCTTCTTCCCCCCACCCCCTCCCTCAGATGGCAGGATTTTGGTCTTATTTTATATATAATATCCAATAGTTTCACTTCTTTTTTCTGTTTTTTTTTTCTCTTTCACATGGTCTTTCCCATTTGCTCTGATTTTTCTCTCTCAACATAATTCATAAAACAATGTGTTAAAAATAAGTGAACTAAAAAAAATCTAATAGTTCATATTTATATTGCCTTTAAACTTTGCAAAGTGCTTCACATAAATTATTTGATTATATATAATACACACATATATGTGGGTGTGCAATCTTTTTGATGAAAATGAGTATACATACATATTATATGTTCATATACATGTCTATATACACAAATGAGAATACATATGTACGTATATACTCATGTATCTCTCTCTGTGTGTGTATATATATATATATATATGTATACACACACACACACACACACACACACACACACATATATATAAATCTTATTCCCCAATATTTTTGATTACAGGAAACAACTAAAGTTGCTTCTTTTTCCCTGTCTAGCTATCACAAGTAAATGAGGAAAAAACATGAAAAGAGAGCCCCTATTCTGTTTTCCACAGTCATATTGTTAATAGGAGACCTCATCCTTCAGGAAATTTGTGGATCCATTTCCTTTTAGAAATAGTTACTGTAGGAATATGGCACTTTAGAAATGTCACAGGCCTGTCTCAGAAAAGAGAAATTGAGAAAGCCATCTGAAATCTTCCTGGAAAGTATTAAGTATAAAGAATGGGGGTAGAAGGGAATATAGGAGTTTGCTTTGGAAACTCAAGCAAAAAAAAAAAAAAAAAGCTATGGAACCTGAACCACCTTATCAAAACTGATAAGAGAGCATCTACCCAGGAGGCCAAAGACAAGAGTGGCAAAAGAAACTGAAGGAGATTTTCCCCAAAAAAGATAGTTTTAAAAGAGCCAGGCACAGCATTTTAATACCATTCATTTCAAAGACCTGATGCTCAGAAAAATAAGATGATTATAATGGAGGATAATTATTAGCAAGAGACAGAGAGAGAAGAGAAGAACCCTCTAATACTTTCTGAGTTAGCCATTAACAAATATGAATAAAAACAACAATAACAAAATACTAAAAAGGGGATCACATATCATTGGACAGCTCAACAGGTTCCATTTTATATCTTCCAATGATGCTCTAAAACATAGACAATTGAGATTAAAGAGACTGATGAGGTCATCTATTACATCTTCTGCCATTATGCAATCATGCTCTAGAACAGGGAATGCTAGTGCTCTCCATAATCAAGAAACTCTGATTAAGCATTATGTATCATTGAGGTTTATACAAAACAATTTAAAGTACTGTAATAAAGTTGTAATCTACAAAGCAACATGTTTCGGTAGAAGGAAAAAGAGAAGTCTTATTTTAACTCTTTGAATATTTCATTGATGTTATTTAAAAAAGTACCACCACTGTTACTATCTCCATGATATAGTGGATATAGAGCTATCTTCCAAGCCAGAAAAACCTGGGTTCATGTGCAGCCACTGACAAAGACTAAGCAAGTTATTTAACCTCTTAGCATTACAGATGGCTCTCTAAAGATTAGAAGGTACAAGAAAGTATTGACCTACATTGGGAAAAGGTGTTTCTATATTTGAGGATTCCCTATATCAATGAAATTACAAAATTGGGTCTAATTCCTGACAGTCATTTTCCAATGATTCCCTCCTTCTTTTTCCCAATAGAGTCATCCCTCAACAAGTATAGTATAAGCCAAAAGTGAGTCTTGAGAGCTCCTCACATTCTTTAAAGAGATAAGTGAAGTCAAGCTATTTTCAAAAATTTTCAAAATTCATTATATTATAGCTATTATATTAGATAATTTAATTATATTATAGCTAATGTTTTACTTTCTAAATATCAATAGATATAACTTACATAACAAATCAATAGATATAATCATATAAATAAAAGCTGGGGTCCTCAATAATTTTTAAGAGTATAAATGAGTCCTGAAACCAAAAGGTAAGAGTGTTAGTATAAGCAAAATACATAAATAATAATAGAAGTATGTAGCATTTGCAAAATTATTTATAAGTAATGTTTAATTTCTCATGATGACTGGAAGGTAGGTGCTAACATTATCCATATTTTAGTGATTTGTACAGAGTCACTAGCCAGTAAGTATCTGAAGTTGGACCTAATCAAAGTCTTCCTCATTCCCCGGTCTAGCTCTCTATCCACTGTGCCAATTAGCACAGCCATCAACGCATTATTGATGTCTGAAAATACATGTATCATTTCACACTTAAAGTCCACCATTTCTCTGCTAAGAAGTATGTGGTCTCTTTCACTGTCTGTCTTATGCAGTCATTATTAGTCAGTACATTTTACATTACTGTGGTCACTGTGCAGAATGCACATGATTTTCTAAGAAGTCCACTAAGGTACAACTCTGAGTATTTGGCAAGTACATGCTAAGATGCTGTTGATTTTTTTTAATAAGGAGGCAAAAGGAAGCTCTATATAGCCAGAATATAGCAAAGAACTATCGTGCTACAAATTAGCATCTTTAGTCTGATTTACTAAGTAAATTTCCTACCCCAAGGAGATCCAATCCCACCCTCCCCCAACAGATCCCTAGTCTAAGATTCTAGGTTTAGACAAAGTATGAACGAATGAAATGAATATCGTTAGAACTTTTAATTACATGTAAAGAAATAACCTGACTTCTTGAAATAGTTCACAACATATGAAAATTTAATGTCTCTGAGAGCAATTCAGGTTTGGTCCAGGTCAATAAGAACCATAAATAGTTGTCATCTAATGATTATGTCCTCTTGAAAATGGGTTATTTGTCTGAGCCTAGCTCCCTGAGGACAGCTGTCCACATTGCAAATGCCATCAATACTGGCACTAAGTGACAGCCTTCTTTATAGCCAAGAGACAAAATCCAAAGATAGAATAGGTCATCGAGCCTGAACTCTTCTCTCTGAACTCTTCTATTCCTAGAGGACTGAAAAAAATGCAGTTCATAAGTAGGTCAAACAGGAATGCCTGAAAATAGTAATGGCAGTGGGGGATATAATAGCAGGGAGGTAAAGCCAACAAGCAAGAAAAAATCAGAAAAGTAAAGGCAAGAAAAAACATACCAAAAAATAGAATGATGTATGATTACATTTGCCCAGCATTGTAAACCTTGCCATTATTTACTATTAAATTATCCCAGCACTTGGATAGCATCTAATCCATAAAAAGCTTCCAGAATTGTCCCAGTGTATCATTTACCACTAATAGTCTAGTTTGGGTCAAAAGGTGCATCCTTTGCCGTATCTAATGTGCATTTAATGTTGAAGAAGTTAGATACATCACCAAATGGAATCAGTATGGTCAAAGCAATGAGATGATCTCATAGTTAATACAATATTCTTATTAAGAGAGAATCATTAAGGGCATCATCTACGGATTAAATGTATTCAGAAAATCAGAAAAACAAACAGAGCCAATGCTGAAGAAAATGATTTTTTTGGTGATGATTTAGAAGGCTCTGATGGGTTTTTAAAGTATCTTGGGGTCATCATTAGGAGCAGTAATTAATTAATTAATTAATGCTACCCATATATGAAAGCATTAATTGATAAGGGCATCTTGACTTATAGAATAGCAGGTCAAAAATTTCTTTTGAAAAACTACAAAATTATTTCCCATCTTTTTTTATCTTAACAGAATTTTAGAATAGACCACATTAAATAGACCATATTAAATCTATATTTAACAAAGGTCTTATGATACTTAATATAGTATACTTCTTAGTAGAGAAGTGATGGACTTTAAGTATGAAATGTACATGTGTTTCCAGACTTCTATAATTCACTGATGGCTGTGCCAATTGGCCCAATGGATAGAGACATAGACAGGATATGAAGAAGACGTTGATTAGTTCCAACCTCAGATACTTACTGGCTGGTGACCCTGTACAAACCACTAAAATAGGGATAATGTTAGCACCTACCTCCTAATCGTCCTGTAAACTTATAGTCAGGAAAAACCCAAATTCAAATCCTTCTTCTAACATAGCAAAGCACTTGCTATACAAAGTCACTTAAGTTCTCTAAGTTTCAGTTTCCTCATCTGAAAAATGAGAGTTGGACAAGATAGTGTTTGAGGGCCTCTCTAGTTCAAAAAAACTCCCTAGATCTATGGTTCTGTGATCACTAAAATGGAGATCTTAGAACCTCAAGTATACACCCTCCAAGATTGCTTGAAGGTCAAATAAAATGATTTATGTTTTGCACCCTACAACATTTAAAACACTATTATTACTATTAAAGCCAATATAAAAACTACAGTACTCAAATTTAGAAGGGTTACAAATAAGCGTATATTCATTTAACAAACAGTTATTAAATGTCTTTGATTATATTGTCCTAAACATTGGAGTTCAGGGAAAAATCCCTCAAGGAACTTACTGTCACCATAACTGGAAGATATAAGATATATACAGAGAAATATGTTGGAAATGAGACCATGAAAAGCACTCTTAGAGAAAACATCAGACAAAGATGCAAAAGAAACCATATTTACTTGAGAGGATCAAAGCAAGTTTTCCTTGGAAGCCAGATTGGAAGATTCTAGCAGTAGCATAGGATTTGGGTATTTTGCCCATCTTGAAATCAACGTGCAAATGGTAAAACTAGTCCCAGGTGACACTTGCCAATTTTTTTCACAAACTCTTTGCTAAGCTAATCATTTCCTAGTTCCCTAATGAATGGGGAGCGGCTGGGGAAACACGTCAAAGCATCATGTTGTTATTTTTTTTTCCCAAATGTGGTTCCTTTATGTTCATCCCAGAAACCAGTTTGGGTTATTAACATACTGTTTAATTACAATCACAAACAGGATCATATGCCAGGGGAAGAACACAACAATTGCATTCTTTGTCTCTAAAGATGAGGAACTGGAGGGACTTTCCTCTCCTCCCTCTTATTCCCCTATTCATTTTTCATTTATTTTGTATACATTTACTTGCTCAATAGAATGTAAGCTCCCTGAGGGTAAGGATTGTTTCATTTTTGTCCCTTTATTCTCAGTGCTTACCATATTGCCAGGTACATTAGAAACAATAAGTTCTTGATTAATTGATTTTCTCCCCACACCAAACACTTTCAAGAGAACTCCTTCCCTGGAAGCTATTCCAGTGATACTTTCATAGAGTTGTAGCATTATTTCTGTCTACAAATACTCCTTCTACTTCTCTCTTTGCCACAAATAAAATGGTTGCAGAAGTTTCTGTAACATGAGTACTATGCTACCTGCCAGGAACACACATGAAAGGCTGACCTTTTATTCACCTGGTGAGAGCTCCCAGGCTTGGAGAAGTGATGGGATACAGACACTTTCTGAGTGTTTGTGCTTGTGGCTGAGTTAAAAGGCACTTTTGTAATTGCAATGTGTGTTTTTTGATATGTAGCACTGGGCAAAACCTGCCCACCTGGGAAATATGTACTTGCCAAGAAGGGATATAAAGGAATACAGTGTAGAAAAAACAATGTTGGCAATGGGTTCATTGCAACAATAATATATTTGAAGACATTTTAACAAAACTTAAAAGGATGGAAATACTGATAGCACTTAAAAGCATGAAGACACTATGGTTTCTCTTTGATCAAAATAACTATGCAAGTAAATGAGTGAGAGTGAGTGAGAAGTATTTACCTATTGACTTTTTCCAGTTGTACTTAGGGGACTCCTTCAAAAGTATTATCACTGAGAGATTTTTAAGTCTTCCTGATCTTTGGTCTACTTCAGCTGAATGAATGAAAGAATGGAGCACCAAGTGATCTGTGTGATAAGTGCTAGTGATGGAGAAAGGAAAGTTAGACGGTCCTCACTTTCAAAGAGCTCACACCTTAATTAAGGTGGAGGAGAGGAATAATCATATGGAAAATGTCAGCAGCAAATCAAATGGAAAGATCCAATGGCCTTTGGGATGCAGCAGTAAAACAGAAGGTAACTCTTCTTTTTTAAATTTCATTTCCATATTATTGTTCTGTAAAAAATGACCAGCAGGATGAATACAGAGAGGCTTGGAAAGTCTTACATGAACTGATGCTAAGTGAAATGAGCAGAACCAGGAGATTATTATATTCAACAACGATATTGTATGAGGATGTATTCTGATGGAAGTGGATTTCTTTGACAAAGAGACCTAACTCAGTTTCAATTGATAAATGATGGACAGAAGCAGCTACATCCAAAGAAAGAACACTGGGAAATGAATGTGAACTATTTGCATTTTTGTTTTTCTTCCCGGGTTATTTTTACCTTCTGAATCCAATTCTCCCTGTGCAACAAGAGAACTGTTCGGTTCTGCAAACATATATTGTATCTAGGATATACTGCAACATATTTAACATATATAAGACTGCTTGCCATCTAGGGGAGGGGGTGGAAGGAGGGAGGGGAAAAATCGGAACAGAAGCGAGTGCAAGGGATAATGTTGTAAAAAAATTACCCTGGCATGGGTTCTGTCAATAAAAAGTTATTATAAAATAAAATTAAATTAAAAATTAAATAAATAAATAAATTTCCATTGATAAAATTTTATCAATGTTTGTTAAAGATGACCTTAAAAAATATCTGTCATACTGACTTCCCACAAGATAGCTTCCAGGAATGAAAAGGAAGGGTAACATTAATTTTTGCTGGAGGACCAATATAGTGATTGAAAAAAAATATCATAGTCAATTTTTCATTCATGTTAATTTAATAGCCATTTATTAACTATCTACTTTGGGTAAAGCACTGGGATTTCATATAGACAAAACGTGTTAGGGAGCATCACAAGGGTGATATCTTGATTTGGTCATGAATTGGATTTGAGTGTAAATTGTGTATATATTTTGTTGATAATGACAATACTATTGTCAGAGAAAATCCTGTAAACTATCCAGATGAACTTCAGAGATGACATATTGAGAACTGTTGGGCTAATTTGTGATGCTCTTCCTAATTTTCTACTTGGCTCTCAGTCATTTATTCATTTATTCAATTACTATTTAAGTGCCATGTGCAAGAACATTCCATTAGACAAATGGGGATAATTAAACAGATAATTGAGACGTGACCTCCGTGTTCATGGAGCTTACTATCTAGCTTAGGGTCTTCTCAGAAAAAAGGTAAAAAATCTAAATCATGGAAAACAATGACCAGGAAGCCAAGACAGGATGTTCTACCGGATACCTGAGAAGAATGAGGCCTAGGATAAGAGAGCAGAACCCAGAGAATGTAATACGGTCGTAGTCAACACAAATTGTGTGTAATGGTTTTGATAAGGGTTGGCTTTAGAGAGAGAGAAAAAAAAATCAACATTTATTAAATACTTATTATAGTGCTAGGTACTATGCTAAGTGTTTGAAGTAGTGTGAGAAAATGAGAATCATTTCAATAAGGTATCTGCCAAAAATGAGCATGCTGCCCTTAAGGGATTCAGAGAAGAAAACATTTTGGCTGTATTAGGGATGGGTCCTTTTGTTACCAAACTGATTGTCCTAAGATAGCTAGAAAAATGAGCCATCTGGCCAAAAACTACCTTCACTTATGAAAGATGACTCACTTGAAAAAAAAAACTGTCAACAACTTGGAAGATTATCATAAGAGTCAAGGGAAGAGATAAACAATAAGGTGTTTTGAGGGGTTAAAAAACTATAACCTCTGAAAAGGTTATCTTTAATGTTTCTAAAACTCTCAAAACTAAGATTACTGCATAGGAGCTTATTTGACAATAGTTGGTGAATAATTGTCAGTACTACTGATGTATGAGCCTAATGTTTATTCATCCTCATTGCTTTTCTGGGGACATCTGTTGGAAAAGAGAACTTGGGTACACTGTCTATACTTAGTAAAGTCATCAAGTCCTATTTGGCATCCTAGTTCTTAAGTTCTCAAGCTGAGGCTTTCTGACTACTTTTCTAAGAATCCCTGATCTCAAAGATAATCACACAAAGGGAGGAAGATGTTCTAGTAGAAATAAACATTCAAGGCCACTGGCAATATCATAAAGGCACATTTGGGATATAGAGCTGAAAGTACATTCAGGCTGATAATTAGGAAAAGTGGATTAAGGATGGAGCTGAATGGGACTGAATTTTCTGAACCTTTTTATCAAGGATCAGAGATGCAGCTGCTAGTACCCACTCTCCTAAACTTAACTTGTATAGAAATCCTTTGTAGTTATTTACATTTATTCTGAATATGCATATATATTTTCATATATAATATATGTATATATGTACTTGCCTCTGCTCCTAGGATGTAAGATCCTTGGGAGTAGAGATTATTTTAATCTTATTCTTCCTAACAGTTAACTCAATCCCTAGCACATAGTAGGCATAAATGTTTACTAATTGAGGAGGGATATGAGAAGGTCTAAGTATAAACAGGAAGATAAAATAATTTTTAAGATTAGTTTGAAACTAGGAGGAAAAATGAATATTGCTCTGTATTTTAAGCACATTGGCTTTGTAACTATCACTGGAGAAATCCGAGTAATCAACAGACGGCTTGGCTCTTAGGAGGAATACTAGATTTGGCTTAATTAGGGCTCATTCCCTTTGTCTTTTTAAATGGCTCTTGTATAATGCTGAACGTGTGTCACAAGTATCCCAAAGACCACACAATGTGCACGCTTGTCTAAACTGGGCCACAGCTACTCTCTGTTCGTACAACTGCAGTTGATGATGGAGCAGTCTGCACAAGCTATGTTTTCATTGTGACTAAATTTTGCCCATGAGGAATTTCAATCCGGCTCTCAGGGGAATTATAAACACAATCACTTATTCTCACCCTGGGCATTTCTGTTCAATAAAACAGCGTGTGTCAATTTGCTAGAAGATTAGGTCTTCCCAATAGGCTCCTGGAAAGTTGCCAGGGAGGGTTATTCTAGTGTCCAGGTTGGAGACCTGTGTTGTCACACAGTTAAAATAATTTGTCTTCTTTAGAAGTTACTCTTCTAAAAGAGCATGTTTGGAACAAATCTTGAATACCAAAAGTAATATCTTGAAGGGATCTGTCCCCTTCCTCAGTATTTTTTGCACTAAACAAAGAGGATATGAAATAAACCTTGACATCTGCTCTCTCTTGAAACTGTTGTTACTTTATTCTCCCAACTATTCATAGATGCTCATCTCCAAAGAATAAAAATGTACAAGTCTAGATTCTGGTTCTGATTGCCCAATTGAGATGACAGACCTTTTAAAAAAGGTTCATTGGTGGTCGCGTCTGGCTGCCTCTCTTGGGGGATTATCTAGAATTAACATCATTCTGTGCTAAACAAGTGAGGCAGCTGTATCAGCCAGCAAAGAACCAGTGTAGTTTTATGGTAATCTTAACGACTACACACATATCTCCCCATATTTAGAAATACTTACTTCACATACATATATACTTTTCTCTTAATGTAATGCTATTAATCTCAAAACTCTGGCAATTGGGTATTGCTTCTCAACAAAAGGGTCTGGGGGTACGGGAAAGCCTCTCAGTTACTGCTGAATTAATCCAGGGAAGATTTGTAGCTAACAGCTGTTCTGAGAAAATTCATGTTAGGTCTTAGTTACATCACTTTCAAATTCACTGATCAACACCTTCTACTCTACTAGAGTAGGGGTAGAAGCGCCATTCATTTGAAAAAGGTTGAATGAGAGTCATAAACAGGGGAAAAAAAAAGTCTTCTAAGTTTCTGTTACATGAACTTCAGAAGATTAGCTTCTAAGGACTGAAAGCTGTTTCAGTCATTCTATACTTCAGAAAAAGTGTTAGATTTTTTAAAAATTAGCTCTTCTCATTTGAGACATCATTGAAATCGAAGAGAAAAAGCATTCCTTAGTACAGATTTTTCACTTTTATTGTTCCCTTATGTTTTGTACTGATTTTTATGGTCCCCTCTGTGAAGAGGAGGAAAGGAGAGAAGAAGAGAGAAAAGGAGAGGAAAAGAAGGAAAAAAAAGGAGAGAGGAAAGGAAGTAAGGGATGATAAAGGAGGAGAGGAGAAGTCCTTCTTTCACAGCATTTTGAAGCGACTTTTCTCAGATTAATAGACATACATGAAATTTAGGTTTATTAAAACACACACACACACAACTGGAAAAATTAAAAATCTTAAAATAGGATGGACCAAATACGCTGAAAATTCCAAATGCTTCTCTAATTGTAAAAGAAGAGCAACATCAAGTAGAGTATAATTAAGATCCTGGGATCAGAGGTGGAAGAGACCTTACAGGTCACCTAATCTATCTTACAAATAAAGAAACACAGATTCATAGATATTGCACTTGCCCCAAATCAGGCAGCTGTTAAGTGACAAGGAGGGGAATTGGACCTGAATTTGACCTTAAACCCAATGATCCTTGTCTCATACCCACTGCTTTTGCTCTACATGATTTCTCCATGTATAAAACTGAGTTAAATAAAAACAGATTAGATTGTAGATAGATGAAGCAAAAAAGCGGGGGAAGAGATATTAAGACATATAAGTTGGCAGGGAAGGAGTCAAGAAAAAGAGTGTCTCCCACACACCAGGTGAAAATTCTAGATTTCCCTTGAGTCAAGCATAGCCTTGAACTGCTTTTCCAGGTTGGCTTGTGAATTACTTCCAATATATTGAACTATGATTAGGAGATTAGTCTATGGCAATTATATTTTACATCTATAGAAAGAAATGTCAAGATGCCTCTAGGCTGATTATAAGCAGGAGGGTTTTTGAATTGCAACATACTTCCTGTATCAGGTTTTTCTTTTTTTAAATTTTGTTTTTTATTTTTGTTTTTGTTTTTGTTTTGGTGGGAGGGAAGGTTATAGGAGGTGAAGGGATAAGATTAAGCTTAGATTTGGGGAGGAAAGTGATCTGTTCTCAACAGAGGTAGATGGGACTTCAGTGACCTGTTAATCCAAATCATATTTAACAAAGAATTCCCTCTATGATATAGAACACATGGAAATAATTAAGCTAATGGGGTAATGTGACAGAGAAGAAAAAAATGAGAAGTCAAAAGATTTTAATGAAATAAGTCCAGTAATAATAGAATGAAATAATGAAATAAGAATACATACATTCGAACATATTATAATGATTAAAATATGGAATGATCCCACTTCTTAAGTAGGAAAAGGCTGCACTCTGACCATTACTTTATCTCAACCTTATTTAGGTAGAATCAGACAATTTAATTCAGTAAACATTTATTAAGTGCCTACTAAGTTCCAAGCACCATACTAAGCACTGGGGATTAAAAAAAGGAAAAACAACAGTCCCAAGGAACTTACAATCTAATGAGGAAAATACATTGCAAACAAATCTATACAAAGCCAAGCTGTATACAGAATAAATAGAAAATAATTAAAACAGGGAAGTCACTGATATCAAGAGGGGTTAAGGAAAGCTTCCTGTAGAAGCTAGGATTTTAGTTGGGATTTAAAGGAAGACAGGGAGATTAATAAGAGCGGAGGCCAAACTAGACCTAACTTGTTCTACCCCTCACATTGCACCCAAATCATTGGAGTCCATTCTTCAAATGCAGCTTTTGAGTTAAGCACTTCAAATCTCTCCTAAAATGAACAGGATAGCCTGAGACAATCATGCTCCAGTAAACCCAGAAGGCCTGCTGAGATAAGAGTATTAGAAGTGCATATTTACTAAAGCAGCTAGTCATGTATAAACCAGAAGATAGTCCATAAAGAATGACAAACCAGAGAATAATTCTCTTCAGAGGGTGAATTCCTAATTAACTCACAAATTTGCATGAAGATGAATTTACAACTTTCCACTTAGAATGGGATAGACACTGGCCACAGTGGTCCAGGGACTTGAAATTCTGCTTTTTCTCCTTTGCATTTCATGGCAAATCATATGTATAAATACTTGTATATGTGTATATATATATGTATGTATGTAGGTATGGGTGTATATATGTGTACATATGCATCTGTATGTGTGTATGTATATTATAATCTGTATGTGTATTTTTATATGTGTATGAAATACATATATACACACATGTATATTCACTTACATGCATATACATATATATGTATCATCCATGTCTTAGTGAACACTCTTTGTATATAAAAGCACAAGAGCATCAGCCCATGGTCTCATTATTGAGAGCATTACAAAATAAATTCAATCAAAATGGTGGGATTTTGGTTCCGAGTATGAAATAAGCTGAGGATGGGGGAGGAGGGAGCCCATTGTTTGAAGAGCACCCTGGGAAACTGAAAACAGTTTCCCTTCTGAACTGAAGCCCTTCTGGGAATGTGGTAGTTAGTTTATTGCTGTTTTAATTTTGGAATGCATTTATCAAATTTCACCAACTGAGTATATGCAGAGTTAGTGCACATGAGACTGAAGGATCTGAATTGGAGGAAAAACCATCAAAGATGATAGCAGAAGTATTTCTTATTGTAATTGTCTGAAAGGGGATAGAGCTTAAAGAACCACCATATTTTATGCATGAGGAAAACAAGACTCACGTCACTTTCCTATCGATACTTTTCCTAGTGGCCTTGTAAACAAGGTCTGAGTATTTTGTCATTGTACCATATGTGGAAGAAGTTTTGGTTTAGGAGCCCTACACTGAAACGTCTCCTAGTGATACCTGAGTATTTTGCTGTTTCAGGCAAATGCAGGAAAAAGTCAAAATATGACACAGGTTTTTTTTTTTTTTTTATTACCCTGGAGTAGTTATATAAAGACATTTCAGATATATCAACAGACAGAGTGTACTTTACCACATACCTCATGACACTTATGACAAGAATCTTCTTGGTTTTCTTCTAAGGAAATTAACTGTCCTTTCTTATAAGTCCTACCTACATTTTATAATCCCTCTTTGCTGCTTTCCAAGGTAACCAATTTACTTCAAGTTCTCATTTACTTCAAGAAAAGTGACCAGGTCATAGCTGTTTTCATTTGACAATTCTTTAACAATTTTTTAAGATTAAAAAAAAAGCCTCACTAAAACAGCCACTGTTTGAAATCACCTATGGCCACTGTATGCAAATAATTTAATTTGCAGTTTCCATGAGTTTACAGCTTTAAACACAGCGAAACCTCCCAGTAGGAAGGAAGCCCCTTTCAGCACTGGCTGCCTTCACTCAAGGACTGGGATGAGGAAGTTCTATAGAACCCCAGGTCCCCCTGGGCTCTGCACCTGTGGGCAGTAAAATAGTCTCCCTTGAATTACGTCACTGCATTTGCTTGTAGGCTCCCGCAGATCAGAAAACCCCAAGAGGAGTGGTTCCAGGGTCACAGTAATATCAAATTACCCTCTTGTCCCTCTGTTGCTTCTGTAATGGTTAACCTAAAGCAGGATCACACACCCTTCTGGCTTCATTCATGTGCTATGGAGCCGAAACTAGGGTTCATGCTGAAAAATGAATCATTTAAGTCTTGTGTAAAGCTCAGGGACTCATCCAGGTCTTTAGGGGATGAAGGGAGAAAAAAAACCGCACCATTCTGACAGTCTTCCCTTCTTACGTGTGGAAATAAGGGCCAGCATTTCCCTAATTATTACCTACAAACAGCAGGAAATGTCTGTGTGAATGTAAAAGATATGGAAAACATCCATCACAACAGCCACGGTGAGGGCTGATACTCTATTTATGGATTTGCACCTTTGTACTGAGCTAGAAATTTTCCTGAAAAGTCCATATACTTGCAAGTTGTCATCCAACCTCTCTCAAGGGAACAAATCAAAATCTGGGGCTATAGTTGCCAGATTTCCAAAGGCAGAGAGATCCTGCTTAATACAGATCTGTGGACTAAGGCAATGGTCAATGATTTGACGGTGCAGGGCAGAAATGGGTTCCATGACCCTGGATGAATTAAGTTAGCCTCTCTGAATTGTGCTTCTCTCCCTTGTTCAATACAGAGAGAACCTAAGCAGGTTGTCTTGAGTTTGCAAAAATGATTGTAAATCATTATGCCAGATATTTGGTCCAAGTTTGCAAGTGCACTTGAACTCAGCCTCAAGAAAAGTCAATAACCAAAGGAAAAGCTGGGAGTTTTCAAGATGCCCAGAAAGAAGTAGTCTGGGAATTTATGGAATTCGCATTATTTTTTCATGCTTTTCCCAGCTCAGATTCTGTGCCAAAAATGATGGGGAGAAAAATCTAGATGATAATTCAAAACAATACAGAAAACATGTCCACAGTTTGGCACATTATTTCATAGTGTTTTACTCTCCAGCCATTTAATATGCTTATGTCATGTCTCCCCAACAAGTAACTGTAAGCGGCCTGAGGCTATCATCTGCCCTCATTTCTGGCCTCCTGCTTTTTCTATCCCCCCATGACTACCACAGTGCTCCCTTCCCAATGAAGAGTTCTGACAGAACTTGTTGCTCCATTGACTCATTTACAAGATGTGAAAGGCTCCTTTACCCCAGCATAATTTTCACTTAAGGTTTTTTTTTAGTGTTTTCTATATTTTCAGACAACAGAGGGCAGAGAGTTTTCCTGTTTCTACAAACTACAATGGTGTCAGATTGTCTAAGCTTTAAATAGCGTTGCCTGATATCTTTGACAAAGAACTGGGAAGTTAAAGGGCATGTCTTGTGGCATTATGCTTGTTTTTCAACTGTTGTTGTTGTTGTTGTTGTTGTTTTTTGGTAAAGATACTGGAATGGTTTATCATTTCCTTCTCCAGTTCATTTTACAGATGAGGAAACTAAGGTAAACAGGATTAAATTATTTGTCCTATTTAATGGTTTAGCTCTTACCAATCCTGTACTCATCATAAGGAAATAATGTGATATATAGGAAAGGGTTCTGGATTTAGATTTAACTTTTGAATCCTGGTAATGCCTCCTTGTACCTGTGTGATCTTTTCTGGCCCAAGAATTTTCTTCATCTGTAAAATGACAGAATTTGACTAGATCAATCAACAGGTATTTATTAAGTGTCAATTATGTGCCTAGAATCAAAAAGATGTGGCAAGTCACTTAACTTCTGCTCACTTTAATGCAGGAAATAGCAAGCTGCTACATTATCTTTGCCAAGGAAATATCATGGACAATATGGCTCATAAGATCATGAAAAGTCAAACATAACAGAAATGATAAGAACAAATGGGCCAGATACTGGGGTTAGACAGAAAGGATAAAGTAGAAAGAAGGAAACAATCATTGAACTTACATTTTAATGGAGAACACAGTGTTTGTTTAGAGGCAGATAGGGATGCAGTGAATAGAACATTGAACCTAAAGTCAGGAAAAACTGATTTCAAGTTTGGTCTCAGACATTTAATATTTGTATAATGCTAGTCAACTCACTTAAATATTCTCAACCTCAACTTCTTCATCTGAAAATGGGGGTAATAGTACCTCCTTTTCAAGGTTCTTGAAAGCATCAATTGAGATAATATGAGCAATATTATATATTACATGATATTATTGATAATTATCAATGCCAATATTATAATATAGTTAATGTTATTGTATATGGTAATATATAAATACAAGAAATATATTACCAACATTAATAAATACTAATAATTTTATAAAGTATTAATATTATACATTGATAGTATTGATATTGTATAAAATTATATAATATAATAATCTAACTCCTACCATTTATTATCCTTCTCATTATTACTATTACTTCATTTCTGTTCTTTTTATAATATATAGAAAATGACCCATACCATTTGACAATTAAATATATTCTCTCTTGTGTTGTTCCTTAATCATTTTACATATGTCAATCAGTCCTATCTCTCCACTTCTGTAATTAACTTCTTCAGTACAAACTTCATCTCTATTTCATCAGTATCCTCCCCTCCACAAACACAGCACTAAGTGCATAAGTGGTCAATAAACATTTGTAGACTGATTTTTATAATTAACAATAAAAAATAAAAGAGCTTGTCTTTATTGATCCCCTTCAAAGTTCTTTTCCCCAGAACACAGAGGAACTGGAAGTCCAGACTTATTTTGTAACTTTTACTTAGGAGTCTAATAGCACCATTGGAAAGACTTTATAGAGCATATGGTAGAAACCCTTTGTTTTACAGCTGGGTAAACTGTAGTTTGGAGAGGTCAAGTTACTTGCCTAAGGTCACACAGCTAATAAATGACTCCAGGATTTAAAGTTGGGCCTTTCCCCTACTACATCATCTACTAGGTTCACTATTCCTCTCTCTCAAAGTAGGGCAAATAAAGAGGAAGAGGAAAAACTAAGTGAGCCATCTAAAATTCTCATAGTATAACTCAACCGCAAAAGTACCAAATAAATAAACATTAAGCTTCTTTATTCTGTGCAAAGATACAAATATAAGAATGAATTAAAACAGTCATAAGTTATGGAATAGAAATAGTGAATAAAATGTACCTTCATTAGACTGAAGCTTGAGAATATACCTGCTAATAATTTCCACTTTACAACAAACTTTCGACTTCTAACATAGAAGCCCTCAGAAGTAAAACTGACATTTGGACATTTTGGAATAATTTCTTTAAAAGACCATTTGTATAGTCAGCATATTCAGTTGCATGCCAGTATCCAGAACCCTTTCACAATGAAACATCCTAGGAACCAAATGATAAGACCCAGAATAAATAGAAAATTAAATACTTAAATAGCAAGCCTGCATCTACTTACATATTAATTTTTGAACAGCCTGGTCTCCCCAGAAGCACACAGATCAAAAATGAAGGCTATCTTTACTTCTATTCACTTGTCACATATCACCCCTTGTGAAAGGGCTGTTTCCAAGGATAAGCTGAGATAGTTCAGTTTGGCTTATTGTCCTGTACCAATATGGTGACATCAGTAGGAAACTCTCTTTTTAATTTTTAAAATATAGTTTTATAAAACAGAACATGAGCCTTGCATACAGATGGGGATGCAATGCCCAAGAAATGAGCAAATATTTTTTAAATACCTGTGTTCCTCTCTTAAATACTCAACCTCACACTGCCTCGTAGCCCATGCTCTCTATCGGCAGCTGTCAGACATTATTTTGTGGGAAGGAATTGATTAACATTTAGGGAAAAAAACAACTGAAGCACAAAATTTAGTTCATTTTATTTGAAAATATTAACTCATTGCTATCTCGGGAAATATCAACTTACTCTTAGGATTAAATGTTGGTCCCATGTCCTAAAGGCATTACACCAATGGAAAGTAATCCACTCTATTCTGCTTTTTCAGTTTCAAATTTCACCAAAACAAGTTTTCCAGAAAAAATAAATTAACAAAACACTGGGTAATAGGATACAGAAGGATTACATCACCTACTTAGTTTAATGCAAACAAGCAATTCTCAAACACCTACTATGTGAAAAGAATCGTGTTGTGCTCTAAATATATAGAGAAGAAAAAAAATACATTGTCACCATCATAGAGCTTACATTCTAGCAGCTAGATATCATCAGTGAACAGAAAATTGACCAACAGGAGGAGCCAGCACCACCAGCTGCCATGGCAGGAACTTGGGGACTTTTCCCTTACCCATAAGGACCAACACCATCTGCCTTTGGGCCACTGACACTTTCCTCAACCTAATTCCTATTGCCTAGGTACCACCTGGTAGAAGATTCTTCCTTTCTACTAGATGCTGCCCCCCACATCTCTACCTATTGGAGTAGGCAGCTGGAAACTTCATTCCACAGAGACCTTTGAATCTGCCCTATCGTTGTCCTAAGGTCTTCCCAGCCTTTCCATCTGCCCTCCAGAACAGAAGCATTACTTGGCTTTTCCATCTGCCATGAACTAAACAGGAAAATGGGTCTTTCTTTTACGAGTTGTCTCCTCCAATTAGAATGTGAGCTCCTTGAGAGCCATAGCTCTCATTTTCTATTTTCTTCCACAATCCCTCAGCACAGTGCTTGGCAATCAGTCAATCAATCAACATTTATTAAGTTCCTCCTATCTATGAAGTACCTAGTAGGTGCTTAATAAATACTTTCCCATTCCAAAGTGTAGTTTTAAGGAGAGAGTGATGAATCTTAGCTATGGGGATAAGAAAAACCTCATTGTGAAACTAGAGTTTGAAATCATTCTCTTCCTAAAATGGAAATGTGGTCGGAATCCATTCTTGCCATGAGAAGCTATGTCCCATTTTCCATGATACATGACTTTTCTAGGCAGAATTCTATCTAATCATGACTTTCTCTTCTTATATCAGTTTGTCAAATTGCACTTTCAAGAACCTGCCAGTTGTCTGGAAGTTGGAGATGACTAATTATTCTCAGTGCAATATTACTAGGTTCCCAGGAAGGGCTTCTGAAACTGTACCACATATTTCAACAGCAACTAAAAAGTGTTTATTAAATACTGATATACTTGGTACTGTAAGGTACATGAGGAGATTTTGAGGGTGCCCGTTTCCAAGGAGTTTGCAATGTTGGGAAGCCAAGATGTATGGGCAGAAAAATTAGCATTTCAACATGACATCAAGAAAGCAAATAAGTACTGGCAATGGCCAAGGATGATAGACAGGTACAATGATGGAGAGGAAAGGATGAAACATGGGTAGACACGGCATGAGGCAGTAACATACAAGGTGGATTCAGGGGGAAATGTATAAAAAAGTCTTGCTATGTATGCAATGTACAATTGATTGGAGGGGGAAAAATTGATTGGATGATGACTTTCCTTCTACAAATGGGGAACCAAATGACAATGTATGTTAGGAGCTTTGCAAATCTTAAAGCACTTTATAAATGTCAAATGCTATTATTATTATTCTGGTTCTTCTAGCGTTATCATGGGATTCTAATTTATTTGCTAAGTAGAAACATAATCCCACTCTACCTCATAACCTTCACACAGATCTATAGAAGAACCAGCTTTTCACTGTACTATTTACACTATTTCTAACACATTCTCATTAATGTGTTGAATGAATTTTCCGTCCCCCCCCACCCTACTCCATTACCACTAACTGCTGTAGGTCTGGTCTGGTCTTTGCCACCCACTCTCCCACTCTCCCCCCACTTTCCTGCCAGTCTATTACTGTTCTTGCAAAAAAAAAAATCAGCAGCCAAGCACACCTGCAACAAATCTGGGTCAAAAGGAAAATCTTTGGTGGGATGGGGGGGAGAAATGGCTTTAGAAGGCATAGTCCCTAAGGAGTCAGCCTATTTCGACACGTGGGCTCTTGTTCCCAGGGCCCACCATGGAGTACCTTGGACCATGTGATGGAAAGGTTTGGCTTCACATCCTGGTAGTTGGTGTTATAAGACAAAAACCAGAAACTAAAAAAAACTGAATTTTCACAGGCTCCACACAAAAACAATTGCATAAGTAATGTAGTAGACACCACGTTGTTGCCAAAGGGACCAATTTTAATTCAACATTTCTATTAACACAAAAAGACTTTTTAAAAATACAATCTAAATTTAATGATTTTAAAATGTTGGTTTCCTGTTTCTTGCTCTCCCACCCCCCCAAAAAAAATAATTGTTGTGGTTGAAAGCTACATTACATTCTTTGGTTTCAAATTCTAAAAGATATTTAAAGCCTGTAATGGTCTGTTTCGGTAAACAGAAATTTATGTGGGGAATGTTCTTATGAATTTTAACTTGGTTTCTTTCTGCAAAGAAAAATCATCTTACCCTTGAGATTCTTAGAAGTGTCAGGAAAAATATTATTCCAGCACTTGGAGGACAGAAAAATCCATCCCTTGTATAGTTGGTGAACATCAACATAACAACCTAGAAGGCACTGGAGGAAGAGGCTATATTACCCCTACAGAAGGTAGTGTGATCTCCTGCCAAGAACTAATCATGAATCTTTAGTCAAGAAGATTTTTTTTAAAAAAGGAATTTAAGCCAATCCAGAAAAACTAAGAGTGGTCAAAGCTCAATTTACAAAGCATAATCTTGAGGTTTTCGAGCTTAGTACTTATCATCCTATCCATGTTTTTTGGAAGGCAATAATGTAACTGTGGAAAAATATACCAAGAGAAAATCTGGAAAGCTGACATGCTGACCCCTTTTAATCAGGTTCTTAGGCCAGCTGTGAGCTAGACCCTAGACTGAGGTCTTGATGGATGGTCCTCTTGGGAAGGGACAAAGGTCAGATGTACATATCTCATCATGATCATTATTTTCAATTATTCCTCTTTCAAGAAGACTGATTTGAATCCTCTTGAGCAGGAGGGAGAAAGCAACTTCTAACCTCTCATTTCTCTTTCCCACACTCTAACCCTTAAATTGCACACCTGACTAGAAGTGAAAGTATTGAGATAATTCCAGGGGTCCAAGATTTTTTAAAAGCATATTGGGTTATCTTTGGAGCAATCTTTAGCTTTTTGATGACCCCCTAACAGCCAAGTCAGTTTACAAGTTGTGTTGGATGCGGGTCTCCCTCCTACTCCCCAGGAGAGAGTGAATTTAAGAAGAAAAGAGAAAGAGGGAGGAGGAAGAGGCAGCAGTGTTTTTATTTCTTTTGTACTGAAAGCCCTTATTGCACTCCCACTGCAATTTCTAAGAGGATGTAAACTGCTTCCAGATCATCCTCCAGAACTTCCCTTTCATAATTTCTCCTTTTTTTCTTTTTTCCTGTCAAAGCTCAAAAGGTTTAGGATTGTGTCCTGTGCTGGGGGGAGGGGGGGAGATTAAAAAATGATCCCAATTTTATTTTTCTCCTTTACCTCTACTTCAAAAATCCTTGGTTGATTAAGAGCCCAACAGGTGCTATGTATTGCCTCCAATTCGTTTTAATCATAAAATCCAGAGATCCTCTCCACCCACCTATTAGGTCTTTTTTTAATAGAAGAAAAATGTATTTGCTTTTTCATTTTAGTCACAATCATGAATGTATAAAATGCTCTAGGAAGACACGTCAAATGAATGGGCAATATTTGTCATCTAATTAGGATTTGCCTTATTTTGATCCAGTCATCCTTAAAATAAATAGCATGTGAGGCAAAAGCTTTGGTTCCAAAATTTGCCTGGAACAATGAAGTTCCAAAGTTTAAAGTGAGAAAGGCTTAGCATTTATCCAGCTGCTCCAGTTACAAAAGTTTGAGCTCCCACCTCTTACCCTGAGCTCTATTCTGTGATGGTTATTCATGCACAACAGATTTCTGTGGGGAACTGCCTATGAACTCCTTCATAATGAGGGTCACCAAAGTTTCCAACGCCAAATAGGTTGCTTTCCTCTAAGCCTGTTAAGAGCCCAAAGCAATTCTCCCAACAACATCTTATTAATAAAGCTCGGTGATTTCTTTCCATGAGTGCATCAGTAGATTTTATCATTTTGCAAAAAAAGCTGAGTTCTTCCCTTGAGAAAAGATGGGGCCTGATTATGGAGAAGGAACTTTTTTTCCTTTTCTTGGCAAAGAGGTAGGTGTGCCAAGTTTATAAAGGATTTTGATTAGTGTATCAAGTCTGTCTAAATTTTCTCTTACCTCTTCTTTCTTGTGGGACTTTCATGAGTTTCAAGAATCCCAGTAGTTCATTCAAACAGCACAAAGCCCCTGAAAATCTTTAGGATCAAAGACTGACACCTCCCCACCCCCAAAGTACTCACACAGCTTGGTAGAGAACTCCCTCCACAGGCTAAATCAGCAGGCAAAAAGCAAAGATATTTGCAGTGAAACTCGCACTATAGCATACCTGTGTGAGCTACACAAAGGGTAGGGATCAACATTGTAAAGTAATACATTTTTTCTTGGGAATTCAAGGTTGCTGTGGCAAAGCTATCTGGTCATAGACAAGGCAAAGCTTTCTCTCTGAATGCACCATCCTTAAATGATGTCTCAAACCGTCTTTGTAAAGAAGTTTAAAAGCCCCGCCTGGTGCACTAAGGATTCTGGGAAAGGATTAAGGAACTGGCTTCCTCACACAATCCTTCATGTTTTATTCTGTTTCAAGCCAGCAAAACTGCCCATATATTAACACTGCAGTTTTCTAAAACTTTTTCCTATTCCTTTTCAATCAAATTAAGCATAATTACTCTTCAATGAAAAATCCCCAATGTGACAAGAAAAAAAGTTATTTTCCAAAAAAAATAAAGGTAAGAACTATTAAGTAGATGGGACATTTCCCTATTTAATACAGCAAAGACAGCATCTCCTCAAAAACAAAACAAAAAATAAACTGCTCATCAAAGTCTATTTAAATTTGCTTTCCAGTTTCATCTTTCAGAACCCCCAATAATTCTCATAGGCCAGCAGATGTAGATAGAAGAGCCTCTCTAGCTTCATTTATTTCTAGGGATTGAAAAGCTGTAGACTTTCTTTTTGGAAATAAGAGTGAATTCTGGTACTTCTGTGGGGTGGAGTAATGGGATATTACTTTAAATACACATTCTCAACATATGAGCACCTTAGACTGGACTGATTTTGTGGAGGCTAAATGGGGGGGGGGGGAGAACCAATTGTGAGAATTAAGGCCAAAGACTTGTCTATTCTGAAAGAGTTCCTGTTTTTGCTCTCAGACAAGGTGAACAGTAAACAGAAATCAAAGTCAACGTATATAGTAATTTTCAAACGTACAGAAGGATGAACTGAATGAGATCAAGTTGAAACTGGATTCAGTTGATAATACACGAGCCTACTTGAAGAAAAAAGACCTCAGCACCTGCAAACTACCCAGAATATAAAATGTTAGGCTTGCAAGGGACCTGAGATCATTTAGTCTACTCCCTTCACACACACACACACACACACACACACAGAGAAAGAGAGAAACACTCACTCACACATATGATTACACACACACAGAGAGAAAGAGAGAGAAAGAGAAACACTAACTCACACACATGATCACACACACACACACACACACACACACAGTTTCTTGGTTAAAACTCTATTTTGTTTTTGTTTCTCTTTGAAAATGCACACCAGAGGAAATATCAGATGTCAAAAGCACTTCAGGATCTTCTTCCCAGGAGAAATCTCCCATGCAATCAGAAATCCTTACCAGCTTCATGGTGGTGTTATTCTGTTCCCAGCGCCACAACATCACATTCATGTTATTTCCTCCAGGCAAAAAGGAAAAGAAATAAAAGCACCTGCTGGAGGAGGACCAGCAGCCAGGAATGCTAGAGCTCCATCTCACTCACTCATTATAATCCAGGTATCGGCGGGACAGCTCCCCCCGTTCCTGTTCAGGCCAGTTCATTTTTCGGGCTGATCCTGACAGCCAGGTTTCTTCAGCAAAGAGGGGAAACCACATTGGATGGCTCTTTGCTTTAGATATCACTCCCTCTCCCTCCCAAGGCCAAATCAAACAACTCCTGAAAAGCAGTTCTGGGAGGAGGCAGCTGGGGCTCCAGCCGCAGCGAGCTCAGGACAAGCAACATCTCCCCTCCCTTCTTCTCCCCTCCTCTTCCCTCCCCTCCCTTCTTCTCCCCTCCCCAGCAACCACAAGCACTCCAAAGATTGGGCATTCCTAGTTCAATGGGGCCGTTCATCATTTCAGGAAAGAATCACAGTTAACCATTTCGGGTGTGGAGTCTGGCTACACTGGCAGTTTAGGGGAATCTGCTGGCTGAAAAGGTCCAAGGGGTATTTTAAGAGCCAACTGGCCCCAGGTAGAAAGTCACACTTCTTCCTAAATGTATTCCGTGGAATGCAAAGGATCAGGGTAAGGATGTATTAACCTTCACTCTTAACTCATCCCAATCCTAAACTCATTTGAATTTTTTCTTTCTGGATAAGACAGTTTGGCATAGATGGCTGTTTTTCTTGGACCCTTAAAATGACTGACAATTGGACTCAGACAAAGGCCAATCACAGGAGAATATGCTTTTAATGCTTTTCTATTTGTGTGTTTGAAATTGTATACGGGATTGGATTTCATGTGTTGTATACATGTGCTCCCCACTGGTCCCCTTTGCCCCCCACATTCTGTTTTCTCCTGGGTTCCTCGAACCCCTCATCCTCTGACCACTCCCATGGATACAGGTGCCATTGCTCCCTCCCCCCTCCTCAGAGATATTTCCGGGCATGTAAAAGAAGCAGGGTCAGTGGACTGTAATGCTTTCAAACCCACCTGCCCACTCTGCAGTTGAAGGAACACAATGCACCACTTGTTCTTGGACAATGCAAGTGCAGACATGGTGATCAGGCTGAGTTTATTTTCTCAAAACACTAAACAAAACAGCCAAGCCCATTTGTGATGGGAGAAAATAGACTGGTCAATTCCTCATTCTCCACTCTCACTTTGGGTTTTCCCTTTCATTTCTCTTACAGATCTTTTTCTTCACTATTCTAATTTTCTTTAATTTTCTCGGATAAATTCTCAGGGAAGCAATTTTCCCAACACTTGCACATCAGGTAAATTGATCTCCAATTTAGAATTATACTAAACTGAAAGATTAAAGAACTTGCCTGAATCATGCTGCCAGCATGTGTCAAAAGCAAGATTTGAATTCAGGTTTTGTTGACCGTGAGACCATGTCGCATTGTCTACCATAAAAAGCCACCAGTTGGGCATACTGTCAGCCTTTAGCTAAAACTGAATTGAAACGATTTTTTTCCAGTAGATTTCAGATGGATTGGATCCTCATTTGGGCTACAATACTTCAAGAAGAATTTAGCCAAAATGTGGAGGCAGGTGAATGGAAAGGAAAAGCAACGGAAATGCTTCATTTTCTAGAATGGAATTCTCAACCATTTTTTGCGTCATGTATCCCTTTGACAAGCCAGACCTCTTCTCAGAATCAAGTTTTTTAATTTATAAAATAAAATTTATAGGATTCCAAAGGAAACCAATTATATGGAAGTATAATTATAAAGACAATTATAAAGAGTTAAAGAAAAACAAGCTCATAGATTATAGATTAAGAATCTTCTAGACAAAGTCAGAACGGAATTTATATATCATATGTATATATTTATGCACATGTATGTATGTATATATGCATACATATATGTGAGAAGTTCATTATTTGTGTGTATGTGTATGTGTGTAGGGGTATGTGTGTGTATACATACAAACATATAAAAGAAGCTAATTGTCAACCAGATCCTTTATTGGGTAAGGATGGAAATACCTTCCTACTAACAGTAGTGCCATTAGTGGTTGTGGAGTACATTTGCTATTACACAAATGACATTAGGGACTAGACAAATCTTTATGGGATAATGGCCCCCTTTTGCTCTTCTGAATTCCTATAATCTACAGAGAAGATACCTCCCACTAGGCTGCTTTCTTTAGTGCCTTCCTGCTAATCTAAGGGTTAAACTGCCCCTTCTCTCTCCAATTCCCCAATTAGGTCCTTTGGTACAAAGTAAGGCAATAAGATCAGCCTGTGTAATAAAAACTCCCTCTGAACAAGACTGTCCCATATTTGTATTTGAATTCCCAACACTAAGCCCATTGCCTTTCATGTAGTACTTATAAATATTTGTTGATTTATTGCTTTATTGTGCCTGGCATGTAGTAGGGACTTAATAAATGTTGACTGATTGATTGATGGCCATACGTTTGTTATTAGGATTTCAGCATCCAAAGGATGTTTGGGATCAGGTTTATTGGTAGCTGAGATGGAAGGCTTGGATCTAACTTCTCAAATATAATGTTCTATTTGAAACCCCTACTCCTCAAATCTAATTTTTCTATTCTGTGCCCCACCCTTCTGGGACCTCCTTCCCCCAGATAAACCTATTGGAAAAATTAATTTGAGTTAAAGTATAAGTAATTGGAAAATATAACATAATAAATATAATATGATACAGTTATTCTGTTTTTTCTCAGAACTTTTCAATATCTTGAGTCAGTGAAATAACTATGAATTTCAAGGATGGAGAAATACTACATCAGGAAATTATATGAACTGAAAAATCTTTTGCACCACCACAGAAAAAAAATAAGGCTATAGTTGCCTATTTGAGAATGTGGGCTCTAGCTACTAGCAGTAGTAGACATAAATGCAAGGGAAATGGCATAGCTCCTAAGGGAAAAGTAATATAAAAAAAATAAAGTCACTAATGGCATGTGGGCAACTTTTTGCTTTTATTCCCCAGCCGAAAAACCCAATCTTTTTTTCCCCTGGGACTATGGTTTTAAAAAATCAATTAAAAAATGTAGCAGTATCTATCTTTATCTTTCAAATTTGAAAAACAAAAAAAGAAATACCATCCAATATGCATTCCTTGCTTTTTCTCCTATCTAATAATGAGAATCATGGAAATTTTTGCTTTTAAAAAGTTGATAGTTGCTATCTTTCCAGTAAGCTTGAATTCAGGGATGTGTGTAGCCTGAAACGGTTTCAACCAATTATCAAATTTACAAAGTAAAATTCTAATCGTTCTGAGACAAAAAAGTACTCTCAATCGTGGGCCTTCTGACATTGGAGACATGAGTCGTTATACAGTGGGATCTTCCCAGAGTGTCTGTTGGAAGAGTGAACCCCAAAGCAAAGAGAGCACAGAGAACAGCAGGTTTTGCAGGGGTTCACAAGCTGTTGGAGGGTCTGAAAATAAGATGTATGGTTTTCAGGAAGGCCAATGACAGACACAATAACTTGCTGACAAGCTCATGAATGAATGAATGAATACATTTCAAGAGAGGGCCATGGCTATAAAGTTAAAGGTTTTCTTTCTGTGTTTCTGTCTCTCTCTTTTTCTCCTTCTTTCTTTCCTTCCTTCCTTCCTTCCTTCCTTCCTTCCTTCCTTCCTTCCTTCCTTCCTTCCTTCCTTCCTTCCTTCTTTCCTTCTATCCATCCTTTCTTTTTCTTCCTTCTTTTCCCCTTTCCTCTTAATAAAGAATATAAAATACATTTATTATTGTACAATTCAAGTGTCATTGACTTTACTTCCTTCTCTTAATAGAGTTTAATTTGTGTTTTCTGCCCTGCAACCCCCCCCAAAAAAAAAAAATCTATGGGCTTAGATCTTTAGCCTTGGCCCAGAGCCTAATCCGTATCCAGCATCTCAGTGCAAACACAATATATTTTACTGCACACCTGGGTAATGTAAAAAGAACAAAGCATGTGTGTGTGTGTATGTGTGTGTGTGTGTGTGTATGTGTGTGTGTGTGTAAATATGGGGCTACAAAAATCCTCAAGCAGAACTCATCTTCTCCAGTTGGCTTGTACATCAAGAAAGTGAGTCAGGTCCCCCTTCATTGAAATATCATTAAGGTGCTAGGAATCTAGAAGCTTCACACTCCCCTCAAAACATTTACCTCAAATCCCTTTGGATTGATGGCAGTTGCCATAAGAAAAACAATTGAATTGATCTCAACAAAATCAAGATCCATCTTCAATTCTCAGAGAGACAGTTATCCTTATCCCCTAATCCAAGGCTTTGCCAGGTATGCCTGTGGTTATTTGTTCTGTAACATGGTCTGGGCCCAGATATTCTTCCTTCCTCTACTCTCATTTATAGGGTGAGGCAAATAATACTCAAAGTGGAAATCTGTAAATCCCCCAATGACCTTTGGCCTTTTCTCTATTCTCCGAAGGGCCTCCTCAGCGGGCACTCAGGCCTCTGAAGTGCAGTGTCACATCCAGCTTTGACCCCAGGCCAGATTAAAGAGAGTGGAAATGTGTTAAGATTGGCCAAAGGACTTACTCTGGAACACTGACAAAGCTAAATTTCTCAGAGCCTACAATACTGAGGTAGTTGAGGATGCATGTTAAGTCAGAGGTCAAGAAGATGGTTGTTGAGAAAATAATTTCTATAACCCAACATTATTTGTTCATGAGATCTCATTTAAAAAACTGTAAGAACCGCAGTGCAGTTTAGAAAGGTAAATGGTTTCTGGTTGTTAATTCTGTAGGTCCAAGACATTTAAATGTTAGATTTGAAGAGAGGGGGAACAAATCAAGAAAAGAATTATCCTCAAAACTAATTTTTTTTCTTTTCTGAATAGTATGTTGTCAGGCAAGACCAGGGTTCAAATCCCAAAACCAACATTTAGAATATAATTTTGAACAAATCACTTTTCTCTTTGTCTCAGACTCCTTATCTGTAAAATGGAGATAATCATACTTATACTACATATATACTAGAGTTATAAGAAAATTCTTTCTAAAATGTTAAAACATTACAAATATGAATATTACTATTGACAGAATGAGGAGGCCAAAGGGCAGCTATTTATTTCATTTTTTCTATTAGACTGATATCATTCATTGCTGGAGAGCCTTACTTGTAGTTAGTCAAGATGCAGAGCCAAGGGGCAGAGTCAAGCCTTCAGGGCTGATGTCAAGATTTTGTGGGACCTATTTAGGAACTTGGGGTCAACTCACTTGAATTCTTCCTTAACAGAATGCAAGAACATTTCAAATAACTTTTAACATTTATTCCACCCTACACATGTACACTGAAAATTTAAAAATATATCATCTGATGAGGCTCCTTAGACATTATCCTTAGAACTAAATGGCTACCAGCATATGACAAAATACCAGTTAGACCAATTCCAACTCTCTTAGTGATACTAATCTGCCCTGAAGATCATTGTAGACAGCCCTGACAGACATCTAAATGAGCCCATCAGCCTTCTAAACAATTCAGTCCTTATTCAGGGAGAGCCTTTACTAACATACGGCAGCCGTGTGCATACAGATTTTAGCATGTGTTGTCCTGAGCAGAAGTTATTCTTGGTGGTGGTACACAGGGCATGAAATTAGGGTAAACAGGAGGAAACAGATGTTTGAGGCCTGAGTGGGAAGGCAACATGGGTAGCTCTCTCTCCATTAGGCACCTAAGGAAAGCCCAGAGAAATCCATTAACCAATAATCCATTGTTTGTTAAAGAAAAACTCCACACACTAATGACTTGCTCTCTAGCATTTGTGCAGGCCCATGAAATTTCATTTGCTTTAATTAGCTTTGCTGTGATCATACAACATCTTCAGCTGCAATTATTACTCAAGACACAGATCATATATAATAGAATGCTTTTTAAATGACTTTTACTATTGTTACTTATATAATTAAAAACAACACTTTATGCTTGCTGAGATCTTTTTAAGTTTTGAAATCATTGTCACATTTACTACTTTATTTTCTCAACAACCCTATGTACCAAGTGAAGAAGCCTATTGTATCACAGCTCCTAGGAACCCAAAGGTTCGCTAGTTCAAGGTTTTCATTTTATTTATGAGGACTTGCCCATAGTCACAAAATGAAATGAAAGTAGAACAGTGATTTAACATAAGGTCCTGTCCTAATTCAGCACTTTTACCATGATACTTAAGAAAGGTACTAAGGTATAAAGAAGTTAAATAAATGATTTGACCAAAGCTCCAAATGATGTACAGTATAAGGGTTTAAACAGCAATCTTTTTTCTAGATTTTAAGAGGTGCTGACATTATGTCAGCATAAAAATATGACTATGAGTTAATTTGTTGGTCTTGAAATAAATATTTAATTACAAACATACTAAATTATTAAAATTTAGAAAATAATATTCAGCTTAAATTATTTTACTTTTAAAATTATTATAATAACAAAACATTCCATCTAATGTCCAAATTTTCTTTCTGGTTGCAAGATGTAATTAATAGAGTTACAAGTCTACAGTTAAAAAAGACATATTCAATTCAAGATTTTGATTCTTAGTAAGAAGTGATTTTGAAAAAAAAAAAAAAGCTATTTTTCTTCCTTGAGGTCTATGTTGGTCATTTTTAGGAGATAATATTGGCACTCATGAAAATTTCATTCCAAAAATAAATTTGAGTGAGCAGAACCAAGAAAACATTGTACACAGTAACAAGATTGTGTGATGACTAACTGTGTTAGACTCAGCTCTTTTCAGCAAATACAGTAATCCACAAAAATTCCATATGCCAGAGAGTCAATTATGGAGACTTAATGGAGATCGAAGCATTCTATTTTCACCTTTTTGGGTTTTTTTCTTTAATTGTATTTTTTCCCATTTGTTCTGATCTTTCTTTCTCAATATGACTAAAATGGAAAGATGTTAAAATGATTATACATGGATAACCTATATCATATTGCTTGCTGTCTTGGGAACGGGGAAGGTAAGAGCAGGAAAAAATCCTGGAACTCAAAATCTTACAAAAATGAATATTGAAAACTAAGGTAATTGAAAAAATAAATATACTATTAAGATGAAAAAAAAAGAAACAAATTTGGAAATACTGCACATAGTGAACACCAAGTAACATAAGAAAAGTGAAACTGATTGTATTTTGACATTTAAAAAACAAGTAGTTATGAATGTGAAAATGATTTCCAAATCAGATGTAAGTGTACAGTCAGACCATTGACCAAAGTCGATATTAACATGTAGAAAAAGTAAAAACTAGAAGATATGTAATGGCAATTGATATGATTTCAATTTCACCTATTCAAATCAGCTACTAAGACTGAAAAATAGGAAATATATGGAAGAACTGATATCAGCATATTATATGCTGTCATGATTTGCTAAGCAAGTTTAAGGTAGAAGGTAGAAGAATTTAGAACTGTGATTCCTTCACAAAGTAGAGAAATATGGCAGCCAAGAACTATATACATTTAGAATAACATCTGTAAAACCTTAAATGGAAGAAGGGTGAAAGGTTTTGAACAGAAGTACCTCCTAAAACATATATAGGGGAAAGAAAAAGAAGTTTATAGAAATCTTGGCAAGAGACCCAATTAAGCCAAATAATCTTAAGGATGTTGGAGGATAAAATTGTGAGGAGAACAAGAGACCAAAAATGGAAAAGGTACATCAAAACTTAAATAAGAAGGTCATGTCTCCATCAATGACAATGGAGTCATCATCACATAAGAGCTCTAACATAATAGTTGCTGATTTCGTACTTTACATTTTTTTCCCTTTAACTATTTCATTTTTTCAAATATATGCTAAGATAGTTTTCAACATTCAGCCTTGCAAAATTACTGTTCTAAATTTTTCCCTCCTTTCTCCCCAGTCCTCTCCCCTACACAGCAAAAAATCCAATATATATTAAACATGAGAAGTTCTTTGATTTGATTTTTCTTGTGTAGCATGATAACATGTAGAAATATATATATATAAAATTTATTTAAGAGAAAAAATGCAAAAGAAAAAGCAAAGACACAACAAAAAAGGTGAAAATACTATGTTGTGATCCACATTCAGTCCCTATGATCTTCTTTCGGGATGCAGATGATACTTTCCATCATAAGTCTATTGGAATTACCCTGAATCACCTCATTTCACTTTAATATTTGTTAGAGTTTGCGTTTCATATTTTTCTCCCTCCTTACCTCTCCAAAGACAGTAAACAATCTGACATATATTATATATACACAGTCATTTTAAACATATTTCCCTATTTATCATGTTGTGTAAAAAAAAAAAATCCAGATCAGAAGGGGAAAAAAAACACAAGAAAGAAAGAGAAAACAAATGAAAAAAGTGAAAATACTATATTTTCATCCACATTCAGTCTCCATAGAACACTCTTTGGAGGCAGAGAGCATTTTCCATCCCAAGCCCTTTGGAATTGTCTTGGATCACTGCATTGTTAAGAAGAGCAAAGTTTATCTATAACATGATCTTGCTGTTACTTTATACAGTGTTCTTCTGGTTCTGATGCTATATGTCAAAGTGGAAATAGTACTGAAGAAAAAAGATTAGAAAGAGAACCTGAACTAGGTGAAACACACAACAAAGGTCTGCACTGCATGCAACAGGCAAATATTTCATGGCACCAGTTCTCGAGATTATCTGTGTGAAAATGAGATGCCAGATATTTTGAAAAACTTCCGAATGTTATTATACTCTTTTTTAAAAAGTAATTAAGGCCACTTTTCCATCTCTGCAAAATTTTTATGAGTGTAGTTTACACATTTCATCAAGGGCATCCTTAATGAATACATGAGAAGGATTTTTATAGAAGACCATATCTTTATGGTTATACAATTGACTGAAAGGTACACAGAATGCAAGATTCTACCATTTGAAAGAATTTCATTTTGTAGATGAGGGAACATGGCACGGGTTCAAGAAAGCTGGCCTTGAAGCCAGAAAACTTGGATTTATATCCTCCATTAGATACATAATAGTCGAGAGAACCTGGGCCAATGCCTTTCCCTCCCCTTGGCATACTAGGCAAGCCTTAAGATTTTAAGCTGCAGAGAAGGTGTTGACCTTAGTAGAGGGAGTTTCCAACTAAAATAGCTTATGTTTAACTATTTTATAAATATCCGTATTCTCTTCTCTCTCTATCCTTCTTCTCTTCCCCTCCTCCTTTTCCTCCTCTCCCTCTCCCTCCCTCCTTCCCTTTCTCCCTCTCTTCTTCTCCCTTCTTCCATTCCTTTTTCTATCCCTCTCCCTCACTCTCCTTCTCCCCTTCTTTCTCCCTCCCTCTCTCCCCCCTCTCTCTTTCTGTCCTAGTATACATATATATTACATGTGTATATGTGTGTATGTATATCAAACAACATATATACTTATCTATTCCATTTGAATGTGGGTTTTTCTGTAGGTAAGTAAAAATTGTTTCACTGTACATATAACCTTAGCATCTAGCACAAGATTGGTAAATAATGAATAATTAATAAATATTGATTGGTTCATTGATTAAGCGTTCCGGACACCAGTGAAATCAATAGTTCAGTTCCTATGCTTCTTTTATTTGATCAAATGAAATATGGGGAGATAAATGCCAGGCCTGGAGTCAGAAAGACTCATCTTCCTGGGTTTATATCCAGTTTCAGATACATACTAATTTTTTGACTCTGATAAAGTCACTTAATCCCATTCATCTCAGTTTCCTCCTCTGTCAAATGAGCTGGAGAAGGAAATGGCAAACCTTGCCAGTATGAATTATCTTAATGATTATTGTCCAACAAGGTTCTATATATATTACACACACCATATGAAAATAATTTTCAAAATCCATCCAAAGATCTAACATCAGAAATTACTTTGTTCAATGATTATAGATATCAAATGAGGTATCAAAAAAATAAGGAAGCATTCACAAAGATCTTGGCAAAGAGGTTATCTAGTCAAATAATTCTAACTGAAAATGATTCTCTATAAATGGTGAGGTTGTCCACATGCTATTTGTGAATGGTGTTGTAATGATTAAAATGTATGTTTCATTTATTCAACATCATCTAAAGTCACTTTTAAAAGTCCAATCTATCCACACAGGAAAAATCAAGTGGATGAAGAAGACCTATTTTCTAGATTACCACATGTAATTGTATACACAGTCTATATGGCTGATGTGTCAGCATATAGTTATTGTTGCAAGTGAAGGGATACTGCAGTGTATAAGGAAGTAAAATTAGGTTCTCAAAGCTGCAGCATATTACCAATGACAAATAGTACAGGAGTACCATTTAATGATAACATGGTAACAACTCCCATCAGCCAGAATGTGCTATTGCTATATATGAAATGTCATGAGTGCTAGAGGAAGCCCCCAGTTTATTAGGTAGCTATCACAGAAGAGATTTAGAGAACATGGACAACAGGTGCATAAGACAATAATAAAATGGATGGGTTCCAGGTTATACTTTTAGAGGGGACACCCATATTGTAGAGATCACAGATTTATAGAAGTGTACCAAATCATTATCAATAAGGAGAAGCCCTGATACAGTGGTGTGCATGTATATGTGTGCTACCAGCCCTTTTGGCAGACAGTGAAACCTATGCCCTCTTTTAAGAATATTTTCTTTAAATAATTGAAGGAAATGCTACATTAAGTTAGAAGTAAGTGAAAACAATGATCCAATTTTTGTTTTCCATCCAAGTTCATGGATTTCATGAAATCTATCCATGGATCTCTTAAGCAGCTAGTGGTACAGTAAACAGAGTGCTCATCCTGGAATCAGGAAAAATTGCAATCAAATTTGACTTTAGACATGTAAGAGTTCTTTAAATTAAGAGCTATTTAACCACTTTCAATTTTCTCATCTGTAAAATGGATTTAACAACATATAGTTCCCTGGGTTAAAAGGAAAAAAATGAGTTAACATTTATAAGGCACATTGCAACCTTACATAGTAAATAAATGCTACTACTCTCTGCTTTCCAGGAAGAAATCATATGATATGAAACTCTGGCTTTTCCTACTTCAGTTATTTTCACACAGAGCTACAAGGTCTTATCTACAGAATTATGCCTGAGGGACTCTTTGTCTGCCCTACCCCTAAGTAAACACAATTTAAGAGATAAACAGGGCACTGTGCCTCCAAGTATAGAACCAGAATCCCAGCTGCTACTTTCATCTCCACAGGATCAAGGTTCAACATTGAAAGATGAGATAGCCATACTCTCAGGACTTTTGTTCCTACAAATCAGCCACAGTAGATTCATCCCCAAATCAGGCAGGGGCCCAGCTGCAAAATCCCAAATCTCACACTAATATTGGAAGTCTTTTATTGTGGGTTGACTTGAATTGGGATCTAGGCCTAAAACAGGTAATTAGCTAAAGTTATAGATCATTGTGGCTCCTGGGAGGAGGGAGATTGGGACTGGACCATGATCACTTCAAAGTCATGGTAAATATAGTAAATTACATTGAGCCAAAATCCATAGAAAGAAAATTCATATCATGGAAATTTCCCCACAATTATATACAACCATTATTGATATTTCCTTTTTTGGTGTCTTTTATCCCCAGTGCCTCTACCAAAACATCTTATAAATGTTGATAAAATTGAATTCATAATCATGAGCCCGAAGCACTGTCTTCTCATTCAATATTTGAAAACGTCTGTGATTTTCTCAGTGTGGCCTTTCTTCTATACACCTATAAGCCCCTCCATAGTTCTGTTCTCCTAGTACAGCCAGAACTAGAACTTTTTGTCCATGAAGTAAGGAACACAATAAATATCTTCAGTTGAGTTCAGGGTAGAATAAATAAGTATAAATAAGAATAAATAAGTAAATGGAAAAGCCATCCTGTGAGGGAAAGACAGAGATCCTAGAATAGAGGTATATAAATGCTACTGGAAAGAGGGTGAGTGGGGTTTAAAGAGCAGAATTGAGTAGGGAAGGAGAGTACCTAGTATATAAAGACTGCAAATGATGTTAGCATTCTCAAAATTCAATACTCCCCAAAAAAGCCCTAGTGACTCACTCCACTGAAGGTAAGGATTTAGCCTAGAATTTCTTTTCCAAAGTTGGATCAGAAAAACTTATTTCTAAAATATATAGAGAACTGACTCAAAATTTATAAAAATACAAGCCATTCTCCAATTGATAAATGGCTAAAGGCTATGAGCAGACAATTTTCAGATGAAATCAAAGCCATTGCTCTAAATCACTACTGATTAGAGAAATGAAAATTAAGACAACTGAGGTACTACTACACACCTCTCAGATTGGCTAAAATGACAGGAAAAGATAATGATAAATGTTGGAGGGGATATGGGAAAACTGGAACACTAATAGAATGTTGGTGGAATTGTGAACTGATCCAAAGTTGAACAGGAGAGTCTTTATCCTACTCAGTAGATTTCTAGGAGGAAAGACTAGGGAATTCACACCATGAGGATGAACAGTAAGATTAACCCAGAGAAAGAACTCCTTGACCTTCCTGATAACTTACCTCCTCCCTTTTTGGCTTCAAATCTTTGCTCCTCTATCTGATGTCTCAAATCTATCTGAGAACTTTGGATCATAGATTCACTGGAGACACCTTGGGTCCTTCCATGACATTGTTGCTTTTTTCTTCCTTGGCCCATGATTCAGACCATATCCCTACTCCTCCCCCCCACAAAGGGAAATTGTGCTGTCAGGCTTAATGATAGCCCTAATCATCAGATTGTGATTGGTCTCATTATAAGGGATAGGAAAGTATTTTTTATACTCATCAAATAGTGCTTTTGGTCAATAATGGCAGAGTTGCTTGCCTTTCAAATTAAGCACCCACAGTAGAAGACTCTAGAAATCATAAAGCTGCTTCAATGGTTGGTACAGACTTATTGGATCATAAATTTAGTAGTCAAATGGATTTTAGAGACTATTGAGTCTAACTCTTGCTTAAGATAAGGAAACTGATGCTAAAAGAGTCTTAATTACATGGAAACACTGAGGCACATTTGCTGTCTTGGGGAAAAAAAAGTAAACTCAAAAGCAGTTGGAATCAGCTGCTCTGTCTTAGGCAACACAGGAAGAGCTCTATAGGCTTTCCCACAGGTGGGCAAAGGGCCTAGCAGGGTTCTTGGCACACTATATGTAATTTATGGGCTTCCACATCCCCTGGGAACTGCCCATGGCACATGTCTTATATCCTGCCTAGAAGAGCAGATTACTTGCTGGACCACACCCGACTCTTTGAAAATATTCCTTTATTGGACCATGTGGAACATGGAAGAGTTGTTTTCTTTCTAAGGCTCCAGACATCTTCCTCAGAGCCAAGTATTTATCAGCAGATTCACCAGCTCCAGTAAGGATGAGGGACCAAAGGAACTGACATTTAGAAAGTGCTTTATTGTTGCAAGTGGAGGGATACTACAATTTATAAAGAAATAAAATTTAGAAAGTGTTTTATTGTTGCAAATGGAGGGATACTGAGGTGTATAAAAAGTAAAATTATGACATTTAGAAAGTGCTTTATTGTTGCAAGTGGAGGGATATTGCAATGTATAAAGAAGTAAAATTATGACATTTAAAAAGAGTTTTATTGTTGCAAGTGGAGAGATATGTGGTATATAAAGAAGCAAAATTAGGCTTCCTAAAATGCAATGAAAAGGTTGGATGCTGGTAGGCTGCAGTATATCACCAGTGACAAATAGCATTAGGAGTATCATTTGATGGTAAATCAGGAAGACTCACAGAGTCTTCCTGTACCATTGCTACATATGAAAAGTCAAGAGTTTGCCGATTATTTGCTGAGTACTTTGCATTTGCCACATCATCTGAGGGTCATATTATAAGCAAGAGCTTGGGATAATATTATTAATCCCTATTTTGTAAATAAAAAAAAACACCTGAGTCTTAGAAATGTTAAGTCCTCTAATTAAGAAGGATTGAAACTAGAATCTGAACCCAATTCTTCTTGACTTCAAGTTCAACTCCAGGATGGCACTATTCTATTCTTCCCACATAAAGGCTTCTTCCCTCTCTACACTATTACTCTTGGTAATCTCATCAGTTCCAATTGTATACTAGTGAATAATAACAATAAAAAATAATACAGATAATATTTATGCAGTTATTTAAGGTGTGAAAGTGATAAAACATGTATGTGTGTATATAACTAGAACACACAATTATGTCTATTATGCACACTTATTATAAATATTTATAGTATCAATATCTTATAAATTACATATATATTTACATACACACATACACATTTACACATATGTATAGGGATGTATATACATAGATATAAATACATACATATATGCGTGTCTGCATACATAAGTATATGTGTATATATGTGAAATCTGATGTTCCAAACAATCCTGTGAAATAGGTGATGTTTTCCAATGAAGAAATTAAGACTAATAAAGGTAAAATTACTTGCCTGAGGCAAACAAGTAAGTGTCTGAGACATTGTTCCCTCTTATAAGAGGGATAGATAGGAAGTTGCTTGGGACTGTTGTAGAAGGGAGAGGTTAAGCATCAGGGTGCCCTCTGATATCTCCGCTAAAACTCTGCACTATATGTTGCCACAACAAAAGGACAGTGTTTTGAGTGACAGGATCATATCAGATGGCCAGCTTATTCTCCCTACCATTTGCCCTCCTGATGCTGGCTCAAATGTCTCCCCAACTGCACCTAATTTCCCACTTCTGTATTAGTCTCTTAGGACTTCCCACTTCTGTATTAATTCCTTAGTGTTTAGGAATTTTAGAAGGGCCCTGACTCTTGGTTAAATTTGCTCACTTGAATCCCAATTTGCAGCCACACTCTTTCCCCAGAAGGGGATTGTCATCTTCTCTAGGGGCCCCCCAAGCCTGGCCTTGGCAGCTGAGTTTATCACTGAGTAGTCAGTGTGGGGTTTTGAAAATGTCTTACATTATCATTCAGAGGACCTTGCTTTGAATATCAGCTCTGCTAATAATACTTATCATCAGTATGCCCAGGATAAGTCCTGGTGGCTTATTTTCCTCCTCTCTGAAGTTAATGCATTGGATTAGATGATGCTACTAACTAGTGACTATGTGGGCAAGTCAGAGATTTAAGGAGCCCATCCTGAGTTCAGTTTCCTCATAAGTGAAATTAGAGAGCTGGACTTGGTAACCTCTCAAATTCCTTCCTGTTCTAATTTTGTGATCTCTATATAATTATTACATATTATATTCTATATAATTCTATGATCTCTAAGGTCCCTTTCAGGACTATATTCTATGGACTAAAAATCATTGATTTCTAAATGGGGGACATCACACACTCCATAATAATAGCTAAAATTTAAGATTAAAGTCTTGTACAATATTTCACATGTAGGAACATAAGATCACAGATCTGGGTGCTTAGAAGAAACCTCCGAGGCCATCTAGTTCCAGCCTTTTATTTTATAGACAGGACACACTTAAGCAAGGTTGAGGGTCTTACCTAAGGTCATATAGTCAGTTAGTTTTTAACTCAGAAATGCATGTTTAATTCATTTTTAGCCTTAGCTGTGGTTAAAAATATCACCATGGCCATGGTCTAATGGCCAAACTCTTGATGATGAGCTCCCCCAAATTTAACTTAGATGGTGGTCCTTGGGGCAATTTACATTGCGTACATGGTCAAATCCTTTCCATTAAAATAGAGGTTGTATGCTGGCATAGGCTTTGAGGACGCCCTGTGAGGATGTGGCATTAGAGTTGGCAGCTATTGTAGTACAGTGGTTAAGATGGGTAGATCAGGAGTCAGGAAGACAAGTTCAAATCTGGCCTCAGGCACTTACCAGCTGAGAGAATCTGGCCTAGTCAGTTAACCTATTTTTGTCTCAGTTTCCTCATCTGTAAAATGGGGATAACAGTAACATTTACCTTATAGGGTAAAAATAAAGGGGAGTTGAAATGATATTTTAAAAGCACTTATCAAATCAAAGTACTATAAATGCTAGTTATTACTATCATTACTATAATTATTTCATTAGATTAACTTTTTTTGTTTTGGTGGCAAATATATTATATTTCAAATCACTGGAAAAGTAGAAATTGATGTATGATCTGTACAGTAACACCCACAAGAGCTGACTGACTACAGTACTTCAGTCTCCAGTCATTTGGGGAGAATTTACTATATTTAGTGAGAGTTTGCTATTTATTTTCTTAATTTTTTCCTTTGGAGTCAGGCTCCTAGTTATCTAATATCTCTCTCATTTCTGCCCTATTGAGGGAAAGAATAGCTCCTCATCAAGCTCTCATTAAAAAAGTATTAGGAAATAGAGACAATTAGGCTGCTTCGTATCATCGTGCTCTGTGCCTGATACTGAGGGTCTGAGCAAGAGAAGACATAAATCTTTCTTTTTTTCTCTTGATGAGAACATGGAAAACAACAGCTTGCTTTTTTGAGATTATATCAAATCTCTACTTTCTCATGGAAAAGTCCTTCTGAAATCTTTGCAACCTGCTGAGATTAATCACTATTCTGGGTGGGACGGCACCATTTGATACTGTGAGGATCCCCATGGGATCTGCTACCTAGTTATGGGAACCTGCCATTGGGACAGAATTCTGTGTAATGCTGGGACAGACCTCACACATTCCACTGCTAAGTTACTCCCTTTGATGAGCCTATTTTGTTTTTGAGAAATGAAGAGGACTTGATGTCATAGTTGGATATATTTGACTCAGAACTTGTAAACAAAAGCTCTATGTCAAGGCCTTCAGTCCCCCCATGTTAGGCAATGATTAAGCACATCTGAGAGAAAGAGATATACTTGGTTTTGTTCTCACCCTATTTATCAGACACAAGACTGACTCACAATTATCTTTCCAGAAACAATCCAACATGGACATGGTTGGGAGGCTGGAGTGATGGCATTCTATATATATTTTTTTTGCTTTACTGAGAAACTTTGGAAAAGATTCAGTACAACCCTGATTGCCAATATTTCCCTCCTTAGTGATTTTAAAGGAATAAATGTGAGCGTTTGTATCTCCAAGTAATATCTCCAACAAGAATCATGTATTTACAGTCTATAAGACATTTATACAAATTTGCAAATGAGAACAATTCTCCAATGAATAAGTGGTCAATGTGTATTAATGGATGAATCGAACAAATATACTAATTAATCACCAAAGAAAGAAACAGGAATTAATCACTAGTTATGTAAAAAAAAGGTTTTTTTAGGTTCTAAACTCTGAGAGTTTCTAAACCAGGAGAAATATAAACTAAAACAACTATGAGTTTGAATTTATACCCATCAAATTGTGAGAGCTAGTAAAGTTGTTAAATATCAAATGCTGGTATAGCTGCTCAGAAACAAGGCAAGGTATTAAACACTGGTGTAAACTGGTCCAATTATCTTGGAAATGTGAAATTACTCAACAAGAGTTACAAGTTCAAACCTTTTGAATATGATCCCACAAGGATTTTACCCAAAGGTACTTATTGATGAAGGGAAAAAAGTGCCAAACTATAGAAAATATATTTTTCTAGCATTGCCATTTGTAATATAGTAAAATAATGAAAATAGACTGTGTATCCAAAAATTAAGGAATGGTTAAACAAATTATAGCATGTGAATGTAATGGAATATCATTGGTGCCATGAGAAATGGTGAATACAAAGAATAAAAATAAGCATGGAAAAACCCAAATGAAGTGATGCCAGGCAAAGAGCCAATAAAACCAATATGATACTTGTCTATGATTATGCAAATCAAGATAACAATAAGAGCATCAAAGCCTCAATAAACATACAGAGAAGTCCAAAGGGGGTTATGAAAATAACCAAGATAATTTGGTTATAATTAACATACACATTTTTAGTTTCATTTATATATGGGTGTGTATTTGTGTGCATATATGTGTGTGCGTGTGTGTGTGTATACACACAACCTATATAGGTATATATAATAAATTTGCACATATTGATTTTATGAGTACATACATGTATAATTACAAACAATTTTTGTTTTGTTTATTTTCAATTTTTCTTCTCTTTAATGAAATATTTTACTAAATTCATTTTTTAAATGAGATATTTTATAGAATTACATCAGGGGCATTTTTCATAGTAAAAATATTTTATATTTATACAGAGAGATTTTCATTCTTTAAATCCTTTTCATATGAATTTGACATTTCATACTTTATAGCCCACTGAAGTAGGTAGGGAAGGGCAATCATTCATATTTTTCAAGTGAAGAAACAGGCCAGAAAATTTAAGTGACTTTGTAAAATCATAAAGCCAGTTTAATGGTAAAATTAAGTCTAAAATCCAAGACTCTCGAATTCTATCCTCACATGGTTGCTTTTTTAATAGATTCATAAAAACACAGATTTAAGCTGAAAGGGGCTTTATAATTCAATCTCTTTATTATATAGATGAAGAAACTAAGGCCAAAGTAATGTGATATATCCAAAGTCATATAAATTAGAAGTGGCAGAGACAGAATTTAAATACAGAGTTTCAGACTCTAAATTCGGTGTTTTTTCCACTACAGCAAGGACAGCAGAATTATGGATTCATGTTTCACATCCTAAGGTTTCATTTTTTGCCAAATATAACACATAAATTTTACTTTCTAATTGTAAGTAGTCAAATTGGTGGGGCATGCTAAGTCCAATATGGACAGTAATATCCTATGTTAAGCAGAAAAAAATAATTAATGAGCAGCTTCTCTGAAACCTTCATTTTCTCTATCTTTTTCTGATGGTTTTCCTGCTAAGAATTTGATTCAATAAAAGGTAATTAGTAGATTCAAATATTTATTTATCCTTGACCTGGCTCAGATCTTATTGGCCTAACATTCACTTTTCAATGGTGTTACCACAATTCCCATTTATCAATGGCCCAAAATTAATCTGATTTCTCCAGATGCTTCTAGACCTGAATAGTTAGGCCCAATATTGTGAGATCCAGGACAATGTCAACACTGTCTGGGGTTATGCAGTTCCTTTTTTTTAAAGTCCAGAACCCTTGTGGTTTTTAATCTGGGGGTAGGGGCAGAAAGTGGGGTCTGGGAGTGGACATTTTCTTCCTTCCTGGATATTTCCTGGTATCTTCAGCTCAGGGTGACTGTCATGGAGCAGACTAGTCATACTATGTCTAGGTTTGGCTTCCTGGCTCATGACTCCAGCCCTTTCAAAATAGCTTCATTGGCTTCTATCTGGATCTGAACCTGAGCCTGGGCTGATGTCCTTGACAGGTATGAGGGCACCTTTTCCAAAATGGACTTGGTGGCCATCAGGTCCAACATGTCCAGAATCACAACTTCCTCTGCCAGTAGTTGCACGGAGGAATTGATTCACTGTGACAGAACCACTGCTTACAAAATACTTGGTGGTAGAACAAGGTGGTGGGCAGCATGGTGGTGAAAGCAGACAGTCCATGTAATGGGAGTACTGGAGCAGGCTGCAGGGGGCCATGGATGGAGAAGTGGGCTGCAGTTCCTTGAAAGTGGGAAAAGTCAATCTGTATTTCAAGCTGAATATCCAGGGCTCAAGGAAAAACCAAAAAGGGAGGTCAGTTTGCCAGCAGGATATCTGCTTCTCCTATCTGAGGGTTAGCATGGGCAGGAACACCAGTTGTCAAGTAGAGATTCAGAGTCAAAGGAGCCCAAACAAGGTCAGGGAATTGAAAATAGTAAAGAATGCCAAGGAAACAACTGCTTTTCTGGCTCAGTCAATTCCCAAAGCTTTGATCTTTTTATTGTAATGGCTTGTGTTTTCCTTCCACAGTTGGTACTAGTGTCATACTCTTTAGAGTCATATTATTGATAGGGTCAAGCTAAGTGTCCTTCTAATTCTAACTTCCCCCCTCATATTATGTGGAAATTTCCCCAGTTGTTAACCAAAACCAGTTTTTTTTTCCCATGATTATGAACTACATTCTTTGTTTTATTTTTAATTTTTCCTTTCTTTAATGAAATGTCTTACTAAATTAATTTTTAAATGAGATGTTTTATAGAATTATATCAGGGGCATTTTTCTTAATAAAAACATTTATATTTATATAGAGAGATTTTCATTCTTCAAATCCTTTTTATATGAATTTGACATTTCATACTTTATAGCGCACTGAAGTAATTAAGGAAGGACAATCATTCATATTTTTCAAATGAAGAAAGGTCAGGAAATCTAAGTGACTTTGTAAGATCATAAAGCCAGTTTAATGGTAGAACCAAGTCTAAAACCCAAGACTTTTGACTTCTATTCTCAGACGATGCTTCTCATCACATTACAGAAGGCCCTCTTTAAAGGTAGAGAGGATGATTTTGATTTCAGGTTAGAGACCAGTGTTTTCCCACTATTTAGTTCTCAACGGGAGAGGGAAAAAAAATTTCCATCTTGTCCTATTCATGCTTCTTCATCAGTTCAATAATGGTCTGTTCTATAATCTTTTTTTCCTAATTGATTTACAGGGTCTAGACTATAAAGTGTGAGGGGATTTGGGAGTATCTTATTTAGTATAGTATCATCTCTAACACTGAGCATACTCTTCTCTTCACAACGAGATTTTTATCACTAATTTTATCTTGCTGAGATCCTTGGAATAACATCAGCATTCTGAAGGGTTGGACAGTTCCATTCATTTCAAATGGATGGGCTTATTGCTTCCTTTCTCCTTCATCACATCAATTGCTTTACCCCAAATCATGAGGAAAAGAAAGATTGGGCAACTGATTGGATATACAGCCTGAAAGAGAATGAGGAGTCCAAGATAAAGACAAGATTATGAATGTGAAAGACTGGATGGATAGTAGTATCTTTGACAGAAATAGAGAAGTCATGAACATTTGACTGAGAATTCTGATTAGGAGAAAAGCAGGATACTTTCTGTGGGAACAGAAATTAAACAAAAGATGCTGGCTAAAATGCTAGTATTTGAAGTTTAAAGATACATATTATGTCCAATGAAATTATATTGTTCATGGAAAGATGTTTAATTTCAAATCAGTAGACCTCTGTTGATTCCCACATCTGCCATTTATTATCTGAGTGATCTTGGACAAATGTTTTCCTCTCTCTGCTATTTCTTATTTTCTTTATTAATAAAGTGAGGAGTTATGTAAATAACTGCTAATATTCTTCTTACTCAACCTATGAGCCTATGAAATGGAATAAAAGTAAGTTAAATGTTAGGGGATAGGATTGAGAAAACTTGACATGGTCATAAGCTTAAAGAAAGGTTTTTTTTTAAAGTCTTTTTGCCTTATACTTCCAAAGAATATCATAGTAAAAGGAATAAATATTATACTATGTATAATAGTATTATATATGTGCCATCTATATAGTACAATTATATATAAGGAATAAAAATCTGATTCAATTTTGGTTAACATTCACAAGAAATTCTGTATTTGTGATTCTGTATTTCAAGCCACTGTGTATCTTTTGTATATCTTTTATATACAATGTTTTCCTGCTCCAGTGGAATTGCTTGAAAAACTAGTTATAAAAATGGAGAAATCTTATTATACTTGCCTCTTTATTGCCATTTCCATTTTAATCTTTTCTACCTTCCACTGTTAACTTGTGTTTCATTGTCTTTTCTTACTGTTGTATGTCATTACACACATGGCTTTATCTTTTAGCCATCTCTGTTTTCATACTTTTTATTCCTTTCATTTTCATCCTTTCCTGCAAGCACAATTTATCATGTAGTCTAAGATATATCGTCTAGTTTTCTGAAATGGTTCTAATATTTTTCAAGATATTGAATAAAATGGTGCTTTATTCATTCACTTCCCCATTGACTCAAGGAAAATGTATCCATTTCTTGATTGCGATAATCATGAGGGCTTTCTTTTACTCATTTTCATCTAATTATTATTTGAGCTCATCCCTGGTTTCTACTTTTTAAAATGAGGTTAAAACATTTCCCCTAGTACACAAGATTTGGCTGTTTCTCAGTGACTTAAAACATCATTGTTGTGATAACTGAATGCATGAATAGATTTCTTAAGCAAGTTGTCATCTGCCAAATCCATTGCTTAGTAAATATATTTCAGAAGCATTATCAGCTAGGGGCATCAAACACTGATTCCATCATCAAAATACTTTAAGCTACAAAGGATAGAAAAGCTGAACAGAAAATCTAGCAAGACACTTCTGCCCCAATTGTCAGACTCACAGAGCCTTATAGTTGGAAAGGACATTCAAGAGAAGGGAAGGGAATAAGCATTTATAAAATTCCTACTATGTACCAGTCACTGTGATAAGTGTTATGTAAATATTATCTCATTTGACATTAATAAGACCCCTTAAGGTAGGTGCTATTATTATCCCCATTTTGCAAATGAGGAAACTGAGGTTGAGTGGTTCAGTGACTTATCCAGCATCACACAGCTAGTAAAGTGACTAGCTTTGAACTCAGGACTTCCTGACTCCAGGTCCAATATTTTATCCACAATACCATGTAGCTGCACCTAAATTTCTGTCCAATGTCAGTTCTCCTTTGCTGTCATCCCTGATGCATATTTTCCTATCCTTTGTTGTCATTTTCATGACAAGGAAAATATTTTTTCAGTATAAAAACAAGGAATTATCACTATCAATTATGATAGAGCCAGGGTTCAGAGCTATGATTTTATTGATATAAGACATTCTTAGATGAGAAAAGTCTTTCTTTCAGCTCTTTGCGACCCTAGGGCATCCATTGCCCATGATACCAAAAAACTGAGAAGTGACTTGTTCAGCTAATGTGTCTTATAGCTAGTGTATATCAGAGGAGCAAAATCTGAAGCCCAGTCTTCCTACCTTCAAGGCCAACTCTTTGGCCATTCAGCCATCCTGCCTCCCCAGTTCTAATTAGCCAAAACAAAAGCGCAATGCTCTTGGAAAAATATTAAAGGGAGTTCCTGCTTAGGTGTAACATTGTCTATTCAAAACATCAACCAAGGTGCCTTAACCCGAAGGAAACTAAATCAAAAAAAGAGTTGACATGTGCTGTTTTTCTGCTAATTTTCCTGGCGATCAATCTCAACCCCAGGGACTTGGCAAGCATTTTAGACTACAGAAAGCCAGCATCCAATAGAAAAATGCACCAAACTTACCCTTTCATTTGAGGTACGGATGTATAATATATTTCAAGAAATTACCATTCCACAATGATTTTCTTTCCTTTTTCCTTTTCTTTTGTTGAAACTATCATAACAGAAAACCACAAGTACAACTTGGTATATTGATAGTTCCCCACATTTTCTCAGATAAGGGTCTGTAGTAAAGAAAAAGTGTGGAGCTGTAGAGGGCACCTGGGTTCAGATCCTGCTTTTTGACACTCTCTGTGTGGCTATTCCCTCCTCAGGTCTAATAATGATATGCACTTACTCTACATTAATGAAATCACACATCTTTTGCATTTACTTCCAAGGACAAATAAATAGGGGAAACTAGATACAACTATTTGTCTAAAAGTTCACAAATCGTTATTTCCTATACTATGGATATGCATATACATATACGTATGTATATATGCACAGATATATACATATACATATATTTGTGTTCTCTCTCTCTCTCTCTCTCTTCCCCCCCATACCCCTCCTTTTGTTTAGCTGTTTTTCAATTGTGTCTGACTCTGACTCCATTTGGGATTTTCTTGGTAAAGATATTGAAATAGGTTGCCATTTCCTTCTTCAGTTCATTTTATAGAAGGAAACTCAGGCAAATAAGGCAAGAAATGTATGAAAATAGATTTGAACTCAGGAAGAAGAGTTTTCCTAACTCCAAACCAGAATTCTATCCACTGTACTACCTTGATAACCTAATATACTATATGCCATCATATTATATACTTGCCAATTTACTCTAAATATTTGGGATTAGGTTTAGAAAAGGCAAATAATTTTGACATTAATCAGAATGCAAACTTCTCATTTTGCAAAGGAAGACACTGAGGAAGGCCAGATAGAGAAAGATATTGGCCCAAGATCACAGATCTAGGAAAGTGGATGAGCCAGAATTACAACTCATGCTCTGAGTGAAAGTCCACAGCATTTGTCACAATCTCATTCTACGTCCTGGGCACCAGTAGTCTTTAGATGGAATTGAACAGAGAGGTTTGGGAATCATTATAGATTTTCTCTAGAACTAGTAACAAGATTATGAATTATGATTCTAGAGCTGAAGATTATCTAGTCCAAATGATTCATTTTACATAGGAGGAAATCAAGACTCCCCAAAGGGAAAGGTATATGTTCTGGAAGTCACATATCTAGCTCTGTGAATCAGTGTAAATCATAATTCATCCTTAAACTACTGGATGGAATTATAAGGTGTTTTCCTTTTTGTGACCCCCTTTCTAGAAAAAGGCCTTCTCAAAAAAAGACTCTTAATTTAAGAATGCAATTAAAGATAATATCATTTTAGAATTTTTTAAACTTGAAAGCTTGGACAGTAATCTGTACAAAGGAAAATAAAAGATAAACTGAGGATTCTATCAGTCAATTTCCAGAGCTATTTCTATTGCTCCTTTATTTCCCCTTCAAAATATCTGTTTTATGGGACCCAAACCAAGAGAGAATTGATTAAGATTGGGGCTAGCTAGTATCATTATGATTTCAACCGTAGTTCACACGATAGAACTTTTTCAAGGACAAGAGCACTAAAAAGAACACTAAATCCCTAGGCTCTGTTTTGAAGGTTAAAGCCAGACTCTGGCTCTGGTGAATAAATGTAACACCCATTTTATAGCTTAATTGTGTTAGATGAGGTTTTCCCTCAGTAAAGAATTAAGGGAATAACATTCAGTACATGGCACATTTGAATTCAGATAATAATAAGCTTTTAATAACGGGGCTTTATTTTTCTGGCCTTGTTTGTCCAAGAAATTATAAAAATAATTCTGCTTTGCTTTTAGTTAAGGTGAGAATTTAACCAAGTCACTCTATTCCTTAATTCTCAAATTGATAGGAATATGCAGTTTCTAACTCTCAAGGGAAAAAAAAAATAAGCCATGTTTTTTACAGAGGCTTATTAACTCTTTCTGGCCAGTAGGGTTTTTGCTAAAATTATTAGAAGTATTTTGATTATTTTGCTTTTTTTGAAACCTTGTTCCACAATGGCAGCAAAGGATTAAAATATCTCTGCAGTCATTTCTTCTCCTTCATATCTATACAGACACATTCACCTCAGCATCTAATAAATTTGCCAGACTACATACATATTCATGTTAACAATAAATAAACAGAAGCCCCAGGCCTCTGTACACTCCAAGGAGCCAAAGGTATCTTTTCCAAACTCCCTCCCTCATAGGCCAATCAAGGGTTTGGCCAGGCAACAAAGGCAGAGCCTGTGGCTTCAACTGCCAAAACAGGCCCAAAGTTTCAGTGAACTCTGGGCTCCAAGAAAAGATCTTAATGTTTGCAGGGATGTATGTCAGACCAGCATGCTCAAGCAATTCACTAGATTTTTTTTTTCAGACTTTCCCAGCTGGCAGGGAGTCATTCCATGGAACCATAATCCTTAGCTTTCCTTTTGGAGTAAACAGCCCATCTATTCCTCTGATGCCCTAAGCATCCCCTAGAGCCCAGACTTCCCAGTTTCCACTTCAGGCTTTTCAGAGGGGCTGGATGTCAGGCCCCAGATCCCCTCTGTCACAATTCAGAAGGGGAACTTGTGTGTTGGTCTGAGGAGTCCAGGCGGCTGCATGCAAATGAAGCAGGCCAAATCTGTCTTGCTAATGAAGGACTGGCACCCCAATCAGTATTCTCAATTCACAGCAGGAGTTAGGTTTGTTGTGACTGAGGCATCAATCTTTAAAGAGTTTAGCTCGGCATACTGATTAGTCTGAGGCAAAACAAAGTTAAGTGCAGAGTTTCCAAAAAGGACAAAAAAAATGTTGCTGCTTATAGAAAACTCCCAGGGAAAATGACTGGAACCAATGTGAACAGTGCCAATGTTTATGGCCCTATATGCCAGATTTTAATAGCATAATTAAAGAAGCCAGGATAGGAAATAATAGGAACAAGTTGGACATTTTTCTAAAGAAATGTTCAATTTGAGAATATAAGATGCTCATTTAAAACCAGGAGCCATTTGTGTCCAAATCCTAGAGAATGTAAGCTTTTTGTGGGCAGGAAATATTTCCTTTTTGTCTATGTATTCCTAGTACTTAGTACAAAATACCTGATGCTTAGAAATCTCTGTGATAGTGGACAGGTTATTTAACATTTCTAGGTTTAAGATTTTTTCATCTGTAGAGTAAGAAGGCTGTATATGATGTCCTTTGAGATTTCTCTCTGTTCTAAAGTCTGTGATCCTATAATCAAAGACCAGTTGATTTCAACAGCTTTGGGATTCCCTCCCTACCCCTTATCCCCCTGGCCATGTACAGATTTTAACTCTTCAAAAGAGCTGACTCTCAGAGAAGTTTCACATAAATGAAAGTCTATGGATATATATCCTACCAGGTTCTCAGTGGTTATTAAGCATAGCTACTAAGGACACAGCTTTTAAGCATAGCTACTAAGGACATAGAGTAAGCATAGCTATTAAGGACATAGCTACTAAGTTAAGTGTTAGAGCCAAGATTTGACCACTAGCCTTCCTCACTCCAAGTTCAATATTTATGCCTCCAAACTGCTTTTCACATATTGCCTTCCACATACTGTATATTTCCACATATTGCCTTCTACAAACTGTATATTATCCTCAATTAGTCCCCTAATAAGAGAAGATTGCTTTACATCCATGGCCATTTCTTCCTTCAGCTGATCAATTAGAATTGATTCTATGGTCCTTTCACTTTGTGATGCTTTTAGGTGCCAGATTCCTACTCACTGATAAATATCTGTTAAATTCTAATAATTCCTCTGTTAAAATGCAATTCATTAGTACATGGATTCTCATTGTCAAATTATGTACTACAAAATAATCTCATTGTACTGTGGAAAAAAGCTTAAAGTTAGGTGTTTAGCATCCAAGGCAGGTGTTAGTCTTGTGCCCCCTGTGAAATCCCCACCAGCATTCTAAAAGCTCTGTTCCTCTTCCTTGTGGTCTAGATTATCAGGAGGAAGCAAGTATTTTATTAACCGGGGCAATCTTTGAAAGGAAGAATCATGCCGAAATATGTAAGCGCTCAGAATAAATGATACAACAAAAGGTGGTATAAGGCAGAGGAGAGTGAACAATGAGAACTAACCACTGGAGATCAAAGAGGCCTCACAGCTGCTCTTCAAATACTTTTTTTTAGATGTCAGGGGGGAAAAATCACTGGATTCTTCTGAAAGAAGAGAAGTTTAAAAAAGAGCCAGTTCTGGTTCTTGATGTCGAAATGCTGCTTCTGACTGGCTCCAAGTTTTTGTCATTTTGAAAAAAAAAATAGCCCTCATATTAAGGACATTTGCTGAGAACTTCTGGTAGCCTTGGATGTGTTAATGACCAAGATGGACAATTTTCAGAAATAACCATTAACTTCAAAAGCCTAGGGACATTCAAATGCTAAATGAACCCACAAAAGGAATATTACATTAAATGTCAGAAACCTCAGAGCTGGAGTTAGTTTTTTCCTCAATTAGTCTCCCAATTAGGGAAGATTGTTTTCCATCCATGGTAACTTCTTCATTCATCTGATGAGCTAGAAGTTCTGTGACCTCTTCACTTTGGGTTTGCTTTTGGATCCCAGACTCTCGTTCAAAATTAAAGAAAGGGAAGGCTACCAACCTAGAAAGCTTCAGAGACTTGCTCCTCCAGGAAGCCCTCTTAGATGAAGTCTAATTGGATTATTGCATTTGCTGGAGCATTCTGCTCAGTTAAATTCAACATTTTTATTAGGTATCTGCTGAAATTTGATTAAGTATCTTCTCTCTGTGCAACCAGGTGACACAGTGGATATAGCATTGTGCTTGGAGTCAGGAAGCCCCGAGTTCAAACGCAGTCTCAAATACTTATTAGTAGCATGACCCTGGGCAAGTAAAATGAGCTGGAGAAAGAAATGGCAAATTCCAGTACCGTTGCCAAGAAAACCTTAAGTGGGATCATGAAGAGTCAGAATTGATTGACATAATTGAACAAAAGCAACAATTTTCTCTGTGCTGGCCAATACATTAGGTCCTGGAGTCAGGAAAGGCAACTGGATCCAACATTGTGTTAACAGAGTGCAAGAAGGCTTATGTTCTACAGAATGAAGATATCACATACATAGAGAAATACAAAATTATTTGGAAGGGTAATATATTGGTAATAGGATCAGGGAAAGTTTCTTACAGAAGTGGGCACTTGAATTAAACTTGAGGGAATACAATTACTGTTTGACCTCTACCCAAAAGCCAAGAAATGGGACATTACTAAGTTTATCAAGAAGGCCGAGTTTGGATTGAATGAAGAATGTTTGAGTGCAAATAATACACATATATTTCAATATACAAAAAAGACAAATATGATTGTCTAAGAAACTGTGAATTTCTGATCTCTATGGTGGAGGATTTTCCTCCAAACCCCTGATATTCTACCTGAATTCATGCTTTAATAGTTAACACCTCCCTTTCCCCATATTCTCACAATTTCAGTGACTCTGAATCTTTAGCTGCCAGTGTATAAACCCTCTTCCCCAGCTTGCTCTCCTACTCTGTTTAATCCAATTCAGCCACAATAACATCATCTCTTATATATCCAAGATTTGTTCTGGACTTTGAGGAAACAAAGCAAAAGAATGAAACAAGGGAGAGAGTTGGGACTTGATTCCAATCATGGGAGACAATCTTTACAAAACAAAGAGATATGAGACAGAATCTGAATTCAGGGATCAATAAACTGGTTAAACAAGAGTGGAAGACGAGGAAGAAGGGAAGAGGAGGAGGAGGAGGAGGAAGAGGGGGAGTAATAGGAGATGGAATTTTAATTCAGGGATCAATGAGAAAATCAGTTCAGTTAAAAAAGGGTGGAAGAAAAAGGGTAAGAAAGAAAAGGAAGAGAAAGAGAAGAAGGAAAAGAAATAGGTTTGGAAAAGTAAATTAGAGCCATACTGAGGAGGACTTGAATTGCCAGATTAAGAATTTGCATTTTATTGTAAAGGTAATAGGGAATATAGAAAATATCTGAAAAAAAGAATTACATGATGAGATTTGTTTTTTAGGAAGATTATTTTTAAGAGCTGTGAGGAGGACAGATAGAAGAGAAGAAAGACCAGAAAACTAAGACCAATTAAAGGACTTGTTCAGGTGATTAGACCCTGAACTAAAGGAGTAGACATTAAAGTGGGAAGAAGAAGGGATGGGAGAGATATAGATGTAGAATTAATAAATCTTGGTAATTGGGGCCAACACTGCAAACCTAAGTGATTGGAAGTATGTCAGTGGTCTCAGTAGAAATAAGGAAGTTTAGGGGGTTAGGTAGGAGGTGGTGGAGGGAAAGAAAACTGGTTCCTCTATTAGAATGTCAGCTCCTTGAGGGCAGGGACTTGCTTGCCTTTTATTTATATTCCCAGTATTTATCATAGTGTCTGACACATAATAAGGGCTTGATAATTTTTTTCAATCATTCTTCTTGAATATCATAAGTTTGAGTTGCCATGGTCCCATAGAAAGTTGTTGATGAGGCATGGGGTTTGAAAAAAGTTACTGATATTATTAGAAATGACAAGCAAATAGAGACAAGTTCAGTGTGAACTCTCCAATTTAGAAATTAAGAGACTTATACGTTTTTGTGATGAGTTAATCAATGTACTCTGCCCTATCAAAGATATGTCTGATGAGAGCCCTTAAATAGTTAATCCAAATTATCTTCACTCAAACTATTTTTCCATGTAATTGGAAAAAAAAGCAAATTAAATACGCTTAAATACATTTAAAAACCAAGATGGAAATGCAATCAGGTTTTAAGGTTGAGAGCTCCTTCTTTTATTTTTAACCAATCGTTTGGTGGTAAATTATCACTGACATTTACTAACTGACAATGTTTTCCAGAGAAATACCAGAAAGACAGGTGCTCTATAGCAAAGCTGCACTAGGCATGGAATCAAATAATCAAAAAAGCAACAGGAGACTGACTAATTATAAATGTTTTAAAAAGAAAACCCAAGGATTGGTAATATAAGATACACTTCTGTCTACTGTATTTTCGTAAGAGACCTCAGAGACTGAAGGAAGGAAGTTCTCCCAGGAAGGGGAAGCAATATACCAAAAGGTAAAATCATAGCAAAACTAAGAACAGGATCTAGGAATCCTACCTTCCTGGTCTGCTAAGTCACTGGAATTGATAGGCACGTTGGGAGATTCACAAGTTCAGTGGAGGAGATTCACAAGATATATATAAAAGCATTTTTTTTGGGCAAATCTAAGGGTGTTTATATAAATATTAGCAATTATTATTATTATTCAACTTAGGCTGGTATAGAGAATACATAAGGTTCCTTTCACTTAGATTTTATAATTATATAAGTGTGAAAAGGGGAAACTGAGGCAAGTTGGGGTAAGAAATACTGAAAGAAAAGCAAAGTATAATTCTGCTACTTGTAATACTGTCACATAGAACAGTAGGAAAAGCTAGATAATTTTAGGGATGTTTGTGAGCGTTGAAAACATGAAAAGAAAATGAATTATTTATGCCCCAAATGTCTTTCTTGTGATGCCTTTCACTCACACCAGACATTCATGGATACAGAATAGTGCCTCATAGGCTTCTACTCATATGGCCTATCATTGAGAGCAAAAGATCTACTTCAATTCCCTAAAAGCTAAAGACACATAGAAAGCCTCCTAGGAAGTTTTATCAGGAGACACTTGAAAGATTTCTGAGGATTTCATAATCTGACTCACAAAAGTCAACAAACTTGAAAAACCTAGTAGAGCTTGTTTGTATGCTCTGGCTTCAGAAACCATTTCCATTTGGGAAGACAGCTGGTAATCTTGTTTTCTTGACAAATGACAGCCTTTTCAATATAAGATGAGAGGATGCTCTTCAGTCAAGTTGTGTCAAGAAGATAAGTTGACCGGAGAAGGGGATCATGGTTTTTCCATCTTGCTAAGTCCTTTCTAACACATTTAGGTCAGATATTGTTCCCATAAGAAGCTTAATTCATATAGTTTGACAGCTAGGGAAATGAAAAGAAGGCAAGGTTATAGAAATGTATTTCACTCTGACTTGAGCAGCTAATATGACAGGCAAACTTAATTACCTTCACATTCTACCTTTTAATCAGTTTGCTTATGTTGGAAAAAATAAAATACTTATTTTTAAAATTATGCCATTTAGGCAAACAGCAGCCTAAACAGTGTGGACTGGTCTTGAGAACATTAGATGAAATATCAAAATAAATGAGATCAATTTTTGGTTCTGTCAAGTTAGGGTCTTCACTGCCTTTGAGAAACCTTTCCTTTAAAAGATGAAAAAGATAGAGTAGTATAATGGACAAAACATTAGAATAGAAGGCAGAACTCTAAGTTGTGTGGCTGTATGCCAATAACTAGTTATATAACCCTAGATAAATCATATCCCCTTGTGGGGAAAGGGGAGAGAAGAGGCTATTTTAGCATTTCACAAAATTTCTTCTAGAGAACTCTGGTCATCTGTGTAATATGAAAGAAAGTTTTGCAAAAAAAAAAAAAGATAGTAATATTTTCCCTCTGAAGTATCAAATGAGGAACTAGGTATCAAAAATATGTTTGGCTATCACTCATAATATGTGAATTATAATATATTCATAATTTCCAAGTTATACTTTTTGGTTCTAAAAACAATTTTGGTTTATTCTACTTTGCTACAATATCTTCCCAATTTTAATTTATTCTGGTGTCATTTCACACTCTTGAAGTCTGTCTTTGAGGCCTCAAAATATTCTGTTTGAAAATCATTAAACCAGATGATATATAAGGTCCTTTCTAACCCCAATAATTGTAGTAGATTTGTGTAGCTTTTAATGGTTTTAAAAATACTTTGCAGTCATTATCTCATTTGTTCCTCACAACAGCCCTGTGAGGTAAGTCATAGGATCATATATTTAGAGCTGATGGGAAACCCCTAGGTCATCTTGTTCAATGACATCATTTTACAGATGAAGAAACTAAGTCACAGAGCTTAAGATAATAAGGAGTAATTATCATATCCAGAATTTGAGTCTAGACCCTTTAACTTTAACTTAAAATTCAACATTTTCTTCAATTATCAGAAATGATTATTTTCATTTTACAGATGAGGAAATAGGCATAAAAGTTAAACAACATGTCTGAATTCTCATTCTGTATCCCAAGATCTGGCACATCATTGATAAATGCCTGTTGACTTGACTTTAAGACAAAAGAGACAAAGAAATCATCATAAAAGTAGCCAGGAAGACAGGCATCATAAATAAAAAGACTAATTTAAATTATATAACATATTTCTATAAAATATAGAAATTACAGGAGATGTAATATGATTTTCCAAATGGTGAGAGAAGAATTTATTCTCAAATCGCTTCCCAGAAAAGCTAATCCTTCTTTCAAGAACAGAGAACAGACATTTAAAAATCAGAAAGAAATTGATGAAATGGTCAACTTCAAATTATCCTTTGATTCTTAAAACCACCCAGAATATAGCCCTAGGATACCAAGATAAATATTTTACTCAATAATTACTCTACAATTATGATTAATTAGTTGCTATCTTAATCAAATCACCATAAAACAATGAACAACTGGAATTCTTTGGGTTAACTGATGAATTACATGATCAGACTTGAGGAAGAGCAAAAAGAGAGAAAGGAATAGTGGGATACTGAATGAGGTAGTGTCAAGCACCTGGATTTGGAGACAGAGGATAGGGATCCAAATTCTTATTCTATTATTGCCTGTGGGACTTTGGGCAAATAACTCTAACCCTCCCGGCCTCATTTTCAACATCTGCAAAATAAATTGGGTTGGACTAAGTGACATCTAAGATCCTTTCCAGCTCCATGTCTATAATTCTTTAAAAATCAGTTGAGAGAGAGAGAGAGAGAGAGAGAGAGAGAGAGAGAGAGAGAGACAGACAGAGAGACAGAGAGACAGAGAGACAGAGAGAGAGAACGAGCAGGAAGATCAAAAAATCTAAATCAAAAAGTGGTCATGGGGAGATTATTCTAGAACAAAATTCTTATCTTAAATGAGGAGGTTTTAAGTTTCTACAAAATTTGAAAGTATGAATGATAACATAAAATAAAGAAACTCTCTTTTGTGTTTATATATTTGTGAAAGGATTAGCATTAGTAAAATTTAGAATAAAGCATTTCATTCTGACAAAACAAGAACAAAAAATGATAAAGGATAAATTGAATTCAACAGTTACTGAATACATTAAAAATGCAACCTTACTATAAGTTGTTGCATAAAGGAACACATTTGCTTAATACCAAAAGATGTACTTAGAATTAATATGATAGGATGGACTAAAATTACCATATTTAGCTCATTTTAGAAAACTAAAAATTACAGTGTTGAAATCAAAGTTCATGCCAAATTCAAAAGCATTAGAAGAGATAAAGAAAGAAAATATTTCATGCTTACTGGTACCTCTAACAATGAGAGAATATCAATTTTAAATCCATTTTAACTATGCATTTAATGGCATAGAAAATAGAATTATAGGGGAAAAGTTAACTGAGTTGTAAAAAATCAGACAGAAAAATCAATATTAATGGAAATTATTAATATCTCACTAATAGACTATGATAAATAAAATTAACAAAAAGATAAAGAAATTATAGATTTGGATAGTGTTGAAGAAAATGTGATGAGTATATAGAAACTGAATAGAAAAAAAGAAAAATTCTTTTCAAATATATATTAAATATAATATAATATATCATATTATATATACACACATATACACATATATATATATATAAATTGTGAATATTTCATTCACAAAAAATTTAGTTGTGCTCTGCACACAAAGAAATTGTTGACAGAAATTTTAAACATTTCTTTTGGAGATCATAATAAAAAAGGTAATCAAGAGAAATATAATGAGAAGATATAGATTAAATGACTTTCTGAACAATGAGTTAAAAGGCAAATTATTGAAACAATTACTAAAATTAAAGATGATGACAATGTGAATATAAATGTCAGAGTTTAAGGGAAACAGCCAAATCAGTATTCAGAAGAAAAATTCTATCACCGCATACTTATATTAATAAAACAGAAAAATGAACAAATACATCAAAAAAGAGTAGAAAACTGTTTAGAAATCAATAAAACCATATACAACAATAACTGAAATAATAAGTAAAAGGAGCAGTCAGTAAATTTGACTCAAAAGAGGAATAAGGAAAATCAAAACTGCCAAAATTCAAAATGAAAAAAAGGCTATCTACAACAAATGCAACAGAAATAAGGAACCTATCAAAGATTATTATATGTAGCTTTGTGGCAACAAAACAGAGAATCTAAAGGAAATGGATGAATATTTATTAAAACATCCAAATTGACAAAAAAGTTAATAGAAAAGAGATAAGCCAAATATGCCAAAGTCAGAAGGGAAAATTAAGTGGCCTATTAATGACTCACTCTTGCAAAAGGTGCCAGGACCAGATAAATTCACAATTTAATTCTATCAGACATTCAGAGAAAAAAATAATCCCTATATAATATAAACCACTTTCCAAAATGAAGAAAGATGACATTCTACTTATTCTTTCTACAAGGCAAATATGCTTCTGCTCTCCAAGCATGGATAAGATAGAAATTAAAAGAATACCACTTCAGAGCAGTATCATTAATATTTTTGCTAAATATTTAAGGTGGCCAAAAGCTTATGGCAACATATGGAAAAAGCAACAAGATTCATTTCTGGGATGCAAAGAGATTTTGGTATTAGGAAAACAAACAATCTAATAAATCATAACAATTTCTGAACTCCATTAAATTTTAAAACATCAAAAATTAAGGAATGAATATATTTTTACTTAATGGGATATGAAGCTTCAGAGATGGTTAACTGGTGGTAGATGAAATTATTGTTCACTTCTGAAGAAATTGGGTAATTTGACAGAGATAGAGGAACAGATTTAGAAGAAAATGAAAGCATCTACTTGGACAATGGAGTTGCTGTGGTTAATGATTGTATCAGTGCTTGGAATGAAACCATTAATAGAGTATTCCTGGAATGGAATGATTTTCAGTATACAGAAAGAAACCAAGCTGCAATCAGTTCAATAGAATTGCCTAGAGACAATCAGAGTGGAGAACTGAAAAGGGAAACTGGGAGGCTTGCAAGCTAGCTGTCTGAAAGCATGATGAGCCTGATCCCAATCCTCATCATCTTATGATTCCTATTTTGTCTATTTCCAAATGGTTGATCATAGAAATTGATAGTTTCTACTCATAGTATGGTTATTTATTAATATAATATATTATTATTTTATTATGGGTATTTATTCATTTTGATTTTGGGTAACCTTATCTCTATCCCAGTCAATACTGAAGACACATTAGTCCAAATCTTCTGAGTATTTTCAATTAAGGAAGGTGTTTAAGTTATTTTAAGAATGATCTTGGATAACCTATTTGTCCTCAAAGCTTCAGATGACTCATCTGTAAAATGGGACAATACATGAACTATCATCTACCTGCTAAGGCCATTGTAAAGAAAGCGGATAAATAGATAGATAAAAATAAATATAGATTTCTATCTATCTATATCTATATCTGCATGTGTATCTATATCTACACACACACACACACACACACACACACACACACACGCCACCCTAGTCTGCCAGAGAAAACAAATTGCTCATGGAGATTCCATGCCTGTGAGTGATGGAAATTTAAGCTACCTCCAGCAAGCTAGGTAAAATATGTTGGGCAGCTGGAACATTAAGTCTCTTCTCTATCCATGACTGGCCCTGAATGATCATCAAAAACCCTAGAATACATCAAAGGAGAAAGGTTATATGACTCAGTAGCTGTTCAGGCTGGGAAGAGAGAAACTTAGGGGAGGCAGGATGTATTTACTAATAGCTGCAATTCACCACATAGAAATGGAAGGAATGGGAGGGGATGGGGAAATTTGAAGAACACAAAAATTAAAAACAAACAGCACACTAAAATGTCTTTAATTCTGCTCTGGGTAACTGCCTATTAAACAAATCTCACTCCCTCACACTCTTTCCACATTCTCTTTTGGGATAGATGGTCTTTTTGTGTTTTTTTTTCTTTTCTTTTTCTGGATATGGGTTTTATTAGTATAGAAAATTCCCTCTACCAATGCAGCTTGCACCTGCTCTGCAGCTTATCTTCTTAGAGAATTGCCAGGAGTACACATTACATAAAATAAAAAGAAATAGAGAAAAATAGAGGTAATTAGTGACAGACAACCAAATTCAAGTCCTTTTTTATGAGAATTAGATTCAAAGCATCCATGATAATCAATATACCACTGGTTTCAAAACACGTATGTTAACACATTAAGGGAACTAATCTCCTAAGTGTAGAATTGAAGAATTATATCAATAACTTAATTTTCATTATGTGACTGAGATCTGTTTTGTAAATAAGAAAGAATTCTAAGAGGGATCCTGCTAATGATGGGGTAGAGATGGAGGTGGGAATCAGAATGGGAGAAGTTATATCAACGAGGAGGAAAAGCCTCCTAGTTGTGGAGACCAGTTTCTAAATTCTATTCATGTATAAACTTCCTCTACCACATTACTTATATCTATCTACACTCCCTGGAACAGGGGATGATGCAGGTTTGACACGAGGTAGAGGGAAGCTGCTGGTGAAGGAGACAGGCTCCATGGGCCACATTAGTTCAGACCACTCAGATTAGCTTAGACACCTTGGACAAGTTATTTGGTTGCTTGACTCACTACATGGAATTCTTTGTCCATTAGCAGAATGAGTGAGATTTATGGTTAGAAACATTCACATTGTCTTGAATGAATAAACAAAGGGAAGACGGAAGCACACCTCTAAATCAATTTGTCTGCACTTAATCATCTAAGACTGGCATTTCCTGTTTAGATCCAGAATCAGCACTTTCACCTTTCTCCTCCCCCCAATACAAGGTGTGCCAAAATCCCCAAATACAAGATTTCCCTAAAATCAGTGCTTTTAAGACTTTTGGGACCCCTGCATACATCAGTATAATTATTAGCAGTGAGATAGCAACATGTCAATAGGACACAAGAATAATCAGAATGAAGTGAACAAGGAAAATGAGATTCTTTTATGGGATAATGAGTAGTTATTCCTACTATCCCAGGAAGGAGAGAAGAGATATGCTTAACATCCCTGGGATTCAGTTTGCTCTTCTGAAAACTGAGGCAGTACTAAAAAAAATCTCTAAAAAACTTCTAGCACAAAGCTTAAGATATCATTTATTAGGGGCAGCTAGAAGGCAGAGTGGATAAAGCACCAGCCCTGACATCAGGAGGATCTGTGTTCAAATCTGACCTTGGACACTTAACACTTCCTAGCTACGTGATCCTGGACAAGTCACTTAACCCCAATTGCCCCACGGGAAAAAAGATATTTCTTCTACTGCAACACTATCCTCTACATCATAATGACATAGGAATTCAGAGATAGAAGCAGAAAAGGAAGATTATCTTAATTCTTAACCTATATCCATGGGGGGAAAAATTTTTGGAAAACCAGTGATTCTTCCTTAGATTTCCCAGGAGATAATCCTCCATTTCAAACAGCTAATGAGTGTGGGTTAAATCCAGGGATGTGCTGGCAAATGTTTACTAAATAGGTCTCCAAAAAACAATATATCCCCGACACATTTTTAAAGATTAATCTGAATCATTTCCGTTTTTCTCCCTCACTTTTTAAATTCTAGATAACAAAACAATAGTTTTAAGCCTTGAGTTGTAGAATTTATCAATTTCCAATCAGTAAATGCTCACGCTGGTAATTAAACAACTGGCTCTCAGTGGAGAGCTGGAGTGGAGCTAGCTCCGGCTCACCTCTGGTTGAATTGCAATGTTAAGTCTTGCTAAGATACATTGAAGTCAAAGAAAATAGTGTTAACATTTCACCAGTTGCGCCACTAGATGGCGATAGCAACCTTGCATATTTGCCGGCTAATACGGCTTGAGTGTAATTCACAGGACCAAGAATTAAACCTGGAAGGGACCTGATAAGTTCAAATCCCCCTCCCACTCCCAGTTTGCAGATGAAAGTTTAGTGATCTGTCCAATATCTCCAGGTGATTTCAGAACTAAGAATTTCCTTTCCTTGTAACTACCTCTACAATTACACAAAATAGGATTGGATTGATTTATTTGGAAGTCAAGAAACCCGAGTTCTAATTCTACTTCTGCCATAAACGAGCTGTAAAACCTTAGGTAATTTTTCTTCTTAGGAGCCCCGTTTCCTCAACTATAAAATTAAAAGATTGGAACAAACGACATTTAAGATTCTTTTCAGCTTTAATGTTCTGATTCTAGGATCTGCTCCTTCAGATATACCTCACACTAACATAGGTATGTACCTCTGTACCCCAAGACCAGTTTTAGATACTAAAGGAGCAATTCATTTATGCTGATCCAATAGCAGAAAGCATTTTTTGCATTAGAATAAGCCTCAGTTTATAGTTAGGTAAAACAATAGGATGGTGAAAAACAAGAGTACCAAATATCAGAGAAAATAAAAACCTTAGTACTAGAAACACTTATTATTTAGTATTTTCATACTAAATCAGAATATAGAAGACTGCAGAGTCTCTTAAGTAGGAGCTCAGTGGTATAGTGGATAGGGCTTCGAGCCTGAAGTCAGGAGGATCTCAGTTCATAGATGCTTTCTAGCTGTTTGAAAAGTCACAACCTTTGTCTGCCTCAGTTTCCTCACATCTTAATAGCATCTACTTCACATTTTTGTGAGGATAAAATTAGATAATAAATGTAAAATGTTTAACAGAGTAGTTGGTACATAGTAGGTATTTTAATAAATGCTTACTTGCTTAAATGAAATCTGCAATCTCATAAGAGATTCAGCCTTTCTAGCCACACAAAAAAGAGCAAGTAGATGAAGAATGGCTACCTTCCAGACAATGGCACAGAATTGAATGGGCATCCTATTGAGCTGATCCTTCAGCACATATTTCTTGCACAGAGACCACAGATAGACAATGAATTGGGCCTGGAGTTGAGCAGGAAAAGTAGAGTAGACTGGATAGTCTCTGAAGAATGATTTAATCCTTCTGATGACTCTATGATTCCCTGTGAAACAAAGGCTCACCTTTTTACATCAACATTCTTTAATCAAAACGGTGTACCATTGTACTCAGAAAGCTGGTTTTGGAGTCAGGACTATCTAGGGTTCAATCGTTTCCCTGATATATATTGGTTTCATGACCATGGGTCACTCTAGCACATTTAGAGTACCTCTGGGTAACACTAATAAAATGGAGGATGATCGGGGAAGAGGAACAAGGATAATGAGAGACCTTAATATAATGTTATATGACAATCAATGAAAAGAATAAAGAGTTGGTTAGTGCAGACAACAATAGACTTTGCTAGCCGTTTTTGAATATCTGAAACACTGTCAGGGAGTGGGAGCAGAAGGAAAAAGAATAAGGACTTCTAATTTAAAGACTATAATGTGTCAGGCATTTTACAATATTATTTCATTTGATCCTCACAACAATCCTGTGAAGTAGGAGCTGTTGTTATGCTCATTTTATAGTTGAGGAAACTGAGGAACACAGATTTAGTGTCTTCTCCAAGGGCACCCAGCTAGTGTCTGAAGTTGCATTGGAATTCAGATCTTCCTGACTCTGTACTCAGTACTCTATACTACATGTAAGTGTTTTCTAGAACAATTAGGCTTTTTCTACTTAGTCTTGAAGAGAGGAACTAATCCCAGTGCTTGGACATTATGGAGAGGGAAATTTTATTCAATGTCATGAAAAATTTTATGATTAAAACAATTCAGAAATGGAATGGCCATTCTTGGGAAGGGGTATGTGTTTTGGCAATAGTGAAGTCACTGTCACTTCAAGATCTCCAAAGGAGAGCAATCAATCCCTTGCTTGATATGCTGTAAAAGTAATTCCCCTTTCCTGAAGTTCCTTCTCTGACTACATAGTTCTATGATTCTAAAATAGCTAAGCATTAGCAATTCCTTTGAACTTCATATCTGTGGTAGATTGGGCCATATATTGTGTCTAGGATTACCCCTATGTGCTGAGGGGCATGTGAGAGAAGGAACTTCCATCATACTTGCCCTGGAAAAGTTTTAAAGTAAGCATTTCCATTGGTATTTGAAACAGAGGACCTCATACTAGCCAGTTAGAGATCTGGGCTTCCATTACACACATAGGTCAATACTTGGCTCTTTAACTTCTCACTCAAAAAATTAAGCAAACAAAACCCACATCAAAATAGAAATCTCCTCCCTTACCCTATGAATGTCAATGGCCAATCTGGGTAGAAAGTGCTCATCATTTAATGTATACCTTGTGTCCAGTTTTTATATCTCTTAAGGAGGTGAGAGAGAAGAGCAATCTAGAGAAAGCAGATTGACAGTACAAACTAGTTTTCTTGAAACGGAGCTATTTTTAAACCCAGCAGCAGTGGGAACTGCATAAATTAACATAATTTCAGCTTCACAAACTGTTTCTAGTTATTTTTTAAAATACGCTATGATCTAAACCAAGGTCCAATTTGTATTGGGAGCCAGCAAATTTCAGTCATTTCTGAAGTTCCCAAATTCTCATATTTTAATGATTAATCACCATTTGAAAGGCTCATATCAGGATTCTGTTTTGGAAGGGTGCCCACCTTCCCCAACCTCATTGGATCATCCTGCCCTTTCTTTCCTTTCTTCTTCCCCAAATAGGCAGCAGTATATAATTTCTCTTTCCTATTTGCAAACTGACGTTTCAATTCCATTTCTTTTCTTTTATTCCTATTTTTAAAATTAAAACATTTAACATTAACTTTTTTAACATTAACAAAAATATTTAACATGAACATTTTTAACATTAAAAATTAAGATTTTAACAAAAACTATTAACATTAAACATTAAAGGATGGTGCATGATTTCCCTAAGATGTGGACCCGAAAAACAGTAGCTGTTCCAATTCAGTGCCCCAAGTAGGTGACTTTATTCTCTTGTGAACAAAGAAATATGATGATCCCTTGATTTTCTTAGCAGGTTACCAGAATTCATGACTCACTGGGAGGAAAATTACGCCAAAGAAAAATTGTGATTAAAACCCCATGGGAAGCTGAAACTGGAGATTCAACAAGTCTACCTGAGTGATGTGAGGAGAGTGAGAAAGAGAATGGACCTACCTCTACCTGTACCATTGGAGTGAATCCCAGTTAAAAGTGGGGAGGTGAACTAATTTTCCCGAAGGTTTCTCACTTTCACTGATCAGCTTTAAAGGCTTCAAGTCTATACCCAGGGATATCACATGAGTCACAAGAGGAAGAGAGGGAATTCAGATCAGGCTGGGGATAAGCTCCAAAACCACTGTCAGGCACAAATATATTAACCTAAAATCACTGATTAAATAAAATGGGTAATGTAAAAGGAGATAGCTCTTAAGACACATAAGTTTTATGGAGCCAGAAGATTCCAATGGGGAAAAAAAAAGCAATAATGAGTGAAAAGATCAGCTGTTCCTTTAATTCATCATATGACCTTAAGGTGATACTTGATACTAGTATGCTACAGTTTAAAGTGGGTGGGGATGATAACTAAACTTAGCAATGAAATAATGTTTGTACATGCTTCAAAATATTGAAACCACTAAATTGGGGGCAGAAGAGAGGAGATCAAAACCATGGAGAAAAAAAGGGAAGGCTCTGGGCATCTTGCAGCTGGTCAAGTAGCAGTGAAAAAAGGAAAAAGGAGGGAAGGGAAGGGGAATAAGCATTTATTAAATACTTCCTATGTGCCAGGAACTGTACTAAGAACTTTACAAATATTATCTCATTTGATCCTCATAAAAGCTTTGGGAAACAGATGCTGTTATTATTATTGTTCCCATTTTGTAGCTGAGGAAACTGAGGCAGCCAAAAGTTAAGGGACATGCCCAAGATCACACAAATATTTTATGTCCTAAGCTAGATTTGAATTCAGGTATTCCTGATCTAGTGCCACCTAGTTGCCTTAGTAAACTGAAGACAAATGCCAATTATTTCACCCCACTATTTAGGCTGGAACTAGTTACTAATCTTGGTTCAATTCAACATACACTTATTTCCTGACAGAAAAGAGAGAGAGGAATAAAGAGAGGGAGAGGAAGAGAAAGAGAGGGAGAAAAGAAGAGCAGGAGAGAGGAAATCGAATTTGAACCCAGAATCCCTGACTGCAGAATAAGAGTTCTTTCCAATGCACTATGATGCATATTAAAGACTTTCTGGTTGAAACAAAAGTTGCCAGATTTTCAAGATTTTCTTATTGATCCTATTTCACATTTAACTAGAGAATATCAACAAATATTTATTTAGAGCAGAGTTTCTTAGCCTTTTCTGTCACAGACCTTTTAGTTAGTCTGGCAAAATCCATTAGTCCCTCCTAAAAATTATAAATGCATAGAATAAAATGCATAGACTTACAGGCAGAAACTAATGTTGAAAATAGTTATCATTTTTTTTAAGTTCATGGATCCCAGTTTTAAAACCCCTGAGGAAGTGAGGAGGGAGTAAGGGGAATTTTCCTGACATCAGACCCCCCACTCTATCCACTGCACCATCTAGCTGCCCAACAGAATAAACTATGAAATGACAACAACAATGTGAATGAAACTGCCAATGAAAGGTGGTCAAATATTGAGTCATTAAAAAAAAAAAGAAAGTCCTAGAACATGAGAATATTTTCATCCCTCCTCATGCCAAAGAGATTGGCGATTACTTGACATAACACTGGATACATCATTAAATGTGGTTTCAAAATGGACTTGTTTCTGTTTTTTAAACACTTAGGTCTAAATGGGAAGGGAGTATCAAGACAATTGTTACATACTGGATAAAAATTCCAAGAAAATATATTAAAATAAAATAAAGTTTCTGGAAATTATTCTGGCTCCATCTTGCTTATCATTCTTTTTGAAAGGCAGTCTGGTGGAAAGACATCTAGACACTGATTCCAGTTACTTGAGCTTTGAATCATGACTCTGATAATCATTATTAGCCTTGTGACTCTGGGCAAATTATTTAATGCTTCAGAATTTTTCTCTCTAATGTGAAATGAGTCTAGAACCTGTCCTACCTAACACAGGATTTGCTGGGGGAGCAATGTTTTTGTAAATCATGAAGTGCTATATAAAGATTTATCTTCAGATTGATCTCTCTTTTCTCTGAATTCTTCTTGCACATCTAGCCCAAACCACACAGTCGAGCTTTTAATCACTCCTTAATTAATGCATTAGTTCTGGAACTTCCACTAGATCTTAAGGTCTTTGAGGGCAGGGACCACAGCTTATAACTCCTTTGTATCTCCCATCAGGCCTTGGACAGGTCTGAGCATGTAAAAGGCAAAGATTCTATAAATACCTGTTGATTCTTGGAATACTTGTTGATTGTCTAAATGCATGTTCATTATTCTATTAAAAACCAGAGGGCTCCCTAGCAACCAGAGAAGACAATGTGGTTTACCTGAAATCCTCGGAGAAATTGAGGTTAGCTGTCTGTGTCTTATATTTCGACATTAAAAGCCTATCTATTCCCAGGGTTCTCTTTCTCTCTCTCTCTCTACTTCGGAGTTATTTGCCCCCCTCCAAACCCATAAATTTAGTATTCATGTCAATAGTATAATTGAGCCTGCATCTGGTAACACAAAGGTTTAAGAGGGTATTAAAAACGCCCACACTTCAGGCTTCCAGCCCAGCAAAGAGAGAACAGTTTACTGTAGAGAATAAATTCTCCAATTCTAAAAGTGTGCTCTTTCTTCCCTCATCCAGAGAAAGCTTGATTTGGAAATAATAGAGTGCCTGGAAATTGTGAACTCCCAAGGACAGAAATCTCAGCTGAGAATTAGGGGATCAAAGAACCCGATGCTCTTGAGAAAGATGCCAGGATGAAAAAGAGAGAAAAGTTTTCACTGAGGGCAAGTGACCAACATTTCTTGGATGAAGCAGAGGAGAAAATTTCCTGAGCTATGGAGCTGTTTAGGGAAGAGACATGGGATATACATTTGATGGGATAATAGATATGAAGTGGGAAGAACTGGATTCATGGCTCTGTCACTTACTAGGTATGTGACCTTTGGCAGATAACAATTTCTCTGTATCTCCATTTCCTTATCTATAAAGAAACAGGCTTAAATTGCTGAGGTCCCCTGGAACTCAGGATATACAAAGGGTAGGAGAGTTCCACAGTAGTGACATCAGTACCTACAGAACTGGATTGTAATAGTGAGAAAGTACACAGAGACATAGCCAGTATTTCTCCATGGAAAGATATGGCAGAAGAGTAAAATCTAAGAAGAATAGTTAGATTATATGATGGATAGTATGCTGAACTTGAAGTTGGGAACATCTGAGTCCAAATCTGGACTTTGTATGAATCTGGGCAACTCACTCAACCTCTAAATGCCTCCGTTTCCTCATCTGTAAAGTGAGGTTAAAATAGTATCTATCTCCAAGGTGGTTGTGAGGATAAAAAAAGATACTTGTAAAGTGCTCTGAAAACTTTAAAATGATATATAAATGATGATGACTCTCTAACTCTTTATCCCCCTAAGACAAGTTATCGCAACCCATCAGATAATGTGCTCAAAAGAGATGGAGAACTACTAAAGAAAACTGAAGTCAGACACTTCTTCTGTCTTTCCTCTTCTCTACCAGAGAGACCAAAGAGACAGTAAGGAAATCTTGTGCTGACATGCTTCTTCCTGAGCATCCAAACTCTCATAGACATTCCATGCTCCATTAGGCTACAGTATACACTGCTCAAGAAGTGTAAATGACTCCCTATTGTCTCATCAAATATAAATGCATTCAAGTTCCTTAAATGGCATTCAAAATTCTTTGCAATCAAGCTTCAGCCTCTCTCTCCAGGCTGTTTATATGTTATTTCTTTTCATCAAGTTGATATTCTAGCCCAGCTTGTCTACTGGACTTCCACAATTCCATTTCTCCTCTCCAGACCTTTGCTCAGGCAGTCCCTCATGCCTGAATGCTCCCTCCTTTCTTTCTCTCGCTCTTGGAATTCTCAATATCCTTCAAGGCTCAGGTTAGGCATTATCTCCTGCAAGACTCAATTCCTATTCCCACACCCTCTGATTATTGCCTCCTCTCAAAATTAATTTGCATCTACTTTCTATATATCCTGTGATTACATACATATAGAGATACATATATATGTAATCCACATAATTCTAGTTGCTTATATGTTTAAAAACATACAAGTATCATATATGTATCTATGATATACATACACATGTGCATATCTATTTATACACGTGCATATGTACATGCATGCACATGTGTTGTATCTCACCAGGTAGAATATAGGTTCCTTGAGGGTAGGGACAACCCTCATGTCCCCAGTATCAGACCCATGGTGGTACTTAATGCTGCTGAATTGATGGTCATCCAGCAGCTGTCTTGCAGCCGGAGGTGATACTTGTATTTTTCCACTGCCCCTGGGAAAGGTAAGCTTCCCACAGCATGGACACACCTGAGTCTTGGCCCAGGAACAACAAGGCTATCTAGGTAACAGGTGCTAGCCAAGGACACGGGAATTGAAGCAAACACAAATAAGGAAGAAGTCAGAAAGTACCAGTCGGAGCCAGAGCAACAACTGGAACTTGATTAACATTGCTTTTATTAAAACTCTGAAGGAATTAAAGTCCATACCAGCTGCTCTCCATTAAACAGAGCTGGCATTTCAGAGCATGTAAAATATGCTGGCTCCCAGCTCTGGCACATCAGCATCTGGCCTCCATGCTAACCATTGACCCAACCGAGCCCAGCCGCCACAGCCCGACTGATGGAGCTGGGGGCAGGATGATTGTCATCCAGCCCAAGCACGTCAATGGGACTATTGAGGGGCCTTGCAACACCCCTAACAATCCCATTCTAAAGGACACTTCCTTCTCCCGACTGAGTGCTCTCTTGGCTGAAATATTCGACTGTGTGGGTGGGGAGGTCTGGCTGCTGTGAAAACAGTTCCAAGCCAGGGCAACATTATTGAAGGATGGATTGTTAAGGGAGGGAAGGAGAATGTCCTGGGGAATCATAGGACTTCCAGTCAGCTTTCTCCCCATATTTGGTGACCTGATGGCCTCCCAAATGTGAGACTGCACCTGGTCCTTCCTGGGCCACAGGGGACGGAAATAATGACAAGGGGCCCAGTGCTAGAGAGGTGAATCTCAGGGTATGTCGTGGACCTGGAAAATAACTTATAGGTCATCTAGTCCAACCTCCTGATTTTTTTGATAAACATGGGGAGGTTTAAAGAGATAATTGGATTGTCCAAGTTCAGACAAGTTAATGGGGACACCCAAGTCTCCGAGTTGGAGATGAAGGGGCAGGGGCAAATATTGTTCCCAAAAAGATAAAATCTACAAAGTATAGACCAGAGAGCTAGAATTTGATCCCTGGCAAAATCCTAGAACATGTTATTAAAGAAATGATGAATAAACACCTAAAAAATGAAATGTCGAATACAAAGCACCAAAATGATACAAGAACTAGTTACACTGAACTAACATTATTTCCATTTTTCGGCAAGGCTGTGTTCATTTCATATAAACATTGATATGCTTCCTTATTGAAACAGGTGTATGCTACTGGCAGGATCGGCCAGGTAAGGGCTCGGCAACAATGCAAATGAGAAAGGCCACATGCGCTCATCTCCCTGCCTGGCTCAAGGAATCAAGATGAAAAGGCACATAATAATAGAGGAGGGAGATTATATATAATTATATATAATATAGTATGGACATAATGTGATGTGTACTGCATATAATACATGCTATTATATATATATATATATGACATAGAAAAGACCTATATGTACTCTATAATATTACAGTTACACTGTATGTGTGTGTATGTAGATGGATATATGTAAACATAGACATGTGTCTATATATACACAAACATACATATCTACATGCAAGAGAGAGAAGGAGGGAGGGACAGAAGGAGAGAGAGGGGAGGGTAGTGGAGGGGAAGGGAGGAGAAGAGAAAACAGAAGATGAGAGGAGAAAAAAGAGAGCAGAGGGGAGGGCAGAGGAGAGGAAGAGAAAAGAAGGAAAGGGAGGAGAAGGGGGGGGCAATTTATATATGTATGTCTCAAAAATCTTAGTGCAGTTTTTAGCTATTATCTTAAAAATGCACTTTTGGAACACTGTGTGGCTATGTGTGTCTCTGGGTTACCTAGATTTTAAGAGTTTTTGCTAAGGTTCCAAATACAATTTTTTAATAAAGTTTTTTTATTTTCAAAACATATACATGGATAATTTTCAACATTCATCCTTACAAAACCTTGTATTTCAATTTTTTCCCTCCCTTGTTCCCCTCCCCTCCCCTAGATGGCAAGTAATCCAATATATGTTAACTATCACATACAATTCTTATTAATATCTGTGTGACTCTGGGCAAATCACTTAACTCTGATTTTGCCTCCAACCCTTCCCCCAAAACAACAACAACAACAAAAAATCCAATTCTGATTCTAATTAAGTTATCTAAGCAAATGTTTATTAAATGCTTGTAGTTTATAGCTAAGTGCTAGGGATACAAAGCAAAAACGATCCTTATTCTCAAGTTTGTAGTAGTTCTTGTAGCTCCAACTTTGCTCTTGGAAAGGATCAATGACATCACGAGGGTATTTATTTTCTCGGGGAAGATAATACATATACAAAAATCTTGCCACTGGACCCAGATGGCTCTGGAGGGGGAAGTGAGGCAAGTGACTTTGCACATTTAAGTCCAATTCACTTGCATGACCTCCCTGATGTCATGGTCATTTTTGAGAACAAAGGACAAACAAAAACAAAAAAGTATACACAGGAGCTGCACAGAGTAGACAAAAATTCATCCTTAGAAAGGAAGGCATCAGCAGCTATGGTAGAGGGAAAGTGTTGAGTTGTGGATGGACTTTGATGACAGCCCAAGTAGAAGTAGTCAAGTGGTTGGACCCAAAGAGAAGTCATTAGAAGCCTGATGTCAACTTTGACAGTTCAACAACAAACATTTATTTAGTTATGAGCAATTCTGGGTACTGGGGATATTAAGACTAAACAAGGAAGTAGTTGTTGTCTTTGATTTTATGCAGTTAATTTTTTTTTGTCAATGATTTAGATAAAGGCATAGATGATTATAAGTTTATCAGATGTGTTTATGACCCAAAGGAAACTTTTAAAAATCCAGACATGCAAGAATTTTGGACCAAATTTAATAAGATGAAATTTGAGAGATATATACGTAAAATCTTAGACTTTAATACTTTGATCCTTCAGTGATTCAGAAATTCCATCCAACAATGCAGACTGTGACCCATCTGTGTCTGCCCACTCTAAGTGAGTCTTGTTCACAGTTCGTAAATCATCCCCAAGGAAGGCCCCCCAACTTCCTCTTTATCTTTTCATATTATGTGATTAGCAGTGGAACACACAAGCTGTCACTTTTTCCCCCATTAAATTTCTCTAATGGGATCCTTTACATTTGAGCTCCCCAAATCAACTTCCTACATCAAAGAGAGGTACATATGGCTCATTTGGAGCAGGGTACCTGTAAAATGGGTTTTATAAGACTGCAAACTAACCATGAGTCAACAGGGTGATAAGGGAGCCAAAATCTAATGTGATTTAACGAAGGCCATATTAAGTGAATCATGGTGCCCAACACCAGAGAGGTGATAATCCTGTTATTCTCTGCTCTGATGCAATCACATCTGGAGTTGTTTAGCTCTGGGCTCTAGCCAATCAATCAATTAACACAGAACATTTATTAATTGCCTATTATATGCCAAATACTGTGCTAAATACTGGGGATACAAATACAAAAAATGAAAGGATATTGATAAACTGCAAATAACCTAGAGAAACAGGATGAATGGACTCTAGATTATATAGGAGCAAATAATCAATGCTTATTGGATTGGATGCTACATGAGACCTATATCAAGGATATGAGGATGTTTTATCCAAAGAAAAGAAGATTTATTTGTGTATATGTCTGTGTGTGTGTTTGTGTGGAGGGAGGGAAGGAGGGAGGGAAGGAGAGAAAGAGAGACAGAGAGGTAGAAAGAAGATATAAAAACTGTTTTCAAGAATCTGATAAGACTATCCCTCAAGAGGGAGATTAAACTAATATGCTTGGTCCCAAAAGGGAGAACCAAGAGTAAAGGAAGAAAGCTGCAGAGACAGACTTGTAGTTGATGAATGAAAAAGCATTCATTAAGTATTTACCATGTCAGCACTTACGGATGCTACTAGGTGGTGCAGAGGATAGAATGCTGGGCTGGAAGTCATGAAATCCTAAGAGCAAATCTAGCCTCAGATATTTCCTAAAATGTAATATATAATGTAAAAGTATAAATGTAAAATAATAGCCCCTGCCTTCCAGGGTTCTTGTGAGAATCAAATGAGATAATATATATATAAAGCTTTTGGCAAATGTAATATACATATGTGTGTATAATATGTGCATAAATGCTTATTTACTTACTATGTGCCAAGAAATGTGTTCAGTTATTTTAAAAAGGAGATGGTCCCAGACTTCAAAATGCATATATTTAAATAGAGAAAGAAAACACAGAAAGGGCAATGGTGCTTAGAAAGAAGGGATTTGTTTGGGGAACATGCGAAAGTGGAGGACAGAAACATGTCTATTAACAGTAGCAGATAGATGGTAAATAGGATGTGAAACTAAAGCTGGGCTCTCTAGGGCTAGCGGATATAGCTAGTTTGATATTTAAAAAAAGATTTGTGCAAGAGGAAATTCTCTGGAAGTAAATGGTCTCCAAAAGTAGGGGGGTCCTCATCATTGGAAATCTTCAAACAAAAGGGAATTCTTGCTCCAGTATGAGTCCAGCACACGGTTCCTCTTTCCAACTCAGACATTCTGAAAACTTAACAAAAGAAAATGTTCTATGTCAAGCTATTGTGTAAGCTCCCAGAGGGCAGGGAATGTCTGCATCTTTTGTATCCCTCTTTGCTCTTCTCTCACCCCCTACATCACCTCAGAGTTTTTTATTCCAGGTATTCAGGCTGACAGGCTTTCCCTTTCACTTGGCAACCCAGCTGAAGAATCTGGAGGTTGTGTTGCCATGGATATGAGAAGGAGCAGAAGCCAGGCTGGGAAAGATTTCATCCGGAGGACATAAGTATTTAATGACACAGCAACGCTTTCTGGCCCTGTTGGGTAAGTGTAGAATTCTTTGCCATTTCTGTAAATTGTGGAATCCTCATTCTTGGGGTGGGTGGGTGGGAGGGCAGAGAATGAGGGAAGGCTCTGTCATATACTACTCTTACTCCATATTGATTTAGCAGCCCATTAAATTCTCTGGTCCTTTTTCAGATAATTTTCTATAGAGTCATTTCTCCCTAATCTCATGCTAGTCCAATGTCAAAATTCAAATAAATAGAATGTGGGATACCATTTCTCTCTACCCATAATTCTTCATACACTGAATGTATGAAAAAATGTGTGTGTGTGTGTGTGTGTGTGTGTGTATCTCAGGAGAGATACATATCCAAGGCCAACTTTCCCAAGAGATACTGTAGCAATAGGCAGTGCAAGTGAGCTGGAAAGACCTCTTTCCACATCATACCCTTTCTCAAAATTTCTCTGTTTTATTCCGTAAATTAAAAATTAATCAATTAAAATTTTTCTCTGCTCAAGTGATGCAAGATCCAAAATTCCTTCCTTAGAAAGCCATTTCTTTGAATTATCCTTTCAACTAGTCTGCCTTTAAAAAGGAAACCAAATTAGTTCACACTAAGTTATTGTTTGATCAGATAAGCTTCCTTCCTGGTAAGGAGAGATGAACCACATCCAGAGTACTGGGCAGCTGGGTTCTAAGGAGGCTTGAGAAAAATAGGGCAGCAAATCTGGCAAAGGGGAAATGAATGAGAAAGCAGGAATGGGAGAATATGCATTATGCTAACTAGCCAACTTTACTTAAGAGTCTCATTCCAATTATCTACCCACCAGTTCTGAAATTGGTGACATCTTAATCTCCGGAGTTTCCTGAGATTCAAGCTCTGATTGAAAGGAGGGCAAGGTCCAGCAGATGGCACTGGTCAGTAGGCTAGTTGGAGATCTTACCCTCCACCCCTCTCCAGGAATGACTCAGAGCATCACAGGAGTGCTTGGGCAAAGCCTAAAACCTAAACTGCTGAGAAGATAATGCTTCGTGGTGAGCTAACTTCATAATTATCTCTCATAACAAATCCCCATTGTTGCCATTATCTGTGATTTATAATAAAGCCTCTGACACAGCTTCTGAATGCACAGATACATAAAACAAAGAATTACTGAACCTGTATGTTGGGCTGTGTGGGTGTTGATGGGAGTATGTGGGTGTGAACCCACGTATAAATGAAAGCTTCTCTTCCCTCTAGAGTCCCCACTCAACATAACTAATCTCTACAATCATAAACTCCATGAATAAAAACATGGACTACAAAAAGGTCAAGAAATTTAGCTCTAGTCAGCTAAAGGGGCCAAAGCACCTTCTGAAAAGTGATGACTCCAAAGAGGACACTCTTCCTTTCTATGGTTAGATTGCCAGATCAGGAGTCAGGATTTAATTTCCAATCTTGCCTTAACTGTGTGAGCTTACACAAGTCATATTTTGCTGAGTCTTGGTTTTTCCATGTTTAAAATGAATAATAATATCAGCTACCTTGTGGAGTTGTGAAGATCCTAAATAAAGCACTTCACGCTCTTTAGAATATTATATAAATGTTGTCTGTTTGTTATCTATTATCATTACTGTGTAATGTATTATGTTGTCTATTATCATCATTATTAGGGTGCATCCCAACAATGAGGAATAGTACTTGTCTAAATATCTCTTATCTACTTCTTCAAGAAAACATGCGAGCATCTCCCCCAAACCAGTCACTGTTTCCTGGTGTTGCAGGTCAAATAAGCCAGAAAAAGAGACTAAATAATCTACTGAGTGATGATTGGAATTTTCCAAAGGGCAATGGGAGCATTTGGCTAATGTGAAGTCAAGTCGATAAACCCTGTGGTACTGGGATGCTTTCTAGGAACCCAAATAAAGTAAGACCAAAATGCCCAGCTCCCGGCCGGAAAACTGTCCACACTTTAATGCAGAATACATGAACAAAAATCAAGAGGTGGTTTTTTTGTTTGTTTTAGCTTAAAACCCTGAAGTATATGAATCATAGATCTAGAATTGGGTAGTCTCTCTGGGTAGTCTCACGTAGTCCACTGTCAATCTTTTATAAATAAGGAAACTAAGACCCAGGGTGGTGCAATGATTTGCTTCATATTACACAGATTCTTTCAGAAGTAAAATTTAGACTCAGCTCTATTGACTCCAAAAACAATACTCTCCACTTTACCACTGGTTTCTTCTAAAATCTTCTATGTCCTTTCTCCTCCTCTTTAAACCAAAACATGATTCGAGAGTTGGCTCAGGTCTCTCCTCCACCATCAAGCCTTCTACAATGAATTTATAATATGCTCTTCAGCTTCTGATCTCCTATAGCACACAGTAAGTGTACCATTCATTTGACATTTTATTATCTATTGTCTTTTATTGTTATTTAACTTTCCTGGAGGGCATGAAATGTGTCTTAAATGTATTTCACTACACAATAGTACCTATGTTACACAAATAATCAGAAACCAATAAATACCTATTAAAAGAAGACACTGATGTCTCTGTATTCGAATGACAGTTTCATTCACTGTTATTACTCATGTTTGAATCATACTTTTATCTTTCCACATGCAACCCCATGGTATTGTGGAAAGAGCTGGATTCCTGGATTCTTATCTCTCTCTGCCATGAGCTAGGCATGTGACCCTAATATAGAGGCTAAGCAAGTCATTTCCCTTTAATAAGCTTCCCTCCCATTATCTGTAAAACAAGGGGGATGGGCTACTTGATCCCCAAAGTCGCTTCCAATCCTGTCATTCTATCATTTTAACCTGATTAAAAATGATGAGATAGAGTAAGACAAAGATGACATATTCCTAAATTAAGAATGAAGTTTGCTCCCACATTACCCAATCTTCTCCTCCATCCTAAAGTAGCCCAGTTTTGGCTGAGCAAAGAAAGCTTCTTTACTTAAGCAGTGGTTTCTATGGTACCAGTGACCATGCCAACAGTTTTTAAACAGCTCAGAATGTTACAGGAGTTTTAAAAAATGCCTCAGATATTAAGTACAAACCTTTGAGACAACATTTCATGACATTCTGTTTCGAGGAAAGGTTAACTCTATGAAATGTAGGTACATTCTGGAACATAATTGGCATTCATTTCATAAATGACTGTTAAATTGAAATTAATCAAATAAATTCAGCAGAATGAAAGCTCATTCTCCTGTCCTTATTAAGAGGCACCTACCAAAGGCAATAGAAAACTAATTAGACCATGTGATCAAAATTTTTAAAGGAATATTGTCTAGAATAAGAGAAGTGACATTAAGGACATTGCCATTTGTCTGCCATTGTGAAGGACTGTCACACATTTGAAAAATTATTAAGAAGATGCAATAAATTCAAAAGAGATCAACTACTATGTTATGGAACACATCTGCTTATTAAAATACTTGAAAATTATTTAGAAGAATTTCAAGTGTTTCAATTACAAAAGGAAAGACAAGAAATCAGTATTCTCATATATATATATAGTATTTAACTTACACTTTAATATATTTAACATGTATTGGTCAACCTGCCATCTGGGGGAAGGGGTGAGGGGAAGGAGGGAAAAAGTTGGAACAAAAGGATTTGCAACTGTCAATGCTGAAAAATTACCTATGCATCTATCTTGTAAATAAAAAGCTATAATAAAAAAGAAATTAAAAAAAAACATATCTATCTATATATATATATATATATACACATACACACACACACACACACACACATAAACACACACAAACATATATATATATGAGAGAGAGAGAGAGATCTTCAGAGCCTGGAAGATGAAGAAAGACATCTTTTCTTGGACCCCAAAAAGCAAGACTAGGGTCAGTGAGTGGGCAGTTTAGGAGTGTAGATGTTTCAGGTAGGAGGCCCAAGTAATTTTAATAATCCCTTTCAGATACCCAGGTGGAGCTATGATGACCTAAAACAATCTGGGGGAGGATGAGGTGCTATCACCACACTGCCAGACAAATTTTGCTCAAGAAATTTTTATGTAACCTCAGATATGTAGGTATATAAAATGGGTATACAAATCAAATATTTATTGATAATAAATCATAATATTGAGACTTCCACATTGTTACATGTCTGCTAATTACAAATGCATATATGAGCAGGAGAAGCATCTTTTCAAAGAAGTGTTAGCACAACTTCATATATTTGCCTGAAATCTAGAGGTAGGAACAGAGAATTCAAAGCACCCAAGAACTTTGGGAAATGAAAAGTGATCAGAAAACAATGACTACTGTCTGCTATTACTAAAGAATCCCAGAAAGATTTAATAGATCATGGCAATGATAGCCTGTGATTGAGCTCACTGTCAACCCAACTGAAGGATGTCATTATCCCCAACTTCCATCAGCACAGAACAATCTAGCACAGAAACAAATTCCAATGGGGAACTGGATTTTCCATCATCACAGGACTCCACAAGGACAGATGAAATACCCCCTACCTTTTAGACAAGGATATCCTTCTGCTTTTCGTTAGGGAGAGTTCTTGAATGAATGATGATGATTTTAAAAAGAAAGGGGAACCTCAAAAAGTCCATAAGACAAATCTCAACGATTCACAATTCTGCACCAACAGTGTTCCCTTTTTTTACAATCTATTTTTAAAATATGTTTGGTTTTTAAACTTTATCTCTAAATATAGTTTTCCTTCCCCTTGACCTACTCACTGAGCTATCCCTCACAATAATAATATAATAAGAAAGCAGGAGGAAAAACAACCAGCAAATCACATGAAAATAGTGGAAGAATTCAATTCAAATCAATTCAATCAGCATATATTAATCATTTAAGCATTTAACACATACACTGCATGGTGCTAGGTAATGGGACAGATACAAAGACAAATAAGTCATGTTCCCTATTGTCAAGAAGCTTATAATCTGGTAGATGGAGTTAAAATATACATATATACACAAAATATGTATTATATGCATTTTAGGAGTTTTAGGGAGCTAAATAGATGTCAATGTTGCTAGGTGAGAGGCAGAAAAGTGTTGTGAGTGCCATTAAGAGAAACGGTATTTGAACAGAGTTGCGGTGCCCCTTAAGTCTTCCCTGCTCAGATCACATCTAGAATACCTAGTTCATATTCTAGGAAGGAAGTGGACAAGCTGGAATGTGTCCAAAAGGAAGATGATCAGAATGGTGAAGGGATCCATGCTGTGAAGAGTTGGTAACTGGAAGAGGTGGTAGACTTTTTCTGTTTGGCCTCAGAACCAGTTAATGAGCATCTACTATGTTCAAAGTAAGTTGCAGCCCAGTGTAGTGGAAAGCAAGTCAGTCATAGGGTTAGGAAGATTTAGCTTCAAGTATTACCATTTTGCATTCTTTTCTGTGTGACTATGGGTGAGACATTTAACCTTCCATTCTCCCTGAAGTCCACCCAAGGACAATATAATGCAGTACAGCTTCTTCTATGGCAGAGACAGTTTCCTCCCTGGGGATTTCTCACAGCAATGTCTAGACATGCAAGACACTATACTAAGATCTGGGGACAGAAATGATTAACAATTTAATTTCTGCCCTCAGAGAGCTTACAATCAGATATACGGATAAGACATGCACATAATTAGAACCCAAAGCAGAATTGATTGGGGGAGAGGTGGTGTTAAGTAGCTAATAAAAGAGCCCATGTCCAAGGTGATGAAGTTGTTATCAGAGGCTGAAGTATGAATGGACACAGGGTGAGAGATGTTTTGGAGGTAGAAGCAACAAAATTTGCTGATTCGATGTCAAAAATTAGTCTAAGTTTACAAACCTGGATGACTGGGATAATGGTGATACTGTCAACAGAAATTGGGAAATTGGAAAGAAGTACAGATTTTGTTGGAAAATGAGGAATTCAGTTTTGGACATGTTGATTTTAAGGTAGAAATGTCTATAGTTATCTGTAGATGTGGGACTAAAGGGGCAGATTTGGGTTGAATATATAGATTTGGGAGTCATCTGCATAGATGTGATTACGATAATTATGGGCCTAGATGACATCAATATTTTTAGCCAGGTAAATATTTCTAGGGAATGGGTCAAATGTATATTTATTTCTGCTTGTTCCCCTAGAAAGTAAACAAGTCCAGAACTGTAATAACTAGGGAATAAAAGAATGATCAGAAAGAGTCATAAACCCTGTAGGTAAACGCCCATTTTCTCATAACCCAGATAGTCTTTTATTCCTAATAATGAACTCCAAAGTGGAGACTAAACTGGGTCTTCTTTTTAAAAAAAATATATGAGAAGGAAAAGAGAAATGGCAGAGGACAGAGCCTGGTAGGGATAGTCATTTAAAGGGCAAAAGCAAAAAAAAAAAAAAAAAAAAACTAGCAAAGGAGAGAAAGGCAATAGCCTTGCCATCCTGTTCTAGTCAGATCATGCTGTGTTCAGTTCTAGTCTATGAACTTTAATATATTAATAAAGAGGAGAGTTTATTAATCCTCAAAAAGTTAAGTAGGACCTTCAGCCTATGCCATATGAGGACTGGTTGAAAGAACTGGTGGAGATATAGAACATGACTTCCATGGCCAAGAATTTGAAATGCTGATATGTGAAAGAGAGAGAATCCTTTTTGTGTTTGAAAGAATCAGGAGCAATTGATGGAAGCTACACAAAGGCAAATTCTGGCTTAATGTCAGGAAAGGCTTCCTAAAAATTAAGACAGTCCAGAAATGAACCTGAACTGTCTTAAGAGGTAGAACATTTCCCCTGCTTGGACTGGATATCTTCAAACAAAGGTTGCACAACCACTGGTGCGGTTTGGATTGGATTATGTGGCTGTACAAAGTATCTTCCAAATTCGAAATCCTGTGGTAATGTGAGATTAAAAAGGAGCATTCAGATAAGTGGGGAGAAAACCAGGTGCTGAACCAATGGCTGTGAATGACAAAGAAACAGATTTCAGAGTGGTCTACAAGAATGGAATGGGATGCACTGGCTGGTAGTGACTTTCTCTAACCCTAAGCTTCCTTCCCACCAGCACTTTCCAATTGTCTGGAAGAAAAAAACTGCAAGTGATTTTCAAAAAAAAAAGCACATACACACAGAAGTAATCTCTCCTAACCAGGGCAGATATTTTAAAACCACAAAATGTATTTCCACTCAGTATTATTTTATTGATGTCTCTTCTCTCCTTCCAATTCTAAAATAAGCACTAGGTCTGATCATAGACCAATCCAAAGGCAACACATTGCAAAATGTCACAAGCCTGTGGAGAGAAAGGTTAGGGGAGACCTCCTTTAAAACATGGCAGGATCTCCAAATGAACTCAGTGAACGGTTGATGGCTTTCCAGTCATCCAATGGTCAAATTACTAAAGGTCTATGACAAAATGCTTTTGAAGACAGCAATTGAGTTATAACATTAGGGATTTTCAAATGGCAAGTTTCTGACTCAGTTCCAGTTCTCCTCAATGGAAAACCAGAAGCTTCCTGTTATAAAATGTACGAATAGTTCATGCCTAATAATACACATCAAAGTTGGCAATTTATATACTTCGAATATAAATCCCTCTAAAAATAATACCCAGCTAGAATATTTTTAGCCAGGTAAACATTTCTAGGGAATGGGTCAAATGTATATTTATTTCTGCTTGCTGCCCCAGAAAAGAAACAAGTTCAGACCTGTAATAACAGGGGAATAAAAGAGTGATCAGAAAGAGCCATATACTCTGCAGTATAAAAGCCCATTTTTCATAGCCCAGATAGTCATTTATTTCTGATAATGAACTCCAAAGTGGAGAAAAACTGGATTCTCTTTTTCAAAAATAACATAAAAACATATACTAGAATACAGCATGGGTCTAAGCCAAGTTAGTGCTAAAGTCACTGCATCTCGTTTGCTGTGTAACCTTACTTCTCTGGGCCATATTTCCTACACCTGAGGAAATCAGAAGGTAGCAGCTGCCCCCAGGCCCACCTTCTAGCTTGGTCTAGGAAGAATGCTAACTTTTCTCATTGAATTTACTGATCCAAATCCAAAGTGGTATGAGGATAATGATAATAAAGAAACTGGTCTGGCTCCATTTGGTAGAAAGAGGGGAAAATGATTTAGTGGCAAGCTGTTTATAATTTCTAAAATTGCCAAGCTGCTCTGAGTAGAACATCCAATAATAGAAGCAAGTATTCCCTCCCTTTCCCTTCCTATTTTTTCCCCTTCTCTCCTGCCTATGTCTTAGATGGACAAACGAATAAGCTTGAAGCTAATGGGGCCTCTTGCTGTTCCATGGTCTAAGGCAGAAATTCTTAACCCTTTTTGTGTCCTGGACCCCCTTTAACAATCTGATAAAGCCCCTTTTTAGAAGAATATCTTTCAATAACAGAAGGAAATGACAAATTCTAGTTAGATTTAAGTGAAAATAAAAATGCAATTTTTTTTTTTCTGATCCAAGTTTACAGATGTCCTGAAATCTAGGGATTCTTCGGGAACCAGACTAAGAGAGACTATTTTAAGGGAATTGTATACAATACCCAGCCTGCCTTGCATTATTTTAACTCCATAGAAAGAAAGCTGGAACAATAGAAAGAACCCTCTGGAAATCAGAAGACCTGAGTTCAGATTCAAGTTCTGGCTCTGACTTTTCCATTCAATTCAGTTGAGAGAGCGCATGTGCTGTACCAGGTTCTGGGAATACAAAGAAAAAATTAAAACTAAATAGGACTCGACTTCAAGTGGCCTGCATTCTACTGGAAATGGAGTAAAATGTTCACATAAAGTATATGTGAAATACAAAGCAATTTCAGTGGGACAGGGGAATGGTAAGGAAAAGGAAAATGAGGGGGGAATAAGGAATAACCTGCAGTAAATAAAAGGTGATCCGTGAGCTGGGCTTTGAAAAAAAGATAAGGATGCTATTTCTAGATGTGGAAAGAGAAAGAATAAGCCAGGTATGGGGCACAACTTAGATAAAGACACTGAGTTGAGAGGTGGATGTTCCAGGATAGGGAGATTGACTAGAAGATGGGGAGCAATGAGATATTTAAGAGCTGTGTGATCTTCAGTAAATCACTTCTTGGAGTCTCAGTTTCCTCATCTGTAAATAGTGAAAATATTTATACCATCTATCTCACAGACTTGTAACTTAAAATGTTATATAAGGGTGAATTTATTACTTATAATCCATTTGCCTCGGTAGTATGAGCTCTTTGGAGCTGTCCCTATACTGACCTCTTCTCCCTGAGGGTCCTGCCCAGTTAGAGAGAGTGGTTAATGACAAGTGGTTCACAAACTGGAAAGGCTGACAGTTTTGGGGTGTTTGGGGCCAACAAACTGTGGTAGAAACATGCGTCACTCCCAAGTCTGAAAATAATCAAAGAGGAATGAGCATGAAATGGAGGCGTTCTATTGGGCCAGATGAGAAGCTGAAAAAGGATGTGAAAGGAGCCCTTCCAGCTGTCAGACACATGGGAGTCTGTTGCCAGGGTGGTAAGAGTGGGGTACCCTGGGATGCGGCAGGAAGAGTCGGTTAGAGGGGAAAGAATCATTCCCAGATTGCAGCAGGATGCGGCAAAGCCAAGTGGGGCACCATAGCAAAGACTGGGCAACGGGGAGGCTGAGAGAAAGACAGAGGCTGATGACAAGGATGAATGAGACTTCTTGAAGCAAGTCAAAGGAAGTGATAATGACATTCTGAAAAGACAGGATATTTCTACGCCTCTAAGGCAATGAGAAAAGGCCTGAGGAGTATGTCAAGGCAAACTCTATTGGTATTTTCTAGCCTTTCCCTCACTTGATTAAAATACCTTCCCTTTGCCACTTTCTACTCCTACTTTCCACTCAACCAAATCATATCACAAGACCTACTTCTCCATTATCTGTATCTCATATTCTCACATCATCTCTGAATCCAATGGTGCTGTTCTCTGCCTTCTTTGAATAGTTCTATGGTACAAGGGCCATATTTTATACTTCGTTATGATCTCCCTCTGTACCTAGAACAGTGTCATTTATACAGGACTTATGATAGAGCCTTCCAAACTCATATTAGTCTGACCAGCCACAGTTGGACAAATTGTGCCATTGTGATACGATTTTGGACTATTACAAAACACAACAACCCAAAAGGCTTAGAGCAGTATCAAGCCTTACTAGCTTCAAACTATACCCAAAATTTGGGGAGTCCTTGTATTGTGCTTATTAGTAAATATGAAGAGTCACAGTATGTCAGATTTGGAAAGATCTTTGAGATCATCTTCTCCACACACACCCCCAATTTATAGATGAAGAAAATGAGCCCCATGGAGGTTAAGTGATCTACTTACATCCACAGAGTGAATTAACAAGAGTCAGAGCCAGAAATCAATACTTCTAACTCCCATGCCTTTGCACTTCCAATCAACCCCCAAAGAAATAAGAAAATGATTTCGTTCAGAGATGTCCAAAATAGCCAAGATCCAAATAGCCAGGAGTGGGAAATCAGGAGTTGGGGACTGAGGGAACTCTGCTAAGCCATGTTCCCATGCCATCTCCTACTCCCACATTGGAGGCTGTAGGGTTGGCAGAGACTGAAGGTCTCCCAAGGTATAAAGACACACATTTAGAAGGAAAGACAAAACACACTGGGGTTTCAGGCTGTTGTTTGCAAAATAGCTCAATGACAAGACCAGGACTGTTTTCATGGGAATCAGAGGCAACTCGTCCTGAGTCATTCTTTGGGGTTTGTGTGGGTGACATAAATTTCCTGAGAAATCTCCATGTAACTTGCTATTATCTTGCATTGACAAAAGTTTAATTCATTACCAACTGTTGCTCTCTGTCTAGGAAGCGGCGGGACTGATTTTTCTCTCCTTTGACCACAGAATGGAAGAAAGCCAAAATCACCATGTAAATGGGTACAATTTGATTATGTCTCTATATAAGACAGTTGGTTAATTGGTCATTTTGGTGGGAAAAATATTCAAACTAGTTTGTCATGGTATGGTATAGTGTCAGGATTCTGTCTTCATCAATGGAAAGAATTATCTTAGAATTTACTATTCAGGTTGGGATTCTTCTATTGTGAAACTATAAGGAACTATAAAATGAGTCAAAGACAAGTAAAGACTTTGTAGGGGCTGCAGACATAGAGACCTTTAGGAGAATGGAAGGAGGCAAATGTGAAATCACTGAAGGCGACTGAAAGGATGACTTATCAGAGGTAGGAAGTTTGGGAAGGGACTATTTGATGACCAAATGAGGAACTTTTAATATCCAAGAAACTTACAAGAGGAGAAGACATAGGATGAGTCCATAATCAACAAGGACAAGAACAAGGAAGGCATTGCCTGGAAGTGTAGTATGAAGTTTGATGCCAAGGGTTTGGTGGTGGGTGAAAGGGAAAGATTGTTGGGGAAACAGAGAGATTAAAGTTCCAGTTCTCTAATTCCTAGCCTTTTCCTCACTTGATTGAAATACTCTCCTTCCTCCTTTCCACTCAACCAAATCACACCCCAAGACTTACTTATCCATCCGAGGCAAGTTGAAGCCACTCCCAAATGCACCATCCTTTAGTTATTTCTTCTTTGAACTGAATTGCTCCTACTATTTATATAAATCCTTATGATATATCCTTAGAAAAGTATCAATAAAAATTTGAGTACCTACTATGTACTGGACATGGTGAAAAATCTAGCATGTGCTAGCAGAATGAATCAGGAGCCTCAGGTTAAAATCCAGGTCTGCCAACTTACTTGCCATGTGACCTTAAGCAAGGCTTTATTTCTCTGACCATCTTCCTCCTCATTTATGATGATTTTGCATTACCTCCTTCTCTAGCTTTTTGTGAAAAATACATTTGTAAATCTCAGAGCACTATAAAAATATGAGTTGCTTTTAGGAGAATGTCCAAATGCATACTAAGATCTTTGATAAATGTATTAACCATATAACCATAACTAGCATTTACCCGGGACTTTAAAACTTTATGTTTTACATTTTACTTTTTCACCAACATTGGGAGGCACCATATTATCCTCATTTTACAGATGAGGAAACTGAGGCAGAAGCTAAATGACTTGCCCAAGGACACACAGCTAGTACCTTGGATCTAAAATCAGGTCTTCCTAAGTCAGTTTTGGCATTATATCTACTGAAATTCAAATTCAGGACCTGACTTAAGGCCCTGAGCTTTATCCACTGTGCTGCCGAGATGGAAAAATAGAGGTATTACTCTTCCTTACCTCCATCCACTTTCTGATTGAACCTCTTTTCTTAAATCCTGTCTCAGGAGTCAGCTCAACTCTGCCTGGATTAAACCATGTTTATCTATCTATCTATCTATCTAGATTTACACACACATATATATACATACATAAGTATAAATTTGTCTAATTTTCTACATATCTATATAATAACTGTAATATATGTAGTATATATACCTATAGTTATATATATATATATATATGCTTTATAACTACAGAAATATATATGTACTATATAGAGAAATATACATCTCTGCATTACATATTTCTATCTATTTAGATAAAATATACTGTGTTATATATATCTTATATATGTGCACATAGCTATATTTTTTATCTATATAAAACATGTTTTAATATATTTTACATCAATAGACTTTGTATTTCAGCGAGTGGGGGTTACAGATAAGACTAGGCTTCTTGGCTATAAAGTAGAACCTAAGTTGAGTCATGAAGGAAGTCAGGGATCTGCATGAGGTTAAAGGCGAGGGCATTTCAGGGATTGGGGACAGCTTATGAAAAGGTGTGGAGACAGAAGGGAAACAGCAAGTCAATCAATTTGACTGAAATTTCAGTGCATGTTTAATTTCAATTCCTGATCAAAATGCTGTCAGAAAGCTAGAAAGAATGGCAATTCCCGCACCCCCCAAAACCCCACACATTGATCAACAATATCCCACTAAGCCAATGTAGTTATTTAGAATCTTTTTGCCAGTCAACAATTTTTCCTTGGCAGTGCCATCTGATTACTAGTCTCTCTTTGACCTATGCATGTGTGTGTGTGCACATAAGCAAGTACTTTTTCATGAGTGAGAAAGCTATTCTTGTTTCAATTTAGGGTCCATCTAATCTGTTTTTGTCTCTTTTGGGGTTTGAAGGGCAGCACTTTTCTTCCCTGGATTTGTTAGTCTGTTTTTAAAGCTGATTCTTCAAAGAATGCAAGCCAACTGGATTAGTGACAGCTGGGTTTGAGCCTATAAAAGGAGTCAGTATGCTGCAGAAACCATCTATTTTGAGCATTAAACTTTGACCTTGATCTCTCTCTGACAAGAATTTCACTCAGATTTGTACCCCCATTTACCTGATGAAAAGATCCCACTTTTCTTCTTTCTGTTGTAGTACTAATGGATATGTTCTTGACATTTGTCCTTCTAGGGTGGGGTTGGTGGAAAAGCACACTTAATAGTCAAGATACCTGAATGTCAGGCCCAGCTCTGCCATATAATAATTATAAGACTCTGGGCAATTTATGTAGTCTCCCATTCTCTGTGTCCTTATCTATAAGGGTCTCTTCCAGGCAAATCTATGATTCTCTAAAATATGAGCCTGCATTATTAATGTGGTCAATGATGAGGTTGGGTTAAGATAACCCTTAGAAAGAGTATTTTTCAACTGAGCATCCACATGGTGGGTAATTCAGCAATGGTGCCAAGAACTAAACAAATATTTGCCTAAAGCCCCTAAATATTGCAGTAGAGAGAGTGCCAAACCTGGAGCAGGAAGATCTGGGTTCAAATTTAACCGCAGACAATTACGGCCACTAAGCAAGTCATTTAACTCTTTTGCCAGTTTCCTCATCTATAAAATGTGCTGTAGAAGGAAATTGCAAACCACTCCAGTATCTTTGTCAAGAAAACCACAAATGAGATCATGAAGAGTCAGACATTACTGAAAAATGACCCTTTCTAAATGTATGCTGATGATAAATGTGGAAATATGTTTAGAAAAATTGCACATGTTTAACCTATATTGAATTACTTGCTGTCTAGGGAAGGGGGAGGGATGGGAGGGATGGAGAAAAATTTGCAACCCAAGGTTTTACATGGGTGAATATTGAAAACTATCTTTGCATGTATTTGAAAAATAAAAAGCTATTATTATAAAAAATAAAATATAGAAACTGAAAATAACAATCTCATCTTATTTCAATATTCTGATCTCTGTTTTTCTCAAATGTGGACACTCTCCCTTGACTCAGTCAAACTATAGTTCATCCACAACATCTTCTTCACTTTTGTTTCTGTTTTATTCTATAGCATCTTCCACAGAGAAGCTCCCAACATGTCAAAGGTTTTCCTTTTGTTTTTTTTTTCAAATTTCTTGGATACAAGAGCATAACTCAAGCTGTTCCCGATATATGATCCTTCACTCTTGATCCCAAAGTGGCTTACCTCCTTACATAAGTCTTTGATAATGAGAACAGATACATCTTTGATATTGTCTTTTTATGCCATTTCTCAAGTGTACCTTCTTGTTATTAATGTTATAGCCAATTTATAACTACTACATGTCTTTGCATTGTCCTTCAGCTATCACATCTTATAAAACAAAAGAGAGATGTATTTAATTATTTACTCAAGATGGGTGAGACCCAATGAAACTGGATTTCTTGACATCCCTATTTGGAACCCAATAACTTCCATCAGGCCCTTAATTTTATGAGATATTTAATTTATAAGACTCTCTATGCATATATATGTTTATCTATATTTGGGTTCTAGAACTGTGAGTTCATCATTGTGTCAAATCTCTCTCCATCAATATAGATTAGCAACCCATCTGTAATTTATAGACAGATCATTATATAAGACAGTAAGAAAGTAAGTGACTTGTTCATTGTCACACTATAAATGTTAGTAATAAGACTTAAATTCAGGCTATTCCATAACTTTAAGGTTAGCTCTCTATCCATTATGCCCGGCTGTTTCTTAAGCTTGTCTATATATTATGAATATAATGACCACTCAAGAACCTTAGCTCGGTCTTATAATTAATCAATATACTAAAAAATAAGATGTGAACTTTAAACATTCTGTCATCTTGGCAGATAATCATGCTATACATCCTCCTTAAAGGACCTAGAAACAGAGAAGAAAGGGAACACAACTCCTGACAAATGCACTCATTAAAACTGTAATCAATTTTGCTGATGAAGTAAGAGTTCTAATCAAAACACGATGGCACCAAGTTGCAACAGGTTGTGTTGCTGAATCTTTCTTCCCAGTGGCCTTCTCAGTTTTATTTTAAACTTCTGAAACACCCACAGAGGATTTCAATCACCTCTAATTACTTTCTTAAGAAATGAGTTTAATTTAAACACCAATCAGCTCTTAAAAATGGAAAATACTAAAAGCATCTTTTTTGCTCTTCCTTCTTTAAAAAAAAAAAGGTGTGTGTGTGTGTGTGTGTGTGTGTGTTGTGTGTGTGTGTGTATGTGTGTGTGTTCTTCAAACAAATTTTGTATTTCTTATTATGTGTTCTTCTAGACAGAGATTTCTGGACTAATTCAGAACCTGTCTCTAAAACTATTCTTTGCACATGGTCATAATTTATGCTGTAGGTGAAGGGAGCCAATGCTATAAATATTCATTCTTGGGGAAAGGCCCAGGTGTTACAATATACCAGAAAAGGAATCCAATAGGGATCTCCCAGATCTCACCCAGAGAAAAAGTAATAGATCTTAGTCTATTCCACCGTGAGGCTTAAAACATATTAATAGAGTTAACAGAGAGACTCAATTTTCTGTACAGCTGTTTGCTGGTGGTTCCAGTGACTATGAGACAAATTGAATCCATCTGAATTTCTGATGGAGAGGAGGCATGTTGGAAGATCCTAATGAGAAGCTACAGAATGAGAAACTAGAGAAAGACTATTTAAAGGTCTCTACTAATCTTAAAGTGTTCAATGGATGTCAGTTTATTGTTATTACAATTATTCCTTCCTTCTCCTGTATACAGCATATTAATCTGGACTGAAAGCTCAACATGAGTCAGCAGTATGGTAGAGCAGCCAAAAACTTTAACTGGGGCTTCTTTGAGAGTTGTAACTTCCAGGAGAGGAAGGCAATTGTTTCAATGTACTAGCCATCATCAGAAATCATCTGGGCACCATAACTTAAGAAGTACATTAATAAGCTGGAGAATGTTGGGAACATGGTAACCTAGATGGCAAACAATTCTGAATATGTAACATATGAAAATTACTTGAAGGAACTGGGAATAATTATTCTGGAAAGACAAGAGTCAATGGGGGGAAATATTGGTCTTTAATTATGTGGAAGAATGGTTGAATTTGTTCAATTTTCTTCAGAGAATAGAACCAGGAGCTTCATATTGAAGTCACAAAGAGACAAATTAGGCTTGATGCCAGGACAAGCTTATTAAAAATCAGAGCTTTCCCAAAGTGCAATTAGTGATGGTTTCCCCTCCTTGAAGGTCTTCAAGGAGCACTTGGATAATTATCAAAGGGTAGGTTTTAGTGGAGATTCTCTTCAGTTGGCCTAGAGAGCTGCTGAAGTCCTAGTTAATTCTCACGTCCTATGATTCTGCATTCTCTGACTTGGGGAGCTCCTTCCTACTCACTGGGTGAAGAATTATGGTATATGAAAGATCATCTAGAGCTTGGAGAATAATGCAAATCCCATCAGTCATTCAGGACACGAATATGCCAAGATGGATATACATTTCTGAAGCAACTTTCTTTCAAATATGTATTACAATTGTATCTGATGTCAATGGGAATGTGTGCATTTCCTAAGATCCAGGGTTGAAATGACCAAAGTTTCTTTGTGATGGTCATAAGAAGAGTGTTCCAGTGAAGTCCATTTGGAACACTATATAGACTTTGCTCTTTTTTCCCCTGTGACTTCCTCTCTTCTTCTATAGACTATGAAAGAATAACAATGGCTTCATTCAACTTTGGTCTTGCTAGTATTCCTAGATGCACAACTGCCTCAGTCAAACTATACTGCTCTCCTCCTCCTTTCTCTCCCTCAATTTTTTTTTTTAATTAAACATCAGTCCTCCTTAATGTAGAACTCCTATCCCTCTTGACAACACAATGGTCTAGTTTCCTTCTTCGATAAATTGGAGGAGAGGGGAAAAAACGTCCCACAAACATCACTGCTTTCCAGCTTTCTTCTTTGCCTAGTCACATTCTAGAAACTTCAAAATGCAGTTGAAACTTTACTTTCTCCAGTGAAGTCACCCCAGGCTGTTCCTGTCCTTATTAAGTTCCATTAGTTTTTAAGTTTGAATCTAGGATAAGGTGCTCCCTATGAGATTTCAGATCCACTGCGAATAGTCTCAAAGACTCAAAGAGGTCCAAACTTTCACAGAAAAATGAGTAACTAGAGAGCAAAAGATGGTCAATCCAGGAATATCCTGCTGCTACAGTGAAAAGTTTTAGTAAGACTTTACTCAGACATCCCCAGGTGACTTTCATAGGGAGGAAGTGGAAAAATCCAAAACATGATTTCCCTCTTGACTAGAACAGTAGGTCTTAGATGGGTTTGGATAAAAGACAGAGAAGAATTGATGGCAAGTTCACTTGTTCAGATAAGATTGGTGGTTTTGATAATTAAGGAAGCAGAGCAATGGGATTAAAAGGTTTAAATGATGTCAATAGCCCTAAGGAGGACACCAACCACTCAATTTACTTAAACAAATACTTATTAAGTAACTATAAGGTGCAAGGTCCTATGCTAAGTACTGGAAGGAAGAAAGGGAAAAAAGGAAATAAGCATTTATTAAGAATCTACTATTCTAACCACAACCCTGGGAAGTAGGCTATTATTACTTTACAATTAAAAAAACTGAGGCAGACAGAAGAAAGGCTGAAGATAAGGATAAAGAAATCCCTAACAATTTACCTTCAGACATCAAGGAGTTTACATTACACTTATACATATAAATATATTAAAGATAATATGAAGAAGACCAGAAATCTCCCAGGGGATAAGGGAAGGTGGCGCCTCAGCTGAACCTTAAAAGATACAGATATTAAAAATGAGAGATGAAGAAGCAGTGTATTCTAAGCACAGAAGAGAACTTGTCACAAGGTTTTCCCCCCAGAATGAACTCTGATTATCTCATAAATTTTATGTCCCGGAGGAAAACTTCTCCCACTCTGAAGTTACCAATAGGCAGCAGACAAAAGCAGGGAGATCCCAAACATTTGGTGAGTAACTCAAAAAATGAATCGTTTTTACCAAGTACTAAAAACAAGATTACAGATACTCCCTGCCCTCAAGGAACTTAGGTTCTAAAAGGTTTCTCTCTTATAGTAAAGTTGATTATGTCAGAAGGAAAAGATGGAAGCTAGTAGGTGAAAAGTGGGTGAAGCCTCTCTGGGGTGGAACACCCTGGCTTTGAGGAAGCTATTTACCTGGATGGCTTTTCCGATGTGACTATATTCTCTCATGCTCCGTACAAAAGAACATTTTGTGTATCCCTGGGAAAATCTTGTGCACTGAGATATGCTGGGTTCTTAAGCACAAAGTACAAAATGAAGGAGCAACAATGACTTTGTGTTAGAAAATCAGTAGTGCTAAGGTTTTGAGGACATCTTTTGGGTCCTTCCTTGTTTTCTGAGACATACCTAGCTTGGCACTGAGCTGCTTTAGGACCTGACTATCGAAGGAATTTATATATGGTCAAAGAGCACTCAACAGAGACAAATACCTCAGATGTAATCCATAATTCATTGTCCCCCTTAAGGTTTTTCAGTCAATCAATTTATATACATTGATTACAGGGAAAAGACAAAACAAAAGAAAAACTTGCTTGATATGAATAATCTAACCCCACTTTTTCTCCCTATTTTTCTTACTCTCTCTATAGTCCTTGAAAATTTAATTCAAATAACATCTTCTGCAGATTCTTTGTTGTTAGAATTTCCCTCTCTAAAGTTTTTATCCCTCTATTCTATATCTATCCTGTATGTGTCTAGTGGTTAATACATGGTTTCTCCTATTAGAATATAAGCTTCTTTAGATCAGGGACTGTCTCTTGCCTTTATATCATAAATGCTTAGCACAGTGCTAGAATTTAATAAATGCTTGTTGGACTCAATGATTGACATTCTCTTGAATACAGAAGGATGTCTCAAGTCACTATTCTGGCTGGCCCCAATTTCTTTCATTCACGTTACCCAATTTCCATGGACAAATAAAGCAAAGGGCTGCAATTATATATGAATTCATCCAAATCCATGAGATAAGCAAACCATTTCCCATTTCAAAGACCATGCCAATAGATCTCGTACTTTGTGATATGAAAATAAAATCAAGAAATACAATCGTACCATCACAATTCACAACACTGAAGATAATCATACAATCTTTTCTGCTATTACTTAAATTCTCAGATTCAAATAACTATTAGCATGTATGACATACTAAGTAATATGGTATTTACCACTTTCAAGCCTAATCTGGTTTCAGAATAATAATATGACTTCTGAAATAACTGCTTCCAATAGTCTGCTTACAACAAGTACATAGGGGAAGCATGTTCACCAGAAAGACTACAGAGATATATAGATCTTTACTGTCACTTTAGAATTGGGATCACAGTGTGATAAATTTGTTAGCTATTGCTATAATGCTTTAAAGTCTAACCTACTCTCTTCTGCTTTTCCCTTCTTGGTATCTGGGACACTATATATATATATATATATATATATATTTTTTTTTTTGATTAGGTAAAAGAGGTCATTCTTTGCCTCAATTCTTTCCTAGACTTAATCACTGAATGGATGTGTCCTCAATCAAGTTGAGACCTGTTAAAGATCTTAACTTTAAAAGGCCAAGGTCTTCTACTGCATTCAGGGCCATCTCCAGTTTTCTTGGTCTATATTTTGTCATTGGACCCAGATGGCTGTGGAGGGGAAAGTGAGGCATGTGACCTTGCACAGCACTCCCTCACTTAAATCCAATTCACTTGCATGTCATAGCATCACTTCCCTGGAGTCATGGTCCCTTGGAGAAACATCAGCAGCAACAACTTTTAGCATTACAACATATAGGTTGTGGAATTAGCCTAAAGTAGGTAGGGAAATACACAGGGGATTGCCTTCAGATGCTCCCATCATGTTCATGGCAAGCAGTGTAAGTAAATTGGTAAAGTACCAGCACTAAGGTTAGTGGCTCTCTGTAAGATATGTTATATGTGGAACCTCACAGAGGGCAATGGAAATAGTGGGAAGGGAAATCAAAAGAACAAATAGTATATGCCAAGTTTCTGTAGTTTAATGGTTATATAAAGCAAATCAGTTAATCAACAAGCATTTATTAAGCACCTACTACATGCTAGCACTGTATTAAACTCAGTGGATATAAAGACGGAGCAGGGGAGGGGGAGAGAAACAGTTCTTGCTCTCAAGAATCTTACAGTCAAAAAGAGGAGACAACATAAATGGATATTTATGGATAAAATGGAGATGATCAACAGAAGGAAGACACCAATATGAAGGAGAGTCAAGGGAGGTTTCTTGTAGGAAGTAGCATTTTAGTTGTACTTAGAAGGAAGCCAGGAAGGCCATAAGAGAGTGAGGAAGAGGGAGAGAATTTCAGGAATGGGAGAAAGGCAGTGAAGTGCCTGGAGACAAGAAGTAGTACAAGAAACAGCAGAGAGACTAGGATCACAGAATTACAGTCTCAAGAAAAAAAGTCCCATGAAAAGAGGGAGTGAACAGCTTTCTCCCAGGTTTTAGGCAATGAAGTGCCATAGTAGATAGACCACTAAACTGAGAGTCAGGAAGAACTAGATTCAAATCTTGTCTCAAAGACTTACAAGCTTTGTGATCCTGAGTGAAGTATTTAACTACTACTCTCTGCCTTAGTTCCCTCACCTGTAAAAACTGAAGTAGCAATGCTACTTACCTCATAAGGTTGTTGTGAGGATAGGATGAGATATGCAAAGTGCTTTGCAAACCTTAAAGTGGTCTATAATGTTAGCTATTATTATCATCACTCAGCACAGAGCTGGAAATCTGGCTTCTAGATTATCTCAGGGCCTTATCTGGAATCAAGGCACACTTCCTCCTACCCTCCTCATTTCATTTAGCTTAAAAATGGTTATGGAACCTATCATTTCATATACTTTTAAGAAGGTGGTGCAAAGGGTAACAATTGTAGAAATTACAGATGGTAACTTTGAGAAAAGTAGCCCAGCAGGAATGGCCTGTCTGTGCTCCATGGACAACCTCCCACAGCAGTAGTTCTGCTGTTGTTTGAGCTCGGGATTCTATCACCATCCATCTCCTGTGGGCAATGTTTAAAAAAATGTTCTCCTTTCCTTGGGCAGTGGGAGTCGGCCTTTAAGACTCACCTCCACACCTTTTCAACATATCAGACATCAGTGGTCATCAGGAGGAAAACTGCAGTTGATGGGGCGGGGCCCTTGATGGGAGGGAGGGAACATCTTGCTCAGCTACTCTCAGGATCTTAAGGCTCACTTATTGGTAGGATTCTCATAGGAAGCAGGATATCTCAACACTGCTCTTAAGATCTACAGAAGGCAGCTCACATCTGTGAGCATCTTTTAGCATCTGGGGGCATTTCTGCCCAAGCAAGAGGGGTGTTGACTGAAATCTTCAAGGAGGGCGTAAGTGAAGAGCTTAAAAACTGCATGGCAGAGCACCCACTTCCAGAGCACTAAGGCTAATGAAACAGAGGAAAGGAGGTAGGGAATAACATAGCAAGAGAACCCAGAGATCATTCAGCAAAAGAAAATCAGCTGGGATAATTCAGTATTCCTAGGACTGCTTATGCCACAGGCTCTGGGGTATAACAGTTACATTCATCTGTTCCACCTCACCCAAAAGGTCTCTGCTGTCAGCCAGCCAGAAAGCACAGCCTATACCCCACCCTGTCACCGTGAAAGCAAGGCAGCAGGCCAAGAGAACCAACTGGCAGCCATGATTTTTTTTTCCTTAGGAGAGATTAGGGGGACTAGCCATCCCAAATCTAAGTAGGTGATGTGATCCCTTTCTCTTAGAGCAGTTTTCCATAACCTGCCATCTAGCAGGGAGGTCCTGCAGACTTCATGCATGATACCACTAAGAAAACCATCCCATACTATCAAGACATCAGCTTAAAGAGGGAGGTGTCAATCAATCAAGACAGATTGCTCTCCTCAGATGGTGTGCCATGGACCCTCACTGCTGCCTGCCTGCACATCCCAGGTCCAGCATCGCAGCAACCATACTGGCAGCTCTGAACATTCTCCCTCACAACCATCATTCAACAAGCAGAAGAAATGCTTTTCCCCCCACTCTCCCATGATGCTTGCCTGAATCTCACAGCAATGCCCAGAGCAATCCCATCTAGATGCAAATAGATGTGTTTCAAATGGTTCTGCAACTGGAGATTAAACCAATGCCAGAGTCGACAAATAGAAACTAACCCTTGTCATCTTAGACAACCTGGTAATGCACCATGTCACTGGCTAGCTTAGTATTTCATTTTTATTACCAGAGGATAGAAAAGCACACATTTCCCTCCTGTAAATACACCTTAGCACGTCTCCCTAAGAGATGGGAGAAAGAGATACCTTTAATATGCCTTCCACCCATACAACCACCCAATGTGCAAGAGCACCTCCATCACACACCTCCCTAGTAGCCTACCCTCAGCCAGACAAATCTCTCTACCCCAAGGAATCCTCAGGCCACACCCACCACCACCATGTCCCTTACAAATCTCCAAACCCCATACCCATCATAAAGATGTCCATCCCCTCCTCCCACATGTTACTCTAATTCTCTTTCCAATTCATTCCCTTTTCACCCGCTATTCGATATTCCCGAACCCCGCCCCCCCCCAACCAGCTTTCTCTCTCTCACCTGGGTGTCAAATCCGTTTTCCACAGAGCTGCTCTTCCTCAGGGGGAGCCCATCCCCCGCAGGCTCATGGAGCCCCTGAGATTTCAGGGGTATCTGGCTCGAATAAATGGGCTTGGTCACCTCCACCTTGCTCCCAAACTTGAGGTAGCAAGGTTGGGGGCCGGCCCTGGCCACGGGCACATGGAGGATCGGTGCGGCACTGTGCACAGGTTTCGGCAGTCCCGATTTCATTTTGGAGGCGACTAGGATGGCTGGCATCTTCTTCTGCTTTCCTAACACGTTTCTGTCAGCTGCAGCAGCAGCAGCAGTAGCAGCAGCAGCAGCAGCAGCAGCAGCAGCCGGCAAAAGGGAAAGACGAGAAGGCAGAAAGGCAGCCCTTACTTCGCCCACGAAGCTCCAACCAGTTTATTAAAATAATAAACGATGCTAATAATGATCAGCTAGAAGCAGGCACACCTTCAGAAACCCCAGATCTCTTCTTTCTATTAGCTTGCCAACCTTGATCTTGCTGGCCCCGGGGCGCTATGGTCCGATACCGCTGTCGGCTTCTCTCCTTGATAGATGTACTGAGGCTGTTTTAACCGCTCTTCCCTGACACTGGCTGCTTCCTATAATTTTCCTTCCTAGAAACCCAGACTTTGACTTCCATTATCTTGTCACTGCATCTCCAAAGTGAGACAGTCCTTTGGAATAAAGATCCGCAGGAAAAGGAGGGAGGGAGGGAGAGAGGGAGGGGAGGCGAAGAGAGAGAGAGAGAGAGAGAGAGAGAGAGAGAGAGAGAGAGAGAGAGAGAGAGAGAGAGAGAGAGAGAGAGAGAGATGGCAGGAGAACTAGCGAGCAGGATTTCCAGCTTAAGATGTTTTTCTTCAGCCTTAGCCAAGAAGCAGATGTAGCTCTCAGCACACGAGTGACTGATGCCCTTGGACACGAGCCTTAGAAAACCAAGCTTCTTAGTCTTAATATCTTTCTATCTGCCCGGGCTGCTGAGGCCGGGAAGGAAAGCGAGAGAAATCACAGGAGGTGGAATGGTCCGTGCATGACATGGAGCTCACAAATGCCACCACCTCCCTTCCCCCTCAAAAATCAAAATCCCGGGGGGACCAAATTCCCAGCACTTCCCAGGCCTGGGCGTCGGAACACACGCTCTCTACGGAGTTAAAGGGCAGAGAGGAGCGCAGGAAGAGCAATCGGCTGTAATCCGGTCGGCGAGAGCGAGCGAGAGCAGCGCCCACTTGTTTCCCTGCATGGGCAGCGGAGCAGGTCCGAGGCCGGAGCCGCCCGGAGTGCGCGCGGTTAGCGGCGGTAGCAGCAACAGCACCAGCGGCAGCCGCGGCAGCAGCAAGCGCTACCAAAGAAGGCTGCGGGGATGAGCCGGAGCGCGAGAAGCTTGCAAACTGACAGCCTCTCGACAGGGCCCCCGCTGATTGGCCGCCCGCGCTCCAATCGGAAGCCCCGGAGCTGCCTGCAAAAGGGGCGGGGTCTCCACTCCAACAGCAAGACTTGGGAATGCGGGGGGCTCTCCAGTGCAATGCTGGGCTGCAGAGCTCGCTCTCCCGCTAAGGAGAGTGAGGGGGCACTGCACTGCAAGAACCCCGGGGCGGAGTCCCTGCAACGCCCCTGAAACCCCGCCGAAAGCGTTCAAATGCGTCTTCAAACACGTATCCTGGCAGCACTCGAGCCGCCAGGAGGATGTTTATTATTTCCCGCCTCCACCCCAACCCCCCTCCACTGGTCACTTTTATAGTTTGAATTTGCCCGGAATAAGATCTCTGATATCGCTCAACTACTATTCTGGTTTAACGATCTGCTCCATTGAGCAACACTCCTCTCTCATCCCCACCCCCTTCCCCACCTTTCTTTTCCTTTTTTTTTTTTTTTTCCTTTATTTTAAAATTTAAGGAAAGAACCGTTTTTTCCCTACCCATTCAGAAAGACGCGGCTATAACTCCTTTGGAGGAAGGGTGCCTCCCTAAATCTACTCCTCCCCGGCTTTCAAAGGCTACACATTTCATTGCAACTATTTGAAGTATTTACGGGCAAATACAATACCCAGGAAAAGCATCCGCCCTAAACTAACCCCTTCTTACAACCTACCACAGACGCCGTAATTAGAAGTGGGCCAGAGAGTATTCATGACACTGGTCGACTCCAGAGAAACAATACTACGTTTGACTTGGTCCCTGCCCTTTGCCTCAAATGCATTGGCCTGCCCCAGGTTTTTCTTGCTGCATTAATGGGGGAGGGGAAGGAGTGAGCAGTTGGCAGAGATCGCAAATAGGGAGCTGGGGAGATTGATTATAGGATGCTAGATTTAGAGCGGAAGGGGATCTCTAACCCAGTCTTCTTCAGAATTTTTGGATCCTATCCATTAAAAAATTGCCTACACACTTCCAATGTATGTGTCGTTTATATGCAGACGTTTAAGAAGTACGAGTTAGGGATGAAATCACTGATCCTAGAGTCAACAAGGGGCTACTGGAATTGATTGAGGAGGGAGATGACTGTATGAAAGATAAAATTGTGTGGGGAAGAGACATGTGTCAGAGGAACTAATGAAGAGTTTATTTCAATAGTTCAAAAGAGAGGTGACAAGGGCTTGAGCTAGGGTAGTAGCTATAGGAATAAAGAGAAATATAAAAGATATGGAGTAGAAATGGTGATTGAGCAATGCATTGGCTCTGTGGGAATGAGGGAAACGGAGGCGGTCAGGATAAGACCAGCTTTGAGAAACTGAGCAAATAGGAAGAAGGAGGTTGTCCTGAATTCTGTTTTAGACTTGTTGAATTTAAAATATCTATAGGCCATATAGCTCAAAACATCCAATAGGTAGTTTATGGTGTGGGACTGGAACCCAAAAAGACAAATTCCAGACTGGAATATGTAAATTATGTACCAAAAACATATGTAAACTATGTGAAGTCATGGAAGCTGATGAAGTCACCTTGTGAAAGAGTGGATAGAGAGAAGACAAAAGGGTCCAGGAATACAGTCACATGTAGGGAGCCTATGAATGATGAGCCATTCACAGAGAGTGAGAAGGGGTTGGTCAGACAGGTAACAGATCCTAGAAAGCAACAGCAGAACAATACAGAGAAGATAAAATATCCAGGAGATAGTGCCCTGTGCTACAGAAAAAGAGTGAAATAGGAAGAAAAAGACCATCAGATTTGACAATGAAAAAATCGCTTATAACTCTAAAAAGAGTAGTTTCAATTGAGGGAGAAGGGAAGGAAAAGGAATGAACATTTATATAACACACGCATGCTATATGCCAAGCATTGGGCTAAGTGCTTTACAAACATGATGTCATTTTCCCCTTTCAACAACCTATGAGGTAGGTTCTGTTATTCCCATTTTACAGGTGAGGAAACTGAGGTAAACAGAGATAAAGTGACTTGCTGAGAGTCACATACCTAGTAAATGTATAAGGCCAAATTTTAACTTGAGACATAGATGAAGGTGTTAAGAATCTGGGAGACTGGAAAGATTGTGGTACCTTCTATGGAAATGAAATATGGATGTTCAGAAGTCTTTGATGTGGAAGATAATGCTATTGCAAATAATTGTGCCTACTCATCTTGTATCTCTGACTCTCAACAAAAATGAGAGGGGGGAAGATTGGGTGAGGAGAGAGTGCTTTATTCTCTATGTTGTGATCTCCACAAAGGTTAAGTGACTTTTCTAAGCTGCCATAAGTGGTTTTAAAAAAAAAAAAAAAAGATTGTAAGGTTTTCGGTTTTCTGGAGGTCTCTGGAACAGCCTTCTTTTCAGTAGAGTAATCACCATGAGAATATCCAGGTGTTAAAGTCCAAATTATTTATTATCTCCTTTAAAGTCCTATCTCCTTCACTTGAGGCTCGGTTAGTTTTCTGGAGGGCTTTCAGACGGGACTTGGTCTCAGTGGAGGAAATGCAGGAGGAGAGCCTGCCACCATGGTGTTGTGAGATGGAGTGAATGAATCCGCCTCTCAGTCCCCGAGGAGAGCCACCAGGAGCCTGACCGAAGATGGAATGAATCTCTCTCCTTGGCTCCCAAAGTTTGAGCCTCCAGTCCTTTGTCTTCTCTGGCTCTGACTGGCTGAGGCCCCGGGCTTATATGCTCTACACTGAGTGTAAACCAATCACTATATCACTAGGAAACCATTATTTGTTGTAAGATTAAATCAATCATACTGAATTTAAAGAACTATTAATCACTATGCTAGACTAGATAACCATTGTCTCATCAATCCTACTGACTTAACACCTTGTAAGAATCCTTGTTTCAGAGTTCTGGCCCATAACAAAGGACTAGGATTGCAATCTTAGTCTTTTTCTCTTTTAAATCATATCCTTCAAAGCAGTGTGGCTTAGAGAGTAGGTTTCAGACATAGGAAAACTAAGTTAAATCCTGACTCTGATATACATTGATTGGGCAATGGTAGGGAAGGCCCTTAAGACCTCTTAGCCACTCTTTCAAACTATAAATTGTAGAACAAGTACAGATGGGCATTGTTGGAAGATTTCTTCATTGGGAATTCCTTATATCTGTTGTCATAAACCTAAACCAATCATGTATTACTATTTTCATAAGCATTAAAACACTCTTGTAGTGATAAAGGAAGACCTTTGACCAGGCACTGCCCGTTAAAGGTCTCATTCTCTCCAATCCTCGGTACCAATCTTTTAATGATTATGTGAATATATACTGAACTTTAAAACTGATCCAGACCTACTGATTCATCACTCATTTTGCCTGACAATACTTTGTGCTAGGTTTCTGTAATCAGTGATGTAAAGAGGTTGTAAAAGTCTAAATTTACTTTCGTGGATCACAAAATTATAGGGATTATAGAGATTTGCTTATATTAAGAATATTAGTCAAGATATATTGGTAAATATATCTGATAAAGATCAGTATCTATGTAGAATTGATACATAGCTATAAGAAACACAAAGGGTATGAATATGCAATTTAAAAAGAATATCAACTCTTAGTAGCCATAGGAAAAAGATGCTCAGATACCTAAATAAGTAGAGAATGCAAATGAAGACAACTTTGAGAAAATGCTAAATGCTCTCTTGGATTTTTTTTTTTTTTAATTGGGAAAAATGACAAATGAAGTAACTCTGGGTCTTGGTTTCCTCCTCTGTAAACTGAGGACAAAATGAAAAGATTCTTGATCAAGATCTGAGACCAAAAATCTTATAGATTCCTTAGTTTCAAATCTATAGTCTGATAATCAAATTTAATATTAGTAGGCTGCAAAGAAATACTGATGACATTCTAGACTTGGATTCTGAGGACTTAGGATCAAATACCACTTCTGTCATTCACTATGTGTATGATTTTAAAAAGGGTCACCTAATCTATTTGGCCTTCGGTGCTTAGATGGTCTCTAAGGTTATGAATCTATGATCTTCTGGATGCACTGTTGGTGAGGCTATCAATTAGTTCAAACATTCTAGAGGACAATCTGGCAACACTCAATAAAAGTCACTAAACTGTTATACTCTTATGATTCTTTTTATTGATTTTTTTGCTCTTAACACATTAGAGAAAAAACCCAAACCATTCACATATTGCTATACAGCCATACAGAATATGAAAAATGAATAAAATGATAAACATAATCTCTTTGGGTCTCAGTTACCTCATCTATAAAATGAGGGGATTAGATTCAATGATTTCTAAGATCCCTTCTAGGTGCTATTATTTTTTATTTTACAGATTTAGATATTGAGGCTCTGAGAGGTTTAATAATTTGTCCAGATTCATAGAGCTAATAAGAATCTGTTTTAGGATTCAAAGCTACATATTTAGAAAAATTAACAAAGAAAGAAAAAGTATAGCTTAGTGTAGTGGTTCCCAATGCTTTTTTTTTTTTGTTCCTCAAACCCCATAGAATAACAATAACAACAGTGACAACAAAATATTTTGTGAATTCTCAGGAAATTTAATATGCTACTCATAACATTTGATTCAATTTGTTAAGGATTCATAATAACTACAAGATAAAATGTACCTTTAAAAGTTTTTGATCATTGAAAAAAACTTAAAATAATTCAAACATGCACATAGTTGTTGCCACAAGGGATGAATATAATTTTAACCTAATTGGGCATTTATTTACTGATTAAGACGCCATAAAAAAATGTTTGATGTAAACCCCTTGAGCTATCACCGTTCCATTAAATGGGAACTATAGGCTTAATGGATAGAGAGATAACCTTGAAGTCAGAAAAGATCTGGGATGAAGGATCATCTCTTTTTTAAATTCTCAGTGATTGAGGCTATCAAATTCAGTTAGAAAAGGAGGCCACTATACTATACATGATGATCTTTGTGGACCCATATATTGACTTAGAAAACAATGTATTAATATTACCTATGATATTTTTATTTTTCAAAATATTTCCCAATTACATTTTAACCTGGTTCTGGGATATTTGGGAGTATTGTGGGTTGTGTTTTTGTCATCTCTGCTCTGAGGAACTTTCTTGCAAAGGAAGATTCCAACCTACTTTGGTAGAAGGAGATTCCCTATCAAGAGTCTCCCTAACAAGGAGAATTCCCTATACCCTGAAATCATAGGTCTAGTCTCTATCCCTGATTTATTGTGGTTTTATTTATAGTATAGTCTTTATTTATATCTTCATAATATATAAACATATATTTATTCCCCTTCCCTTATAAATATAAATATTTATGGTATACATTTATAATATATATTTATATAACATAAATATATATTCTATATTCATAAAATATAAATATATTTATTTATATTACATATAACATAAATATACTTCTATAATATATACACATGTGTGTATATTTTAGAAATTATTCTTTGTTTTTTTATGAGACCCACTGAACAGTGGGATTTCTCAAGATCCTTGAGTACAATGTATCTGTTTCTGCAAAGCTTTGCTGTTAAATCTTATCATTGATAACAGTATGAATGAAAGGGCAAGGAATAATGTTTCAACATTGTGGGCTTATGTGCATGTGCTGAATACTTCCCCACTGGAGATATTTCTTTCAGCAAAGACTTTTAGAGTTTGTCTCTACAACACCAAGGATGAGGGAGACTTGGCAATTATCTGGTAAACTTAATCAACATAGACCCTAAATAATATGAGAAATCAAGGCCCTACCTCTCTCTCTCTCTCCCCCTTTGCTGAATTATAGGTTTGGTTACTTACAGGCCCCAAACTAACCAGCTATTTCTCCAAATCCCTCCCACTTTTTGGCTGTGTAGCTGGAACTCCAAGTAAGCAGGCCTGACTGTGAGATGTTAAGAGTGTGGCCCAAATTAGGCCTCAAAGCTTTGGAGTAATAAAGTTGTCTCTGAAATTTCAATGTCACATTTCCTCTTCTGGTGTTTTCATTTTATAGCATGAAGCTTTGTGTGGGGATGATACCGAAAGCAATGGAACATTTATTTTATCTCTTGTTTGTGCTTACCAGTGATTTTTCTTAAAATCATAGGCCCTTGAAAAACATCCCATGGAGAAATGGCATATCTGGCATAAATGATCAAGAGAGGTAGTCTTTTGTGCTAAGTACATCAAGAGTTAATTTTCAGGATGTAGTTAACTCTATTATGTCAACTGTAATTAAAAAAAATACTTGGATTTGAATACTAAGTAATTTAAATACTAGCTAATTATGTGATCATATGTCATACTTGACCTCTAAGATTTTCAGCTTCTACTTCTGTAAAATAGGACAATAATACTCATAACTTCATTACAGACTTATGGGAAACACTTTGTATACCTTAAAATGTTAATGAAAATGAACTAATATTATCAAAATGATTTGTGTTGGATTTTAGTATGCATTTTATGATTTTGTAATAGGAAACATTTACATACTTGTTAAGACTTGCCCAGGGTCACTTAGCATAAGCAGAGAGGTAAGATTCAAACTCAGGTTTCTCTCCACTCTACATATAATAAGCTTTCCACTACACTTTTCTGTCTCTGTCTCTTTTCATTTTCAATATTTACTTTTATAAGATTTTGATTTTCATTTTTTCTTCCTCCTTCTTTCCTCTTCCCCCTTCCTAAGATGGCAAGAAATCTGACATAGTTTCTACCTACATAATCAAATTAAGCCCAATTTCACATTAGTCATGTTGTGAAAGAAGAATCAGAATGAAAGAGAAAAAAGAAGAGAAAGAAAAAAAGAAGAAAAAGTGAAAATAGTATACTTCAATCTTCATTTGGACTCCATAGTTCTTTCTCTGGATGTGGAAAGCGTTTTCCATCCCAAGTCTATTAGAATTGTCTTGGATCCCTGTATTACTGAGAAGAACTAAATGTATCATAATTGTTCATCACATAATCTTGCCGTTACTGTGTATAATGTTCTAGTTCTGCTCACTTCAATCAGCAACAGTTCATGTAAGTCTTTCCAGGTTTTCTGAAGTTATGGTACTCTCTTTAAAATGAAAGTAATCTATATAGAAATGATCAAGAGTTACTTAAATGTAACCAAAAGGACAATGAATAAGAACTAGGATGCTCTTCTCTGTCAATTTTGCCATTTACTAGATGGGCAAGACGATTAGGTTTCTGGGCTTGATTGTTTAGCTATAATCCTTTTTTTTTTTTGTAATTTGGAAGAGATAGCTGGTCATGATGGTGCAAGGATAGAAATGACACTGAAAGAATCCAAAACCCTGGGTTGGTCTCAGTACTTTCAAAAAGTAGCTCTTTGGTTTTGACCCTGAGAAACTTGTTTCTCAGTTTTCTCTTTATAAAATAATATTTGACAAAAATAATTTTCTAACGTCCCTTCCATCACTTGCCATAATGCCTGGCATTTAAGCACTTAATAAACGATGTTGTGGCAGCTAGGTGGTGCCATAATGGATAGATCTCTAGGCTTGGAGTCAGGAAGACTCATTTTCAAATCCAGCCTCAAGACACTAGCTGTGTGACCCTGGGTAAGTCACATAAACAGGGCTAAGTGCCTCAGTTTCCTCATCTGTGAAATAACCTGGAGAAGGAGACACCAAACTACTCTGTTATCTCTACCAAGAAAACCCTAAATGAGATCATGGAGAATCAGAGAGATTGAAACCACCGAACAACAGAAAATGCTTGTTGACTTAACTTGTTGATTTTTTAAATTCAGTGCTGGTAATGGTACCTATTAATTCTATTCTGAAAAGAGGTAGTGCATGGTGCTGTGGCAGAATGCTGGATTTAGAACCAGAGAATATGGGCTTGAATCTTGGTTTGCCTCTTCAGCTCTCTGGATCTATCAAAAAAAAAAATCAGAAGATTGGACTAGATGGACATTAGGATCCATACTGGTTTTATATCTATGATCCTAGGATCTAAGCACAACATGATTATCATGTAATAGTCCTCAAAAAGCGATCCCAATACTACTCTTAAGCAGTGAAAAAATTATAGAGAGGGAGGGGAAAGAGGAAGGAAAAGAGAAAAGAGAAAGGGAGGAGGGATAAAGAGAAGGAGAAGGAGAGAAATCAGTTCTTCAAGTTGTGGTCTATCAAGATTTTTCTAAGCAAGCACTGATGGATGGCCAGAGAATTTGGTATTCTTCCCACAAGAGAAAAAGGAGTAGGAGGAGAGAAGGTGCAGAGGTCCACCAGAGATAAACCACTCAGAACATGTATCTAACAAGGGAACCTTGAAAACTCTGCCCACCAAATAGATAGCTCAAGTCAGAGTTGGACTGATACCAACTGATAAAGCAGACACACTTGCAAGGTTCTTCTGGGCACAAAAAGGCACTATATCATTTGAAGTTACTAAACATAAACAGCTGTGTTGATTTCCGCTCTATCCAAAACATAGGCTGAAGAACAAAATATGCAGGATTTTATTTTGTTTTCTCGATTAGAATGGGATTGTTTTGCAAACAATGGGACAAGGAACTATTAAACATTAAAATGAAATCCAAAACAAAACCTGCCTATCATTGTCCCTGACATTGAATGTCATGGAAGGAATTTTAGTTATTCCCTCTCCTAAGAATAAAATCATTTGAATTTTGTTCCAGAAGACATTCTGGAAAAGCCTCAAATTGGGGCCTAATGAAGTTAGTTTGTTTAAAGCTTTACAAAACATTGCCAAATATCATAGTATTGGCTCAGTTATTTCTACAAAGATTATCTTTTAAAACATTGGGGCTTCAAGAAAACTAACATTTTGGATCCTTTACAGGGTAGAATTTAATCTGACTGGGGAAATGAAAGTTTGTGTTTAGAATTGGACACCATTAGAATATTTTTGTTGTCTTACTATCAAAGAGATCTTCAAAAGAATGAGACAGAATCCAGAAGACCACCTTTCAAACCCACTTTTGATGCTAACTTGTGAACTTTGACAAATCAGTCAATATCTCTAAGCTCGATTTTCCTCATTTGCAAAATGAGAATAAGAATCCTTTGCAATGCTTACTACATATACTGAGGTACAAATGAAAACATATGCATACTTTGTGAAACTGACAGGTCGGTTACATGGGATAGATCTCTGGAAAAACTCAGATTAGGAAGACCCGAATTAAAATATGGCTTCAGATAGTAACTGTGTGAACCTGAGAAAGTCACTTGTCCTCTATTTGCTTGAGTGTCTTCAACTTAAAAATGGGGATAATGCAACACCCACCTATCCTAGAGGTTATTTCGAGGAGCAAATGAGCTAACATTTGTAAGTGCACAGAAGTCACTATATGAATGCTTATGCTTCCCTCCCCCTTCTATTTATAGTCATCATAATTAGAGTATTAGAGCTATTGGGACCTTAGAGATCATTTGCTTTAACCCATTCATTTTACACATAAAGAAAAAGAGACCAAGGCAATCAAAGAGACTTGCCCATATAACCCATATAATCATATAGCAAGTGTTCAAGCAGCAGCATGATAGAGTGATATATCATCCTGGGATCTAGAAGATCTGGTCCAAATCCTGTCTCACACATTTAGTAGCTTTGTGACCTTGGAGGTTACAGCCTCTTTGTGAGTCAGCTTCTTTTCCTGTCAAATAAAGGGATTGGACTTGATGGCCTTCCAGCTCAAAATCTATGGCCTTTATTAAATAGTATCTGCGTCTTTAGACTCCATATCCATGGCTTTTTGTCTTTCTTTGGGCTCCCCTTTCAGATAATCAATATAGAGCCTAGTTTAGAAGAGGGCTTAATAAAAGTTTATTGAATTGACCTGTTGACTTTCCACAATCCTTCAGTATAACACTAGTTTGAACTTGCTGATATGCTATGAGACACACATCTCTACAATCTCCCAGATGCCCCTACCTGAATTTCCATCCATAGTGATTGCTGGTTTCTTCTTGTTTTGCTCACCTTTCTACTTCTATCATTGGAAATTCTTTGACAGCACCCCACCATCATATCTATTTTCTCAGGATCCACGATGAACACAGTTTTCTTACCTCTTAGCTCAACCCAGATTATTTTCAGGTGTATACCTTAAATCTACTTCCCTTAATCTTTACTTGAGCTCTTCATGGATCCATTTGTTGGTAAAACACAGTGATGACTATATACATGATATCTGTTGAGTCCTTTTCTTTTTTCTAATATATGTTTATTTCTTTTGTTATATTTCTCAACCATATGTACAAATTTGAAGATTCATTTTTAAACTTTTTAAATTCCAAATTCTCTTACTTCCTTCTCTTCCCTTTCCTTGAGAAGGCAAACAATTTGATATCAATTATATATGTGAAGTCATGCAAAACATTTCCATTTTAGCTATGTTGCAAAGGAAAACACAGATAAAAGCCAGAGGAAAAATAAAATAAAAAAGAGTATGCTTCAATCTTCATTCAGAGTTCATATGTTTTCTCTCTGGAGGTAGTTCGTATTTTTCATCATAGGTCCTTTGGAATTACCTTGAGTCAACATCTTGATCAGAGTAGTTAAGTCTCTCACAGTCAGTCATCCTTACAATATTGCTGTAAATGTGTACAATGTTCTTCTGATTCTCTAGCCCTTTTCTATCATATTTGTATCTGTATCATTGTTTGAGCCTTGGCTGTGATTCAACCATCTGCAGTTTTATCATATACATTCCTAGTTCACTCAAAGCCTCCTCCTTTTCTGATGAGTTCAGAATATGGCCACTAAAATAGTTTCTCAAGCCTATCACAAATATCAAGCAAGTTAAAATGACTCCATTATATCCAGATCATTTTTAACCGTTTCTCTTAGCTTGCTGAATTGCAGCATTCTGAAGGCTCTTTCTTCTTATTTCCTCCTTTATTTAAATCGAGTTCTCACTCTAGTCTACTTTGTTTGGGTTTATTTTTTTATTCCTTATATATGAAAGGACTTTCTGATCTTCTCATTGAGAGCCCCTCCTCCTCTCCTGGTGAAGCCTATGAATCATTTCTCAGCCTAACATTTATAAATATGTAAAATAAAATATAAGGGAAAACAAATTTAGTAGAAATAAAAACTCATAAATATTCTGGAACTTATCAATTGACTCCTGCCTCCAACTTTGACTGTCTATAGACTTCAGATTAAGAACTCCTGTTTAAATATCTATATCTCTCTCTCTCTCTCTATCTTTATTGATATCATCTATATCTATCATTTTTATATCTATAATCTATCTAATTTCTTCCTTCATGATTAGCAAGCTTATCTCAATAAAATAGAAATTCTTCACTTTGATATTTCTGTTACTATTACTCCAGGACTTATGGATATGTCTAGTTCTACTCTATCAGCTAAATACAGTGGAAAAGGTAATAAATTAAATTAAATTAAAACAGCTATGACATTTGCTGTCAAGGGGAACATTACTGAACCTCTCTGGATCATAGCTTCCTCGATGAGAGGGGAGGGCTAGATGATCATTATGGTCTTTCTCAGTTCTAAATCTACAATGCAAAGACTCACTTTAACTTACCTTGACTTAGCTCTGCTTTCTACTTGGCTTGTGCAAGTATAATTATAACTTCTTGCGACTAGGGGCACGGTCTCCTATTTCTTTGCTATCCCATCAAGTGTGACCCATAGTACCAAGCACAATAGACACTGTATCTATACTTAGAAAATAACATAACATATGATGCTTTCTTACAAAATACAGCCAAAATAAAGCCTAAGTTCTTTTCTTTCATTCTTATTGGATTTGGTTCAGATCTTCGTTGACTCTACTTTTGAATTCATAATAAATCCTACTTTTGAATTCATAGTAAATGCTGGATGCTGAAGACCCCTCCACAGATTAATTCAGAAGTCACAGTCTGAGGACTGCCAAGTGAATACCCCATCTCCTCCCAAACCATGTTAGGTCAACAAGGGATATTTAAAGCAGCTCCAGCATTATTAGCATGCCATACTCACTTCAGCTAAGCCTTTAAACTGGCAGGAGGTAGCCACTTGTTGAGCAATTTAGCTTGTTAATGACTAATTCCTCACTGAATTTTGTTCTGCATAATCAAAGAGATAAAACGAGGGAAACACACTAGCTGTAGTAATCCTCATCTTTCCCATTTATTTCCCCTTTTTCTTTTTACATGTGTAAACACCACCCAATAATCCTTGAAATATAGTGAAGAATTGTTCATTTTGCTGTTAAAGGTAAGAGGCCCTTACAGAATCTTGTCTCAGACACCTACATTTCTAGCCTGATGATTCTAAGGTCCTATTTTTTTTTAAAGGAAATTGGGCTTAAGTGACTAGAGCAGTGTCACACACTTGAAAGTGTCTGAAGCTGAATTTGAACTCAGGTTTTCCTGACTCCAGGACTGCATCCTGAGATGGTGATAAACCAAGATCTGTTCTAGGTTCTACACCTAGAACAACAACAAAAAAAGGTCTTACATATGTCTGTCTCCCTTCATACAATAGAAATTTCACTGGCTCAGGCTTCATCAAATCCCTGTGGGCTAAGGTTTGGTCAGTGGCTTTCCTCGCTTGGCAAAACTAATGACCTCAGTCATCAATCTGTTTGGTATTTACACCCACATCATGATTTAGTTGAAAGAGCAGTTCAGTGGGAGGCAGGAAATCTAGATTTTAGTCCCAGTCCTGTCACTTTCTCTGTGACTTTGGAGAAAAGCATTCATTTCTTTATCTGCAAAAGGACCCCTAATGACTACTAAAGCCACTTTTATCTCCAAAAGCCTACCATTTTTATCCCAGGGTCAAAACTCTACCTCTATTTACTGGGTTCTCCACCAAATGTTTGTTGCTTCTTTCTTGCTTACCATCTCAAGAGCCCTAGTTCAATCATCCCTATTTCTGGATTTCTTGGGCATGAGCTATATCCAGAATTTTGGGGAAAGAGGATCATCCCTGAGAGCATGTCCACAGCTCAGAATCTTCCAAATAGTTCAGAGTAACAATGCTATGGTTAAAGATTTCCCTTTAGTTTTTTCAATTCCCCTTTCCCACTTCTGGGTTCCTCATCTTATCTGACTATATCTCTTCCCAGAACAGGAAAGTTAGGATTATGGGCACTGAGCACACTCAAGATCAAGCTTCTGGTGGAAGTTTTTTTTTTTTTTTCTCTGACTAATTTCATTCCATGAGTGCCATCCAATGTCCACAGTGAAGAGGTTTAGAGTCAGAAGCAGTGAACCCTTAAGAGCCCTCTCTCAGAGAATTGATTTCTTGTAATTCTTATTACTCTTGAGGGAGCATAAAATTATATATCATGGATTGAAGAGTTCCTGAATAGATGAGGGAGGGAAAATTCTGAAAGGGAGGGTGTTGAGCTGAGAATTTTTTTTGCAAACAAATCATTTGGGAATCAGAAAATCTGGAAGAAAAACCCCAAAATAGCTGTGCTTGCTCAGTGGGCTTCTAGCCAACTGTCTGCATTACTCCACAGTTGGCTTGAATTCAGCAGAGGCTCCTTTAATTTCTTATACCAGGTCTGTCTCAAAGACAGGTGTATGATCTTGCTGGGAAATTGTCTAATTTTTCCCAGAAGAGACACACGCAGTGTGCTGTGGCCATATCTTTTTGACAAATAGATTAATATATGGATTTTTTTCTATCATCATATCAATGGCTTTAATGCCAAATTGTTGAGGTGAGTAAAATACCACCTCTACCCCGAATACATTCTGAATGCCAAACAAACTGGACTATTTGCTATATTTGATGTCCCACTTTTGACCTTTATACAGGTTGCCTTCTCTGCCCCTTGGACTAAATCTATCAATACAATATTGGGGGAGGGCAGCAAGGTGGCACAATGGGTAGAGTACCGGCCCTCTAGTCAGAAGGACCTGAGTTCAAATGTGACCTCAGACACATAACACTTCCTAGCTATGTGACCCTGGGCAAGTCACTTAACTCAGATTGCCTCAGCAAAAAAAAAAAAAAAATACAATGTGGGGTTTGGAATGTGAGCCCAGAGGCCATGTTACACACATATTTTGCATCTATTAATATCTACATCTAGTTCCTGATGCTCTCTTTGGGTAGAATTTCAATTTCTTATGGGAAGGGACAGTTTAATTTGTCCTCCGCTCATGCAGCACACTGTCTGGCACATAGAAGGCACATATATGCTTGTTGAATTAAGGTGATATATTGAGTAAGCCAAAGACTTGTTTCTCCACTTTAGTGGTAGCTTTTTCTCTCTGGAGTACCACCTTTTCCTGTTTCTCAGACACAATGGCATCATACTGACACATGTCTTCTGCCTTTAACTACAGAAATGAAAACAGAAAAAATCAACAAACTAGAATCAGCAGAGCTCACTGAATTCCAAGGCAGCCCGAGGCACAGAAAATCAGAATAGCCTGTGGGGGAGTCAATTCTTTTCTAAGTTACAAGGAAGGATGACAAGTGATGTCCATACTAATTCTTATTCTTCTAGTCTCATCAGCAAGACTTGGGCAGGACAGAATGGAGTTACTTACTCAAGATCATCCCTATTTTCTTTTCTTTTTTATAATGACGTACTTATGATATATTACAATGATGATTAAAATGAGTAATTATATTACTAGTTATATAAATACATAATAAATCACAATATATCAAAATCAATAGCTACCCACTCAATTTCTTTTTTTAATTAAAATGCTTTTCTGATATTCTTTTTTTTTCCATAACCTAAACATATTCCTTCCCCCTAAATAAAATCCCTTCTTAATAATAAATATGAATAGTTAAGCAAAATAGGTCAAGAAATTGGCCACATGTGAAGATTATATGTCTGCTTCTGTACCACTAGTCAGTCACCTTCTTTTGGAAGTCTTGAAGGATGGCTTTGGAGACTTACAATTCTCAAAGTGGTAGCCTTTCCTTCAGTTCCCTATCCTCCAGTAGTATCCAAGAGAAAAGGAGAGAAGGATGCCCATAGATGGAAAAAGCTAAGAATGGGGCAAAGTGCTCACTACACAGGGCAAACAACAAACTTCCTTTTGAGATCTCCTGTCCCAAAAGATGAGTCCAGAACTTTTCTTTGCCAATGAATTTAGAGAATAAGTACAGAACTAGGGGATGATATTTTCCTGTATTGCAATGGATTGGGATACAAGTATCTGGGTCTTAAGGAAAGAATACAAATGTTCCCGCCCATTTCTTCTCATCTGGGGGCTCCTACAAAAGCACTCCCCCCAAGCTTGTCTTCCCTAGGCAAGCCCCATCCTCTGAACCTCTCCAGCTTTCTCTTGAATCAAGATTTACCTGTCATTTGTTAATTCCATTAGACTCTTTGTTTTCTGAAGTGAAAACTAATTTAATAATCTAATCTATCTCAGTCAGTACCAAAATATTTTGCTTAAATCCTTTATTTTGTTATTGAGTATTAATGGCATGATTAATTTATTGCAATGGCTCTTAACCTGGGGTTTGCTAATTTGTTTAATTTTTAAAAAAATAAGTATAATCAACATAATTTGTTTCCTTTGTGATCCTATTTTTTTATTTTTGTATGTTAATCTGAAAAGAGGTCTACAAGTTTCCTCAAAATGCCTAAAAGATCCATAACCTGCAAAAAATGGTTAATAATAACTGATCATTTGGGAAGAAATTGTGACATAAACATCAAACAGAATTAATAAAACATTTAAAATATTCCACAAATAAATAACTTAATTGGATACTCATTCTTGACAAAATGTTAAATCTATGGAATGGACTGCATCTTAATCTGTACTTTAATTTTGGCCAAATGGATGACTTCCTAGTTTTAGGCAACTAGCATGGAGGAGTGGAAGTATGTTGAAGCTGGGGTGGTTAAGAGTTCAGTTCCTTTGAAACCACAATATATAAGAACAACTGTAGATTGTGCTATTGTTGACATGTGAATTGTACTTATAAGCTCCCTTTGCTCCCAGTTTTTCTTAGGAAAAACTGTAAAAATGTCATCTCTTATTCCCTCACAGGACTGAAGAAGCCTCACTGGACCACAGTTAATTAAGTCCCTGTGGGCTAAATTTCAGTCACTGTCTCTCCTTACTTGGCAGGATTCTTAACCTAAATAGCCAATCTGCAGGGGATTGACACCCACATCCCAAATCAGATTCCTACCTACATCCATCACTATCAGCTCTTGGAAAGACTTTCAACTCTATTTTTACTCATTTCACAAGCTTTTCCCTCTGTGCTAAGTCAACCAGATAACATTCACCCAGCCTTCTCTAGGTGTCATGGAAGATATATAAGACAATGAAAGAAATGTAAGACAATAGACATAGATGAAAAAATAAAAGAACAACCCAATTTTCATCCCCTGGATGTCTCTGGAGGTTTTATCTTATTTCTGTATGGATGGTGACTAACCCTCTTCTGAGGAGAAATCAACTATTATGTTTCTTATGCAAAGAACACATGGATATGTTTAGCATTTTTCCTCCATGATGCTCAAGGTACTGCAACTATTGCTGAATACATCATTATCAAATCATGGGGATATATATATTACATCATTTCAATTCCACAATGAGGTAAACTTGAAGAGAGACCTTGATCACTCCTTAGTTCACCCACCAACTGGGAGTGGAACTAGAAACTCAACTTGTGTCTTGATATAACTCTACCCCTTATGCAACACCTTATGAAATGAAACATCCACAATTCTCTAAAATACTGACCAGTTCAGAGAAGGAAGGGAGCAGAATTTGGAAAGCTCTGCCTCTGTTCAATGACCTAATGGGTTTTACCTGGAGAAGAAGGTGTTAAAATTCATGTTAATGTTCAATTGGTTCAGTTGTATCCAACTCTTTGTGACCCCATTTGGGATTTTTCCTGACAAGATAGTGAAGTGTTTTATCATTTGCCTTTCTTAGATCATTTTACAGATGAGGAAACTAAGGCAAACAGGTGACTTAAGTGACTTGCCCAGGCTCACACAGTAATTCCCAGAGGCTGGATTGGAACTCAGGTCTTTTTGACTTCAAGCTCTGCCACAGCTGCTGAAGCACTTACCAAAATCCATGGAGAGCCTGAAGCAGGCAAAATATTTTGAAATGAGATCTAAAGCCCAGTGATCCTGTAGGCAGGATTGGTGAAGCAGAGGAGGTAATTCAAGGGAAGGCTTGAGATCCTACAGGTCAAAACCTGTAATAGTGAAATCATCATCTCAGGACCCTGATGGTACTGTTTTTATTCTATGAGCCATCAAGTTTTCCTTTAAAAAATCATTCAATAAATTAAATAGGAATTTTATTTTTCTGCTAGCATATTTTCAATGTATTCTTATTTACTTTCTCTGTCTCTCTCTATATCTCTCTCTGCCTTTGTCTCTAGTCTCTCTGTCTCTGTCTTTGTCTCTGTCCCTGTGTGTCTCTCTGGGTCTCTGCCTCTGGCTCTCTATCATTATCTCTTTAAATTCCCTAAGAATAGGCTCACTAGAATCTCTTATTATATTTTTCCTCTTTCTTCTCTTCTGGCCTCCCCCTTCCCACATTGATTAGTTCAGTGTTCTTATCCTGGCACATACTATCTGCCTTCAACCTACCTTGTTGACCTCATCACCTGCTATTTTTCTTTCAACACTCTGTGTACCAGCTAGACTTACTAAGTACTATCTCCCTTTTGTCCTGTAGATAAACACTTGGTGGTTGATTCTAAAGGCAAAATTAATAGAGTGGTAATAGCTTATAGTAAGTACCACAATTTGAAAGTAAGGAACGCTTTAAGTTGGCTAGTTAACTACCACCTCCAGACATCTTTGTATACCTAGAAGGAATAATCTTTAAAAGAGAAAAAAGAAGTATGAGCACCTCTGGGTGTTCCTTGAAGTACAGCACTGAATTACTGTCGGATCTTGTTGGTTTCATTTAGTGTCTGCCCCTCAGCACACCCAAGCACAAATCCTGACCTATTTTTTTGCTGATGCAACATATTTCCTGATCATCCATAGTATGTGATGCATTGTGGAGAATGTAATATATTATATTTATGGAGTATTTTTAACATTTATAGAGCACTTCCTTCCCAACAAGCGTGTGAGGGAAATCATATAATAGTATTCTCATTTCTGCACTTTAGGGAGACTTGGAAAGTTTAAGTGACTTGCTTGGGGTTCAGATAAAAATATTGGAACCAGGATTCAAATTTAGATCTCCTAACTCTAAGTCCTTCATTCTTTCAACCACAACATGGAGCCTCTCTGTTGTTGGACTCCTAAACACTAAATCTCAATTGTAATCACTGTGCAAATCTATTTTTTTGTTAACTTTTTTTTACATCATCTGTATTTTTAAGTGTCTTTTTTTAATCAGCTAGCATTTATTTTTCTCTCTCAACACCATTGGAATAAAACCAAAGAAAAACAAAAATGTGGCCAAGCAAAAAAAAAAAAATCCCACAATGCCATGGTGAAAAAATTATATCTCACTTTATATTCTCTGTCAAGAGGTGGGTATTATGCTTGCTTATTGGTCCTTGGGAATCAGGACAGTTCATTACATTAACCAGGGTTTTTCAAAGTTGTTTGTCTTTATAATGCTGTTGTTATTGTATGCATTGTTCTGATTTGGCTTGCTTCACTTTGTATCAGCTATACAAGTCTTCTGAAACCACACCTTAAATCATTTCTTACAGCACAATAACATTTCATTATACCATATACCACCCTTGGTTCGGCCTTCCCTAATTGATAGGCACTATGTTAGTTTCCAGTTTCCAGTTATTTGTCACTACAAAAAGAAGTGCTATAAATATTTTTCTACATATTCTCTCTTTCATATTCTACATTTCCCTCTCTTCGATTTCTTTGGGACATAGTCCTAGTAATAGATCAAAAGATACATACACTTGAGTAACTTTTGAGTTCACCTTCCCATTCTAATATACCCTTCCTTTTTCCCCACTCAGAGGACCATTGTTTACAACAAAGATAAAAAGAGAAAAAAAATGAGATTTAGCAAAACCAAGTCTTATATAATGTGCAAAATTCCATACCCCTTAGCTATCTGTGGTAAGAAGGAAGGAAAGGTTCGTCTTCATGTCCTTATTATTCTCATATGTTACTCTGAAAATATTAAAATTCTATATAAATGAGAATAATGGTCAGGTCAAGTCAATAAGCATTTGTTAAGGGCTTACTATATGTCAAATATGACAAATACTAGGGACACAAAGAAAGACAAAAACACAGTCCCTGGTCTCAAGGCATTCACGTTCTAATGGGAAAGAGAAGAAGCAAAAAACTATATAGATATATAGATATAGATATACATAGATATACAAGATATAGCTAAGGAAAATGGAGATAATTTAGAAGAGGTTATATTAGCAGTTGGGAGGATGAGGAGAGGCATCTTGAAGTAGAATCTCAAAAGGAGCTGGAAGATAGACACAAGAAGGCAAGAAGGATAATCCATGACAAAGGATGGAGCTGGAAGAGGGAGTGTGGTGATCATCTTGAGTGCCATTTCAATTTGTTGTCACTAGTGGGAATTGTTTAAGGTTTACATATCTCTCAGATGTTGAATGAGGAAACCCAAGTCCTTAGTCCTATTAAAACTTAGTTTCCATTTTCAACCAAGACTTGAGTTCATCTTCATCAAATGGCATTTGTGCAACATTCACACATGTAGGATACTTTCCTGGGTATTATAGGAATATACAAATCCAGGGCCATTGCCAAAAATTCTGTTGGCCCAGAACAAACTCATTTGAGGACGAGAGATAGATTATGGTCTGGATTATGGATTTCTGTTTTCAAGATCAATACTTATCTCTGGTCTGGTACATTGCTTTTTTCCATAGGATTCCATCTGAAAGGAAGGAGCATCTCTTAGTGGCCCTATCTGGCTACCAATGTGGTACCAATCTTCTGGGGATCTGAAGTCTCCTTTTTCTTCCCTTTTCTTGAAGGGAACTGTTGCTGTGGGGAAGAAGTGAGCCCCGTTGGATACCAACATCCAGGACAAAACCGTTCAGTCCAAATTGAAATGGTGACCAATTCAGATCAATACAGTGTCAACATAGACAAATAGACTAAAATCTACTGGCCTATATATTTTGTATGTATAAGCCCCTCTCCTTCCATAAAAACAGAACTATTCAGTGATATCAAGAGACAGATTCAAGTCTGAGTCAGAAATAAATAAATCCAGCAGTCCTTAAAGGGAAATACTGTTTCCTTTTGGACTTTATATGCATCCTCAGTTTTTAGCACTATGCATTATACACAGTAGGAGCTTAATAAATGCAGATTGAATTGAAAGCAATATTTGAAAATTTATGTGAGGCTTTTTTTTTCTTAAATTCCATTGGTTGCGCCCATTTCAGATGTGAAATAGATCCATTTGATTATTTCTCAGACATGCTCCCAGCCAAAATGAAGATTTTTTTAACCCACTGTTATGCATCCTTCATTCTTCAAGAGAACAATGACATTTCAAGGATGACATCTTCTTTTTCGAGTGACCTGGATGTGAGGCAGAGCTGCATGGCCATGGGCCTTTCTCTCTCCTCCAGTGATACCATGAGAACAGAAAGCACCCTGCACAGAAGGTTAGCCTTTTTTTTTTTTAAAGCTAGTGAAATTCAATTAGCTTTCTGAAAATGAGACTAGCATTTCTATGGACACAGGGAAAAGTTGGTGGCTAGGCAAAATCCAGCTGCAGTGCACCCAGTTCAATCCCTTTTTCTGTCATAGGATGCTGATGGAGCAGTTCTGATTCTAAAGAGTAATTGGTACACAGTATAAAAATGAACACATTGACAAATGACTGAGCTCCGACCTTGCATTAGCAAAGATCAATGAGACAGCCAGCTCTCTAAAGCTGTTGGACAAACCTCAGATGGTAACTCAAAAGGAACAAAATCCTTCCTGAGGATGCCAGACAAAGATACATCTCACAGACAATCACCCTACACTCCACAAATCCCAGGTGTCAGTTCAGGGATGAAGGTGATAGCATGGCAGAGGATGGAAGCCAGGAGGGAATGATCTGGCCACAGATAAGGAGCACCCAGTTACCAAAGTCAGAGGAGGCAATAGGCCAGGAATCCAGGACAGGCGTGCAGGTGAGGTCAAACAAGATACCAGAGACCAAAGGACAAAGGTTCTGACTCAGCTGGGGGCTCTTTGAACTTTGATGGGAAAGAATATTGAGACTGGGATCCTAAAATCTGACTCTAAATCTACTGTTTCTACTTGGACAATTATGAACAAGCCACTTAATCTTTTTAGGTCTTAGGTTCCTCATTTATAAAATGATGGAGGTTGAATTGGATGAACTCCTCCAGCTTTAAATAACAGAGATTTCTCCCTGAGCAGCCACAAGCCTGCAAGCAAGGCCAGATGAATGACAAAATCTTTCTGGAACATCAATCAATCAATGAACACTTATTAAATGCCTACTATGTTTCAGGCACTTTATTAAATGCCAGAGGCCCTGTGCTAAGCACTGGAAAAGGGGAAAATATAATACTTGATGTTAGATATTGATGTCAACTTAATCCAGCACTTACTGTGTTTATTACTTGAGGGCAGGGGTTATTTTGTCATTGTCTTGTATCCCTGGTATCTCTCAAGTATCTGGCACATAGTAGGCACTTAATAAATGCTTGTTGAAGGCAAGGGGCAATGAATGATTTTGTTAGGAGTTATGTATACAAAGATGAAGTAAGATATAGTAACTGACTTCAAGGAATTTGGAAATGACCAAATGTATGAATAATTGTAAGTTTAAAAATGCATAGCAGAGGTTCAGCTAGGGTGGTATGCAATTTCTGAGAAGGAGATTTCTAATAGGTGAGAGGATATGAGGGAGCTACAGAAAAGAAAGAGCTCTGGATTTGGGCCATCAAGTAAGGGAAGATTTGCAGAGATAGGGAGGAGGAAGAAGTAAAGGAGATGTTCAGGGTTGGGGATAGAGTTTACCTAGAAATATGTGTTTACAAATACATATATGTGTATGTATACATATGTATAGACATATATGTTTGCAGATATAGATATGCATACGTGTATTTATACATAGATATAGCTAGGATAAAAATTAGGGAACGGGAATAGTCTGGTTCGGCTATTGTATAAAGGGAATGGTATAAGATAAAAATTCAAAAGGAAGCTGAGACCAGATTGTGAAGGATACTGAATGACAAGCTCTCTTCTGCATAGTAGATTTTCGAGTGGGAAATTACATGTTATGGTGCCATCTGTGTATTAAAGAGACTGCCCTAAAACTATGAAGGATGAATTGGAGATGAGAGACTGATGAGAAGAAGACCACTTAGTAGGCTTCATTTTAATTTATTGACAAGTCAATATGGGTTAAGAGGTTAGAGCTAATAATAAGAGGCTAATAAATGCAGATTGAATTGAAAACAATATTTGAAATTTTATATTAGGCTTTTTTTCTCAAATCCCCTAAATTCCCATTGGTTGTATTCATTTCAGATGTGAAATAGGTCCATTTGGTTATTTCTCAGACATGATCTCAGGTGAAATGAGGGTATTTTTAATCCGTTCTCGTTCATCTTTTATTCTCCAAGAAGAACAATGACATCTCAAAGGTGATGGATTGACTTTCCAGTGAACTGGAGGTAAGTGAGGCAGCTGGTAAAGGTTAAGTGTCTGAGGCTGGATTTGAACTTGGGTCCTCCTGACTCCAAGGCCAGCACTCTATCCACTGCACCATCTAGCTATCCCCAATTGGCTTCATTTTAGACCCCTCTCAAAAAAATTCTGACCATTTGGGAAAAAATAGAAATTTGCCCTTTTTTACAGAGCTAACTATGTCACAAGTATTCCTTGGATGGTGAAATCCAGTAGGAGCATACTGTTTGCCAACTTTGTGGTGAGCCACAAACCAGATTTGCCACTATTCAGTTCAAATGGGGTGTCAATCCACAAAGCTGAGGTACAGGAAAGTTGTTGAAAGAATAGTGGCTGGACGGAGCAGAATGTCAAAAAAATCAGGTTGAAGGATGGCCATTTATCCAACAAAATTCCAGATCAGGAACTAGAAAACAATCAAGTATTCATCACAGATTTATTGGATACCTAGGACATTGCTTATTTTATGAAGGATGTAGAAGTATGAATCAAAGTTTCTGCTCTCTATGAAATTTGTCTAGGTGGGAAGATGAGTCATACAGATCAAAATCTTTACAATTAATTAGGATTCGGGGATTTAAAATCACAGAATCCTAAAACTTTTGATTTGGAAAGGCCCTTAGAGGATACCAGGTCTAAGTTTCTTATTTTATAGGTGAGGATACAGATGCTCAAAGAAATTAAATGATTGACACAAGTTACTAGTCATCCCATTGCATTCTTGGGTAGAGGGATGATGTAACTGGCTTGGTGGGTGGCTAGAATGCTGAATGGTACTACTTAGGACAGTGACTTTATGTAGAAGCTAGGACCTCTGGTCTGAAGAAATGCATTTTATGGAGCTACATCCGACTCTGGCCTTGATTCATTCTAAGAAATGCCCCACAAATGTCACTATTGCTTTCTTTAAAAAAAAAAAAAATTGGAAATGAGAAAAGCAATCCTAATCATCTCACTGCTTCTACTTTATGCAATAAAAAACTTATTTTCTTCTGGAAATGTGTTCATGAAGTCAGATGGAGATGACCAGAATCAGAACACAACTGCTTTGCTACTCTACTTCCTCACTCCTGAAATGAGATGTCCAATCTTTTCTGGACTATGGATTTAGGGGATGAAGATTAGGAAGAAATAAAATCACCTCAGAATAAAGTCCCTAGTATTAGTACATATCTGGCATAATGGATATAGATCTAAATTTGGTGTCAGCAAAACTTAAGTTTGGAGCTTTGTTCTAGACACTTATTAGTAATAAACAAGTAAAGCTCTCTCAGACTCAGTTTCCTCGTCTGTAAAAAAAAAAAGATAATAACAGCATCTATCTCACACAGATGTTTTGAGGATAAAATCAATAAGCATTTGTTGAGCATTTCTATGTGTCAGGCATCCTGCTAAATGCTGAGGAATTCAGAGTCTGATGGAGAGCCAACATGCGAACAATTATGTAAAAATAAGATATTTACAAGATAAAGTGGGGGTAATCAGAAGGAAGGCACTAAGATTAAAAAGGAAGGGGAAATGATATAAAGTACTTTCTATGTTTTATAGCAGTATGTAAAACCTGGTTATCATTAGAGCTGCCACCATACTAAATCAGGGATTGAGAAGTATGGGTATCCCTTGAAAAATGGATCTTTCCTGAAGCTTCACATGTGATCCATGGCACTCTATCATAGGGTAGAGAAGAAATACTGGAACGAGTAAAAAGAGAGTGGCCAGCAGTTCAGCTTCAAGCCAAATAAAAATAATCGCCATATTCTATCTTTAGGCTTTACTATCAACACAGCCTATTTTCACCAAACTAAAATATGGTAACTATAATCATGTCAGAAATATCTAGGTTAGCCCCTGCTGGGGAGAGGGTAAGAAAGGGGAGGGAGAGGAAAAGGGAACTAAGGGAAAATTAGCATTAGATTCTTAAGTCGTCCCATTATTAAATCATCAGTTCAAGCAGGGGCAAGAAGCCAACAGGGAACAAAGGTCATTATCATTATTAAATGAAGGCTGCTTGCTAGTGTGCAATGCAAGCCAGCTCTTGGGACAAGAATCTTTAACCTAAGAAAGCTAATTGCATTAACTGATGAGAACAAAGCATTTGAACTCATATTACTATATAGAAAGATGGCTGAGTTGCTCATACCTTTACTAAGACCTACTTGATTTATGTTTTGATGCATGTTTAGCTTCCCTACTACAATGGTTCTCCTCAATCAATCAACAAGCATTTTTGAGCAGCTGCTATATGTGAGGCACTATGGTAAGAAATGGGGAAACAAAGATAAAATGGTAACAATTCATACTATCAAGGAATTTTCATTCTACTGGAGAAAATAATATGTACATGAAGAAATATGTATGTATGTATACACACACACACACAAACACAATACATTACTAGCCAGTATTTATCTATAATCTTAAAGTTGATGATACTTTATAAAAGTTTTCTCATTTTATTCTCATAACTATAGGAGATAGTAGACATTATCAACCTCATTTTACAGATAAGGAAACTGAATCAGGCAAAGGTAAGTGACTTGTCTAGGATCATACAGCTGGTAAGTGTCTGAACTCTGTCTACTTTAAGCTAGCCCACCTAATGATCAGTCAATAAACATATACTAGATGCCAGGTGGTAGTTGTCCTTTGTTCCTGAGAGGACCAAAATGACATCATTATATTAGAGTCAAGTTACTGTATCAAACAGTTGCTGATTTCAGATTTTCAGAATTTTCAGAATTTTCAGAATGCTTTGCCTCAGGTTGGACATAAATAGTCCCTATGTTAGGTACTGTGCTAAGAGCTGGGGATACAAAGAGGCAAAAGATAGTTCCTGCCCTCAAGGAGCTCACAATCTATTGAGGTTGACAAGAAAACAAATATGGAGAAAGAAACTACATATAGGTTAAATAGGGAATAATTAAAAGAGGAAAGGCTCCAGGATGTGGAAGAGTTAGGAAAGCTTCCTTTTGAAATTGGGATTTTAATTGGAATTTAAAGGAAGCCAATTCAATGATGAGATAACTCAAGGAGAATGACACTACTGATAATGTATATTGCCTATGCATTATGTGCACATACCAATCCTCTTGCAACTGGGAGGGATTAGGAAAGTAGTTTCAGGACTGGGATGGCTGGGGATAGGAGGATTGGGAAAACTCTCATGAAATTTACAGGAAACATAGGATTCTAAGACTTAGAAGTTTAGAGGGAGATCAATCCAGGTAATGGATAGAGCTAGTGAAAAAAAAAAAAAAAAACACTGGATAAGGAGATAGAATGTTGTATATGAGGAGAAATAACCAGAAGATCAGTTTAGTTGAACAGTAGTGCATATTAAGGATAATAATGTATGATAGTCCTGGAAAGGTAGGTTGAAGTGAAGTTGTAAAGGGCTTAAAATACCAATAGAAAAGTTGTATTTGATCTTAAAAATGATTTGGAATATTTTGAGGAAGAGCGTCCCAGGCTTCATCCGTGTCTTAGGAATATTACTTTAGGAGCTATATGGATAATGGATTGGAATGAAGAGACACATAGGGCAGAGACAGTGATTAAAGGAGTATTACAATATCACAGCATGAGGTAATGAGGATCTGAACTAGGGTGTAGAAAGAGATAAGTACAGATGATATTTAATAAAATCACAGGTCTTGACAATTGATTGGATTTGGGGAGATGAGGAAGAGCAAAGATCAAGGATTATTCCTTGGTTGACTGAAAGGAAAGTCTTGACATAAAAAGAGTAGTTCAGAAGGATTGTATTTGGAGAAAAGATGATGAGTTCTGGTTTGAACATGTTGAATTTGACGTGACTATAGGACATTCTGTTCAAAATGGCCCTTAGGCACTTGGCAGTGGAGCTCACCTTTATACGCACATGTAGATTATATTCTCTTAAAAAACATGAAGATTCTGTTCCCTTAAAGAAGCTACCTAAGAGATGTACCCAAAGAGATGTACCCATCAACAATCCATCAGTTAGAAATATTGTTCACTCTCTTATAAAGAATATAAATGCTCTGAAGGAAGAAATGATTTCACGAGAGTGTTAGTACCACCATCCTATACATCCTAGGCACTTAATTAACATGGACTTGGACTGAAATGGTTTCTCATCATGGGTGGCTGTAGCCAACGTGCTATAGACCTTCAACTCCTGTCATTCCCCTTCCCCTATATTTGGAAGATAATAATGTACCACTTAGAATGTCCATCTGTTTCTCCCATTCTTTCATCACAACCAATCATTCTCCTTTGGAAGCCATTCATAGGCTTATTAATATCTTTTGTGCCAAGTCTGAACACATGAAACCTTTTTGAAATGATGGTAAATACTGTCTGGGGCTTTTTTGTCTCTAAGCTTGCTTTTGTCTTTTGAGGAAACTATGATACAGGTCTTCTGCCACTAGATTGCAAACTCCTTGAGGGCAGATAGCCACTTTCATATTTGTATCTTCGGGAATTTGCACAGTATTTGTCACTTAATAAATGTTTGTTGACTATTTTATATAAAACTTTAAGGTCTACAAAGAACTACACAAATATTATTGTATTTTATTCTCATAATAGGTAGATGTTGGTGCTATTAATAACCCTACTTTATAGAAGAGAGCCATTTAAAATTCCACAGAAAAGAAAATAATATAAGGAAGATTGTTCTTCTTGTATTTTAGGAAGATTATTTTGATAGCTCTTTGGAGGTTGGTTTGGAGAAGGGAGTGAGCAAAAGTGGGGAGACCAGTTAGGAGGCTATTGCAACAGTCTAAATGAGGGGTAGTAAGGTCCTGAATGGGGTGGAAAATCTTGTCAAGAGGAATGAGATAAATGAGACAGTTGCTGTGGAAATAGAATCAGATTTGGCAGCTACATGAATATGAAAGATGAAGGAAGATGGTGAGTTACAGATGGCTCAAATACAATGGGGATGGGGAATTTTTTTGAGAGGGGGCTTGTTTTCTTTCGCTATATTGTTTTGTCTTTGCAATAAGGATCTACTTCAGATTTGACCTTAACTGTAGCAATTGCTGCATCTTCTTCCATATTCACAAGCTTTTGAGTCAAATACCTTCTCCCTCCTATTACCCTTTATTGTGATTCTTGGATTCCTGACCTATGTCTGATATCTCAACTCCAAGTGTAGCGCACCTTCCATTTTAGGTAACTCTAACCAATAGATGTGTCACTGTATGTTGAAGCTCCTGAGTCTCAAAATCTTTCAACCTGACAGCTCTGGGTCCTGGCCCTCCTCACCCATCAGTTTTCAGCAGAGAAACCCTCAAAAAGAAACAATAGCCCATCTTTTAACTGGATCTTCAGCTTAATGACGTTTTTAACCCCACCACAAGTAGGAGTCTACAAGATCTTTCCTAGATCAGTGATATTATAGATAGTAATTCCTAAATAAAATATTGTTTTGTCATTACTGGATTGATGCTTGAACCAAGGCATTTGTTATTTAAGAATATAACCATATTAATTCCTGTTCTGTTTTAAATAAAGGGAGGGGGAAAAGGTGAGGGTTGGAAGAGAGGAAGTCAATGTTTGTCAAATGGAGCATCATTAGTAAGAAGAATGTTCGCAAGCTCATCTGAGGATGAGTTCTCTTTTTTTATTGTCTGGGTTTTGCTTTTGTATTCCAAAGGGTGACTTTGGTGCAATTTTCAAGCATGCTATTATAAGCAAATTGTTTGATGGGCCATCTTAGATTTATGACACATTTTAGTTTCATACACATAAAAATTAGTATCATGTACACATGAGCAGAGTAGATCTGGCTGACAGCAACATAAAAATCCATGGAAAAATTTTTAGTTTATCTTTCTTTTTCATTTACTACCCCAAACATGTGACAATGGAAAAATGTGAGTTGCAAACAACTTTTCACTTATCTGACCTAAAACATAACATGGTAAATATCCTGTCCACCTTCCCCCCCTCACTGTGAGATACTGTCACAGAATTATATCAGCCACAAAAAGGGTGCTTACTCCAAATGGTGCCTAAAAGTGTGGATTTAGATAGAACCCAGTGGGCAGCAGAGGGGTGAAGTGCAGAAAATTAATCTTTGACTCAAACTATGTGGCCAAGACATATGGAATAGCTGAATACCCAGCTAACTGATAAAACTCAGCCATCTGGAAAGAAAGAGCTTTTGAGCTAGAAAAGACAACCCAAGGAATGTCGTCTGTCCTACTTGTCCAGGTGGAGGAAAGACATCCTGGTTGAGGATATAGAGGATGATAGAGTAATCAACCATAGGTAGTTTCCAAGGGGTGCTGGGGGCCTACATGAAGCCTTAGCTATCCAAGTAGAGGCTTGTCTGTTCCAAAGGCAGGGATTCCTCCTGTTCACAAGTTTCTGAGCCAAATTGGAATCAACTCCATTTTAAGTCAGAAATCAGGCCATGGAGACTGGGAAATTCATATTAATGGCTGTCTACATGGATGAAAAATGAGAAATTCAGTGAAAGATCAACTGTTTAGAGCCCAGCCATATGGAACCTTCATTGAATGAGATTTTGCCCTATATTTTTAGGCGAAATTAGCAGATTACAAGAAAATAAATGGATGATTACATTAAAAAGGGGAACTTTTAGAAGACAGTCTAGATTTAGTATACACTTAGAACCATTCCCCTATACCTTTTCTATTGATAGTCTGATGCCATAAAAAGACATAATAAATTAAATTCAATTTAAATTATTAAATTATTTTGAGAAGATTCATACAACAATGGTCGAAACAAGCTTTTTATTTATCCCTGAGTTGACTGGCAATTTCTATTAATCAGGACATCTTGTGCCCCAAGCATTCTGGTGAATAGAGGTTTCACAATATTGAATTTTTTGCCTCCAATATAAATATCCATGTGTTCCTGAATATATATGTTGGATATCCAGTAACACCAAGCCAGTCGCATGCAAGAACACACGGTAAAGAACAATATAGAAATAGTTGGACAAACTATCAAACTTTGGCTTTCAGTATTTGACACTTTTTCTTTTGAAGGTTTGGAAAGTACATAGGGACAGGGAAAACACTCGTAGGTTAGCCTTGGATCTCAGAGAGGAAAGAGCTTGGAAACTGATTTTTTAAAAAGAGACCCAAAGCCAACAGATAGCAACAAAATGGAGCAGGATGAGATGATCTTAAGTATTTGTGCTTGTGTCTATTTCAGCCGGTAGTGGGATGTCATTGGCACAGAGAACAAATTAGGAAACTCCCTGTACCCAAGCAGATGGTCACCTGCTCTGCAATTTATAGCTATTGAGATTTGCTGCAGAGTATTAGAAGAGGAAATGATTTTCCCAAGTTCCCATAGCCAGCATCTCTGTCAGAGGTGGACCTCATATTCAAGTATTCTTGACTCTAAAGCTGGATCTCTGTTCACTATAACATATGACTTTAATATAACATACATGTACCAGAATATAATTATACTTTATCATATATATGTATATATAATATAACTATATATACATATACATATATATACACACATTACATATAGAGAGAACATATAAACACATATATTTTAAGTTTAACTGATGTTTTGGAGTTTTATATTATTAAGATTTCTAGATCCCCTTCCCAGTGAATCTTCCCTTAAAACAACAACAACAAAAATGGTGAAGTAAAATTAACTGAAAAACTGAACATGTCTGACAGAATATGGAACATTTTACTCCAATAATTTTCTACTTCTCCAAGGAAAGGGGAAAGAAAAATTTCTTAATTAGTGGCTAAGATATTTATATAATTGTGCTGCATGGAACCCACTTTTTAAAACATGAGTATGAAAAAAAAATAAAACATGGGTATGCCATAAAATTGTCCTTAACAGCCCTTTTGAGAGGAATAGAAGTCAGTCTCATACACACATACATATAACACACACATATACTTATGACACTATTGAAATATCAAGTTCAGTGCTTCTAAGGTAATGCAATGACTTCTATTAATTAATATGCATGTATATAGGGACTGGAAAAGAAATACATATGTATAGATGGATTAAGCAATCAGATATTTTTCACGGATGATTTTTTTTAGCATGAAAATGCTCCTTATCTCATAGTTCCAAAAGGGCTACAGATGTCATACTGGAACTCCGCCACTGAAATGCTGTCTGTTTTTGAGCAGTTTCTTTTTGGTCACTGTTAGCTCAATATGATATTCTTTGGAAAACCAGGCTCTGTTATGGCATGATCCAAGTCATGTGGTGCTTGTTTTCAAGACTAGCTCCCATGATTGAAGGCAGATGCTGCTTACCCCTATTCTCACTTTTGGAGGAACTATGTAATTTTTGGTGGGGCAGTCAATAGTCTGCTTTGCACCATAGAGCTGATCATCATCTTTGAAAATGACTAGATCAAGGAAAGTACAATCCTTTAGTAGAGCCATTTTAAGTTTTCTTCTTTGCCTGCTTCAACTCTGTTCATTTGGAATAACTCCTAACCTGAGGAACTGGGCAGTGGAAAGAGCACCATGGATGTAGTTCTAGCTGTCACTAACATAGAGGTTTTACTCTTGGTTCTCAATGTTTTCATCTATAAAGCATGGAGACTGGGTTTATATAATCTCTAAGATCTCTCTTAACAAAATATTTTAAGAAGAGTCTGATTCAGGAAATTAAGAAAGCCTAAATCTCTCTTGGAGTCTAAGATGGTTCTGCTGTACCTAAAAATGGTGAAAGATCACCAAATATGTAAGGGAGAAAGACACATTTCTCCCTGCTAGTGTGTATCACTCTTGGGATTTGTAAGTCAAGAACTCAATTAGTTCAACTGAAGGCAACAATATTTATTAAATGCCACCTGTCCAATATTTTGACGGATGCAAGAGAAGTAATAGATGAGATATGAGGGATGCAAGAGAAGCAATAGATGAGATATGAGATCCCTACTCTTGGGAAGCCTACAACTTAGCTACTTACTGATCAGCTTGCAAGTCTGAACATCTGTCAGAGTCTTTGCCTACTGTTATATATGTTGAAGGTCTGATCCTCTTCATTCACTAAAAATAAAACAGCATTTTTAATTTATGGAAAAGGAAAGTAAGTAAAAATTGGTCTTTCTTTAGAGCAATAATTGGAAACCTTGGCTAAGATAAACACTTGTTCTACTCTGAAGGTAATTAGAATTAAAACTATAGATAGTTTCCATTGGCCCTACCTCAAGAATAAGATGCTCTCAAAGAATGAATTTAAAGTAGTGGCATCAAACAAATAGAAATGGAGACCACTAGACCATACATGAGAACCTTATAAGTTGTGTAGCTCTAATGAATCTATGTAAATCTTTTGTTATGTATTTTGTTTTGCTAAATGTTTTCCAATTATACTTTAATTTTGTTCCAATGGCATTCTGATTTTGTTATTTTTTTTATTAAATATTTTCCAATTTTGTTTGCTACTTTGTTAAATATTTTCCAATTATGCTTTAATTTTGTTCCAGTAGCACTCTGCAGTGTTTTGCATCGTGTTTTTTGACACCTATGATTCAAAGTTTCTCTGCCTTAGAGTAGACAACCCTTGGGAGGTATAGTGATGACAATCCAGCCTTTGCTTGAAGACCTTAAGGAAGAGCCTCCTCTCCCTTCCCAGAGAACACATTCCATTTATGGATTGCCCTAATTAATATAAAGTTTATCCAATACAAAGATCTACATTTGCCTCTTTGTACCTTGTACCCAACATTCTACTTTTGCACTTTTGGTTCCGAAGGATCATTTAATTTCTTATGGAAGGTACAGAAATCTAGTTAACATGGTATAGCAAAGAAGGCTAAATTTGAAGTCAAAGAAAAGATCTAGGGTTGAAGCTCAGCCTTGCCATATACTACCCACATGATAATGGGTAAATCTTTTAAATTCCCTGGGTTTCAGTTTCCTCATCTTGTTAGTTAAAAAAATTGAACTAGGATTCTAAGTTCTTTCTAACTCAAAATGTATGAACCGCTGATCCCTTTAAGTATTTCAGCACAGTTATTATGAGAGAATATGGGTATCTTGAAAAAATAAAAAAGGACAAAGCAAGGTTTTGATGCATTAGTTGTCATTTTGTTTTTACATTTTTTTGGTTTATTTTTTCCCTGGGGATGACTGCTCAATCAAGTATTTCTTTTATTTCTCTGCTTTTAAAAAAATTATTTGATAATATTGTGAAATGCTTACCTGCAGTGGACCTCAGTCCATTAGGATGACACTAAGGGTGTAGGTAAGCTATGAATATATTTCCCCAAGTGTCTAGGTAGGAGCTATAAGTCACTAGAGCAAGAAACTCCCCTAAGATGTACCTAGATCTTTCCTGTCCTGTGAGCATGCATCTATTTGTCTATCCATTCATCTATATATAGTTGTATAAACATACTAATATGTATTATACACATATGATATATGTGGGTGTGTTTATAAATACAAGCACACATATAAATAACATATAAAGATATATATGTATGTATACATACATGTATATATAAAACAGGTAAAGTAGGGATTTTATCCTAGATCCTTTCTTTGACTTAAAATCTAGCCCTTTATACTATACTATGTTAATTAGATTTCAAAAAATATCTGTGTGAAAGAATATATTCTCTTTATCTCTCTGTAAATATGTGTATGTCTATATGCTTGCATACGCAATTACCTCTGGATACTTATGAAACACTCAAGGCATTCAAGCATTCAAGGCCCTTTATAATTTGATTCTGACCTACCTATTCAGGTATATCTTCTACTATTCTCCAAAATAAATATTCTTCAAAAAAATTTTTTTAACCAGATGAATCTATTCACTTTCTCTTGAATAACTTATCTTTAATATTCTTGCCCCCTGGAATAATTCCTTCTACTTATAATGCTCTCCCTTTAGATCCAATTACCCAAAATCTATCTATTTTTTCATGGCTCAGATCAAGTCTTCCCTGAACTTTTTCCTTCTTCCAAAATCACTTCAACTTAAAGTGATTTCTTTCCTTTCTGTGCAAGAGATCCTATTATTAGTAAAGGATTCAGAATATATTTCATTATATGTTGTTATACTGTTATAATGTATATCATTATGTTACATATTGTTACGTATGTCTTTTCTCCTCAGCTAAATAGCAAACACTTTGAAAGCAGGATTTGTGCCTTTTATTTCTTTCTATTCCCCTCTAGTGCACAGTACTAGATACACATCATTATCACTCATCTTTCTAAGCAGTTTATACACTGCAACCTTCTTACACACTGTATAATCTATTCAAACTTGTTTAACATTGCCATATATATATATACACACACACACACACCATTTATCTTTCCCATGTCTTTGCACAGGCAGTCTCCAGTGCCTCAAAAGCTGTCCTTCCTCACCTCTACTTCTTGGAACTCCATCCCTTCCCCTACTGAAATTACTTTATATATCTTTGTGTTTATTTATTCATGTATGTCATATTCTTTCCTGTTGCCTAAGCCCAAGAGAATATAAGATCCTTGAAGACAGGGAAATTTTTTTGTCTTTATACCCATAATGCTTTGCACCTAGCAGATATTTAAAAAAATATTTGGTGAATTTAATTAAATCTATTGAGATATTTATGTCACTTTAAAAATACTACTTCTGAGGAAGATGGCAACTGATAGGCACAATGGATATGTGAACAAGGAAAGAGCCAACCTAAGACATTTGAATGATATCATAAATGTCATTCTGTCTTCATGTTACAAATTTCACTTGAAAGACCCTCATTTTCACTCTGTCTACAAAATACCCTGACTCCTACTAAAATTAGAGCTTGTTTTTTATATTTCTCTCTCCTAAATAACAGTGGTCCGAAAAGGGTCAATGCTTCTGAACATCATGAGCTGGTGCAGAGTAAGGATAATGCATCTTTATTCTTTAAATTCCCTCTTTTCCTTCCCAAATTAATTTTCCAGAAGAAGTAATTAATTACCTGTAGAACAGAAATGCTCTTTGGAGGCTCAAAAATCAATCAGCAATGCCAAAAACAAATTCAAAAGCCAAATTAATAAGCAGATGTTAAATTTCATCAGAGGATTCTGCCTTTATATGCTGTGACAAGGCTTGTGTATCTTTCTATTTTTACCCCTGCAGAATTCTAGGATAGCCAATTTTCTCTACTTGCTTTTTTGGGCATAGCCAAGACTCTTCATCAGAGTTATACAGCTATTCAGTTCTCTCCAAGCCAGAGAATTTGCATACAGTATATTGCTAATGTACTGCTTTCTCTGGTTGCTAGTGACCCATATGTCTCTGCAGCGATGGAGCCTATTGCTATATCCTGGCTTTATGGTCACTGCCAGTTACATATTAGAATCTACCAATAAAATCAGAAAAAGCTCATGGTCACAGCTGGAGGAGGGAGATGGCCATTCATGAGATGATAAAGTCATACCAAGTTCAGGGTGTGACTTTAACAAAATATCCAAGTTTTTCTACCCATCTGTCAGCTCTGTTTGAGATTTTAGGTGGCTTTAGGAGTGCTCAAAAACCAAATGGGGATATTCACATGTGGCTCCTGGAAAAGTACAAAGCAATAACCATAATAATGCACCTGTTCCTATACTGGCCTGGAGTATTTCCAGCTGGAGTTGAACTAATAGAGCTTCAAAACACATTCTTAGTCCCTGAAAAAAGTAGCAAGGGCCAATACAATTGAAAGAATCCCTGTGAAAGGGATTTGTATTCCTTAGGATAATCTCTACACTATGCCCAGGATCACAGATTTAGGGTTAGAAGAAAATCATAAAAACCATTGAGTCCAACCCCCTCATTTTTGCAGATAAGTAAACTGAGGCATAAAGAAGTTAAGTGATTTTGGGGTCATCCAAGTAGAACATTTCTGAGGAGTGATTTGAACTTCTTAATTATAAGTCTAAGTACTATCTACTATGCCAGCTTGTCTCTTCTAAACATATAGTGACATATGAAAGGTAACTTATAAAAAGAGTTGAACATTCTTAGGTAACCTTGTAGAAGCCATTTAACATGGGTCTATGAAATGGAAATAATAATACAGGTACTACTTATCTCTCGAGGGGGTTGTAAGGAAAGCACTTTGTAAAGGTGACGGGGGATCACCTTTAGATTAGCCTATCCCAATATATTCATCTTTTTGTTGCAAATGATTTACATTACTTCAGTGCTACAGAACTAAAGCTTCTTTTCACAGTTTATAAAAAAAAAATACAAGTAATTTCTCATTACCTTCCACACCCCACAACAATCTTCAAGGTCAAAATACAAGTAGTGGAAATCACACTGCCCACAGAAAGGGAAGGGGGAAATGAAGGAAACAGAGGGGAGGAGTAGGAAGAAAGGAAGAAAGGGAATTTACAGAGGAAGGAAATAGAAGAGAGAAATTATTGCATAATCTTCAAGAACCCAAGGTCACTTTGATGAGGCATTAGGTTAGGATTTTAGAAGAGATTAAAAGTACAGAAGCATCTAAAAGAAAACAGGGTCCATGCCTATGAGGAGACAAGGAGGTTAGTGTGTGTGTGTGTGTGGGGGAGTAAGTGTAGGAGGGGATATTTGAGAGATAAGAGAATAGCTGACTAACATGGTGTAGCAGAGAAAGCACATTTGAAATTTGAAGCCCTGCTTTCCACTAGTGGCCATTTACTAACCTGTGACCTTGTAGAAGCCATTTAACATGGGTCTATGAAATGGAAATAATAATACAGGTACTACTTATCTCTCGAGGGGGTTGTAAGGAAAGCACTTTGTAAAGGTGACGGGGGATCACCTTTAGATTAGCCTATCCCAATATATTCATCTTTTTGTTGCAAATGATTTACATTACTTCAGTGCTACAGAACTAAAGCTTCTTTTCACAGTTTATAAAAAAAAAATACAAGTAATTTCTCATTACCTTCCAAACCATACCAAATTATAGACTGAAAAGTGCAAATGAATAGCTGGCCATCAATTCTGCATGGCTCATTGTGTTCCTGTGTGCTCACTACCACTAGCTGAAAATAACTAAAGTAGCTCATTCATAGAACACATTGACAAAATGGTGGAGAGGGGGAGGGGTGTTTTGAGTCTCATGAGACATATTTATGTTAATATTTCTAAAGGATCCAAGAAACCTTTTGGAAAGGTTCATTGGGTGGATAGAAGTAAACTAAAACATATCTTTTCTTCTGTCACTAGTCTGGTACTTTCCCTGACTCTGCTCAATAAAGAGACAGCTACATTACTAGAAACATCCAACATATTTAAGTAGGCTATAATTCTTGCATGAAGATTTTTAAAAATATCTAACAGGGTTACAAATCAGAAAAAAAAATGAGTTATACATCCTAAAACAGCTGAGAGGTGCTAAGGATTTTATTTTTCATTTATTCCAACACCATTTTTTATGGAGAAGAAAACTGAGGTTCCATGTCAGACAGTATATCCACAAATTTTCTTAAGGAATCAAAGCTAGCATTTGCATAAGGTTTTGAAGTGTGCAAAGCAATTTACAAATATTATTGCATTTTGATTCTTCTGAAAGTAGGTGGCAAGTAGAAAGTAGAATCAGTGGCAAAGGCTGATCTTTTCCTAGCTTTGCTGGCTCCCAGTACAGTTTTTTTTTTTTTTTTCACTATACGAAGCTGCCTTCTTAAATATATGCTCTTGATAAAGAAATGATTTTTCCCCAGAAGACATAAAATGTATAGCATTTGTGCTGTATACTCTCATGATTTAACCATAAAAAGAGTAGTCAGAACTCCTTTTCAGTCCACTCAGCAGAACGAATTATATGCGATCATGCTAGCTCTTACTTATTACCCAGGAGACAGAAATATAATATCTGATTCAGCCTATTCAGTAGGTGTGGTACAAAGAATTGCCACAGCCCAAATAAAATTTGCAGCTTCTAATATATATCAGCTCTTTAAGGAACTTCAGGAGCAAGTGAGAAAACATCCAGGTAAGATTTATATCTTGCATGTCCACTCACATAGTGGACTCCCAGGCCCTATTTTTGATGGGAATTCAAAGGCAGATAGCCTTTTAACTATGTTAGCCAGTACGCCTTTATTTCAGGAGGCCCAGGAATCCCATTCTAAATACCATCAGGCTGCTCCAGCTTTACGTTCACAATTTGGGATAACAAAAGAGGAAGCTAGGAGCATAGTAAAAGCCTGTATGGCTTGCCTTCCTTTCCACGCGCCTAACCTGCCTCCAGAGAAGAACCCTCGTGGTTTCAGACCCAATGAAATCTGGCAAATGGATGTGATGCATTATAAATCTTTTGGTCGTCTGAATTTATCCACATTGTAGTAGACACCTTTTCAGGATTCACTTTTGCCATACCAGCAGCAAAAGAGACAGCCTGAGTGGTCACTGAATTCCTCACATAAGCATTTGCCATTATGGGTGTGCCACAAGCAATAAAAACAGACAATGGTCCTGCATACACCTCCAAACATTTTGCACACTTTTGTGCACAGTATAAGATTTTACACACCACTGGCATACCCTTTAATCCTCAAGGACAGGCAATAGTAGAGAGGAGAAACAGAGACATTAAGACGCTGCTCCAAAAACAAAAGAAAGGGGGAGCCACAGGTAACCCTAGAGAACCTCTAAATCTAGACCTTTATACTATTAACTTCTTGATTTTGTGACAAATGCACTGGTTCCGGCAGACAGGTTTTATAACCCACTGGAAGGGCAGTGTCCAGTGCGAGCAGCTCTACTATCTTTAGATAATCGCCAGGTGATGTGGAGAGACCCAGAAAGTGGTGAATGGAAGGGACCAGATAGGCTAACTGCTTGGGGGAGAGGGTTTGCTTATATCTCTACAGATGGAGAAGGAATCAGATGGGTGCCAATGAGCCGTATTCATCTTGTTCATCGCAGAGAGACGGAGCAGACCCTTGAAACGAAGGAGAAGACCCAAGAAATATCGGGTGGTTCTGTTGCTGATTGTGCTCACCATTGAAAGAGCGTGGCAGTTATGGCGTTTGACTCATGGACATAGAAAATTGTTAGACTTGAAAACCCTCAGGAATCACTGGATTCTCTGAGCCATGATAAGATTGTTGTAGGACTTGAAAACCCTCAGGAATCATTGGATTCTCTGAGACATGATAAGATTGTTGTAGGACTTGAAAACCCTCAGGAATCATTGGATTCTTTGAATCATAACACTTGAAAGCCCTCAGGATTTTCTGAGACATAAGACTGTTGTTGTCTTGCACAAAGAGTGGGTGGGGGCCATTCTTTCTCCAAGCTTATATATTAATAGAGTATTGTCCAATTACTATTTAGCCTCACGTGCTTGGGATCTCAGTGCATCAACTCGAGCCTCAGCCCATTACATTTCTCTTTTCCTCTTTCTACCTGCTGACTTTGAGCAAAACATTCCCATTCTCTAATCCTATTTCCCTCATAATAAATGGGAATAATAATGCTTATCTATTGAGTAGCATTGTTGTGAGGCAAGTGATTTATACAGCCTGAAAGTAGTTTAAGGACAACTTTTAAGATAAGGGAACAATGAATTTAGTATCAGAGGATTCAAGTTCAAATCTCACCAGTGCCAGTTATTTACTACTAGTGTGACTTGGGCAAGCACTTTCACTCAATTTCCTGATCTATAGAACAAGGCAATTAGTCCAAATGGCCAATGAGTTTCCTTCCAGTTTTCAATCCATGATCTTATTTGATTTATTAGAGAAACATTAGGATTAAATGGAGTGTTAGGAGTCCTGTTTTCAAATTCTGACTCTAACACTAGCTATGTGACCACAGGCAAGTCATTTTGTCTCATCAAACTTCACTTTCCTCATTTGAAAAGTGAGGTTAATACTATACACATTACTCACCTCATAGCACTGATGTGAGGAAAGTGCTTTGCAAACTTTACAGAGCTCTTATTATTCAGAGATAGGGGATATACATCCCATGGTTATTCCTCTCTAGCTGACTTTTGATGATTCAGCCACCAACACACTCACCTAGAAACACCTGAGACAATTAGTCACTCCTACAACTTGCCAATATAGACACGACTTTCTTATCTTTTTTCCCAATGTCTTTCATGTTCATTGTCTTTTTATCTTCATCCTCTTCTACTGCTTGTTCCTGAGAACTTCCTGTGAACTCAACTGACACAGTTTATGAATACTGGGGATCACCACACTTACAATATTTGCTTATCCCTTTCACTACAAAGTATAACCAAGGGACACCCATTTGTGGAGGGGTTACACTTCACAAAAAACTTCCAAAACCTGAGACTAATGAGACTTGGCAACTATTATGAGGGAAAGCTGAATTGATTTTCCTGTAGTTATATTGGATTAGGAGTCAGATCTTCCTTTCTCATAAAGATGATAGTTATGCTATTATCACATCTCTTAATGCTTTATTGGCTAGTAAAGAATCACATGTGTTAATTATGTAAACAGCACTTTACAAACATTCAGAGAACTAGGTAAATGTCAGTTACATGCATGTGTATGTATACATGCAGATACATGGGCACACATGTGCATAAAGGATTTGTGTATGCATGTATACATATGTATACCTATGGGAATGTGTAGATTTATTTACTCATGAGTAGGAGATGGCTGGTGGAGAGGAATAAATATTATTCATATAAATAGCTACTGCCCATAGGGATGATAAATAAAGGGATAGAGAAATAGAAGCACAGTGTGTCAAAGAGAATATGATAATTATTTCCCAAAGGTAAAGATTAGGTTTCTTTTGGAAGTCTGAAAAACTGGATATTACAAACCAGACTATAACTCTGGGAAATTGAGGTTCTCACTCAGTTATTTTTTCAATGGAACCAAAAAACAAGTCTTTATTATTAGCATTTGGTAGAGAGACCCAAATAATACCCACCAAGCTTTATTACACTAACCAAGAGAGCAGAGGGGACAACAGAATGGGGGATGGTGACAAGATGGGGGATGGGGAGAGACAAGAGGTAGCAATAAAAACAGAGAGTAAAATCAATCTCACTGCTATTAACAACCACTATATTTCCATACTTAGATCCAGCAGTTTCTGCAACGGTAGATAAGAGCTGAATGAACATTAACTTCACACAATCTCTGTCTCTTCTCTTCTCTCTCTCTCTCTCTCTCTCTCTCTTTCTCTCTCTCTCTCTCTCTCTCTCTCTCTCTCTCTCTCTCTCTCTCTCTCTCTCTCTCTCTCTCACACACACACACACACACACACACACACACACAATAGATGCAATGTTCTGTACCAAGAATGACATTATTATTACTTTTTTTTGCTCTGCAACAGCTTTCTGACTTGTTTGAGGACACTCCATATTTTATTCTTCTCTTTACTCCCTGACAACTATTAAGACACATGATTCCCCTTGAGATACAAGCATAATTTGAAAATGAACTTTTTATTTCAGCTTCTCTTGAGAGCTCTAGGGATTCCCTCCCTCAAACTGCAGCCCCCAGGGCCAATATGAAATGAGAAGATGAGACAGAAACCAGGGATTTGTCTTCTGAACAAAAAAGCCACCCCCCCCCCATTCTAGTTGGCTCATGCAAGAGCCAACAAACAACTGTTGGTAAATGGTCCTCTATTGCCCAGCTTCTTAAACTATGGTTCACAACCCCACGTGGGTTCTCATAACTAAATGTAGGAGCCATGAAATTATATTTAACCAGTATATTTCTTATTTATTTACTTGTTTTTGTACTCACATGCCAAGGATTGCAAAAAATTCGTTGAGTGAAAAGGGATTGTGAGCGGAAAAAGTTTAAGAAGTCGTGCTCTACTGAAAATACTGCTTCTTCCCAATACAGAGACTTCCAATTGGGAATTGCACCTGAAATATTTAAGTCTTAATTCTCAAGCTGGACTTGTGGAGCTTCATGATTTCTCTTTTGGATTGGACTCATAGCAATAACACTCTACCCTCTCAGCGGGGCTCTTTTGGATGACCTAGGGAAGGGCATGATTCAGTGCTCTTTCAACCACTGAACTCTGTCAACACAGGACAGCTGGATATTTTCATAAGAGCATGGATTTGCCTTTGAAGGAGACCTAAGAGGCCATCTGATCCAACATACTCATTTTGTAGATGACTTGGAGAGGCAAAGGACTTGTTCAAGGTCCAAAAGATGGTTAAGTGTCTGAGTCAGGATTTTAAATTGGATCTGTCATGGTCCAAGTCCCCTTCTCTACCTACCATAACTATCTCCACTCCTTGTCTAACAAATGCTTTTCTTCTGACAGTCAGAGGTGAGAGGGAAGCAATGGAAAATCTTCTGACATCAAGCAATCATTCTTTACATCACAGAGGGGAACTGGGTCAAAGCAAAGAAATCTGTCACTAAGTGATGAGAATCAACGCTAAGTACATTGTGTATCATTCTTGATTCTGAACCAAGTGGGAGTTGAGTTGAGAGGAGGGAATATTAGATTTGGCCCTAAAGAAGAGATATGAAAAGATACCTCTTTTATTTTGCAGAGATAATAGGCTCATGGGAGCAGAGCAGTATATAGGTTGCTAGATTTTTTCAAAGTATTAATTGTTTTTTCTTCTTATTTTTTTCTTTTAAAAAGATATGTTTGTTACATGAGATGGTGCTCTGGGAAGTAGCAAAAGGAATAATAAAGGGGGATTTTTAAGCTTTATACAAAGAAATATCAATAAAACTTATTTTTAAAGGAGAGCATACTCCAGCTGAGAATCAGTATAAAAGTGTTCACAGTATAAAAATCCATTATGTAGAAGAATTTTTTTAGGATAAAGATCAAAGTACTCTGCATGACTTTCAAGGCACTTCATGATTTGGCTTCCATTCTGTACATCCTCTATATTTTCTTTTAGTCCCCAACACAGGCAATTTCAGGCTCGTCTCTTGTTTAAGTTGCTCTTTTCTTCCACAATACTTTTGGCCTTCTCCTTGAGTCTTTCCAAATCCTAGCAATACCTCAAGGTCCAGCTTAATATCCATCTTCTCCAAAAGATTCTCCTTGACCATTTGATTTTCTCTTTCTCAGACATCCTCCCTGGTTGCAGTAATGATTCGAGTATTTCATCATCTCCTATCAGAGGATCATAGATTTATAAAGCTATTTGGAACCTCAGAAGCCATCTCGTCCAACCAATCTGTTTAACAGGTAAAACATAAGGCTAGAGAGATAGAGTGACTTGTCCACAATCCCATAAGTGTCTGAGTGACAGATGAAGGATATGAACTCAGATCTTTGAATTCTGAACCATGCTGGAGGATAGCCATTGGTATATTGCTATAGCTAGCCACAGGAGTTATGGATTGGAATTATAATTCTATTAGTATCAAGAATTCTTCTCTCCATCAATGCAAGCTGGCCCCTTCTATGCAACTTAAAGTCTGAGAGCTGCTCAGAATAGAGGTGCCAGAGATATAGCCTGAGAGTACAGGGGACCTACAATACTGCTAAACAATATCTGAATCAGATTAAAATATAATTGGGAAATATTCAACAAAATAAATGGCAACATAATAGAACACAGATAATGCTAATATATGGTTTTCTAAGTTAAAAATTTATAAGATGCAGCAGCTCTGTTTTTGCTAAATTTTTGAGAATTAATGGTCTACAATACTCAAAGGATAATCCAGTTGTCCAGGGCAACATAGTAGATAGCAGACATGGGACTTGACCATAGTTCTGGGGCAGACTCTTTAGCCATTACTCCATGTTGCCTTTTACTGCTTCACTATAGTGGAGCTTATTCCCTTTCATGAACTACAAGCTATTGGAAGATAAACATGGCTGTTATATTTCTTTTGCATCATCACTGATGGCTGAGATAGTGTTAGCAAAACAGCAGGGCCTCCATAAGTTCTTGACTGTGTTTCTGTTCTTATGCTTTTCTCCTTACTTAAGACTACTCTCTCTGCTCTTCTCTCATCTGTTTGAATACAGCCCTATTTCCTTCCCAAAACTTTTTCCATCCTTCACTGGTATCTTCTTTTTCTGAATATCGAAAACATTTATTGAGCATCTTACCTTATTCTGCTAGATATTGATCAAATGCCAAAAAAGAACATTTGCTTTAAAAACTATTTTATGGAGAAGTCACACGAGGCAAGTGTTCACATGGAAGTCAGAAGAAGCAATATAAGGGCACTCTCAAGGTCTCTGAAGAACTCTGGAATTGATAGGGGAGACACTGGCTCAGGATTACCTAGTACGGCATTCCCATATCAAAAAAAGGATTGTGCTCTATAAGCGAAGTAGAATTACAGTCATCCAAAAGAAACATGAGACATGCAAATTTAGAAACATCTCTGCTCAAAATGTTCATATGGAATATTTATGCCCCATCTGTCGTAGAGCCTTCTGAGCCACAGTTGGACACACTATACCTTGATCTAAACATAGTGGTCTCATTTTGGTCCCCTTTAAGAATGAGGAACAACAACCAAGCAACTATAGATGGCATTATGAAACCTCTTAATCTTAGAAAAAATATAAATTGCAGGTACCCCAAAGGGCAACAAAACAGAGACATAGGATCAAGGATGTGCTTAATGCTTTGACAACTGGCTCTTCTTTCTCCTAGGCCAGGAAATATATGCATGACATACTTTGAAATTTAATCATTCAAACATTTCCCCATCATTTTCCTAAGTCAAGACAATAAACAGAGCAATATATCAAGCTCTGATTTATTTTCCTGTTTCCAAGGTGCAAATGTTCATACAAAGTATTTGACAGTTGTAGATCCAGTACACTCGTGCCTAAGTGAGGTATTCATGAACTGCAGCATGTAATTACTGAACAGTTGTGTCCCCCAAAATGGCTCTAATTCATGCATAAGAGTATTGTGTACTTGAAAAAGAAATAGAACTGGTCATAAAATGAGAACAAAGAATAACAATTGAAAGACCAAGTGTTGCTTTGGTAGCTACAAAGTATTCAAAAGCCTAGAATCTAATCTTCTGTTATATTGGGAAAAATTCTCTGTGAAGGATTTATTGGAAGAGTAAAAAACACATAGAAAAAGAAGGAATAGAAGGGTTGTACTCTGTGCCAGTGGGAGAATGACAAGATCACAGCTCTACTGAAACATTAATGCTTAAGTGCTATATCCTGTCTGTCATTAATTCTTAAGTGTGTCATACATATGTCTTGTCTCTCCAGAGAAAAGAACACATGAACTCTCAGAAGTCAGGGATCTTGATTTTCCTTTTTTTACATTTGCCTGACACATAGTATTTAATAAATGTGGACTAGGAAGCCCTTCCATGACCTCTATTCCCCCTACCCCCCCAAAAAAAGTTGTTTGCTCAATTAGAATGTAAGCTCCTCTAGGGCAGAGATTGTTTTGCTTTTATTTTTGTATCCCCCACAATTAGCATTGTGCTTAGTACAAAATAAATATCTGATAAATGTTTTTTCATTGATTCATTTATTTCAAGGGACTAACAAAGAGTAAAGCACATAGTAGGTACCTGAGAAATAGTTAGCTGGATATGAAGACTCATAGAGTGGGACATGATTTATGTCTTTCAATGTTTGATAGGTTGTCATGTGGAAGAGCGATAAGACTTTAATCTCTGTTGTCCCAGAGAAAAGAACTCTGAGCAATGGGGGAGCATTACAGGGGAGAATGATTCATACTTCCATGAAGGACATTCTTGTAGTGACAGCTGTCCAAGAGGAAGCTAAATGACTAACTCTCAGGGACGATGTAGAAGGGACTCCAGTACAGAGTGGGAGGTTGGGCTTAATGCCCTCTAATATCCTTTACAACTCTGAAATGCTAAGATTTCATAAATTTCTGCATACATTTACTTCGCAAAGGGAAACTAGATCTACTCCTACCTCCTTTTTTTCATCCTTCCCTCTCTAATAAAATTCACATTAATTTTGGAGTCTACCAGTACCACTGTCTACAAGAAGCCTTTCTTGATTCCTTTTAATGTTAATGCATTCTCTCTGTTGTTTATCTCCAATTTATTCTGCATATATTTTGATTGTACACTATTGTTTATATGTTGCCTCTCCCATTATACTGCAAGTACTTCGAAAGCAGGGACTACCTTTTACCTTTTGATCTCCATAGCATAGCACAATGGTATATAAAGGTACTTAATAAATGATCATCGACTGACTGACTTCTTCTAAATTTACCCATTTGCAGAAATGTTCACTGTCTATTTCTTGTCATCCAGTACCCTGATTCTTAGCTATAGAGGTATGGCTTATATAATCTAATGATCATAAATGGAAGGAACCTGAGAGATCAGTTCATCTTCAGCCCTTTTCTAGCTATTAATTTTTTCTCTGCTGTCTATACACATGTCCAAATCTCTCTTATCCTTAAGACACTTTCATTAGATCTTATTATGCCCAATAACTATCACCCTCTTTTCAGTTAAATTCCAGGAAAAAGGCTGTCTTCACTCAAAATCGTCACTTTTCCTTTTCTCCTCATCTCTACATTCTGGTTTCCAGCCTCACTCAAATTAAAATACTCTCTCCAAAATTACCAATTATCACTTAATTGCCAAATCTAATAGTTTTTCCTTCAATCCTCATCCTACTTGACCTCTCTACAGCCTTTGTCACAGCTGGCCAGCTTCCCCCATGGATACTCTTTGCTCTCTCGCTTTGTTGTGATACTGCTTTTGCTATTCCATTTCCATCAGTCTGACCACTGCTTCTTAATTTACTTTATTCCGTTATCACTGAAGTCTACAAACTTTCAATATTCATGGGGCCTCTGTTCTGTGCTTTCTTTTCTTTTTCTGTCTAGGCTCTCATTCTTTGGTAATTCATTATTTCTCATTAGTTCAGTTATTATCTCTACACAGGTGATTTTGAGGTCTATATATCCAGCTCTTTCCTTTATCACTTACCAGTTCTACACCACCAATTGCCTTTTGGAGATTTTTAATTGCATTGATTATCAAGAAATCTCATATGCAATGTATAGAAATATAACTCATCTTTTCCACAAAACTCATCCTTCTTCTGAACTTTCCTACTTCCATGCAGAGTTTTGTTGTCATAACTGTCTCCACCCTTTGGCTAACTTACTCCACAATATCAACCTTATCTTGTTTCATTCTCCCCAATATTACTTAGATATGTCTGCCCTCCATACACAAACACAACTACCACCCAAATTTAGGCCTTCAAAACCCCTTTTCTGGACTATTATAAAAGCCTCTTACCTCTTATACCTTTTGATCTTCATAGCATAGCACAATGGTATATAATAGGTACTTAATAAATGATCATTGGCTGACTGACTTCTTCTAAATTCACTCACTTGCAGAAATGTTCACTACCCATTGTACCTGGAAACCTCTTTTTTTTAAATTCCACTCCCATCCTCCACCCTGTTTCCAAACACTACAGACCAGACCATGCCTCTCCCCCCATCCTGGACTGGAATCCTGTTAGATCCCAATTGGTAGGATGAGCAAATATCAAGTTTTCTGTTTGGCATTTATATCTCTTCAAAACCTGGACTCTTCTTACTCCTCCTTCAGTCTCCTTTTACATTACTCCCTCTCATATATTCCACTTTCTAGCCATATCACCTAATTTATTACTCCTTATAAAACTGTGTTCACTACTATCCTTATGACTTTGCATATGGTGTCCCTCATGTCTGTACCGCTCTCCCTTCTCACCTCTGACTTCCTTTTTGCAGTCTCTGGCTTCCTTTAAACCTCGTCTCAAGTGCTATCATCTGCATGAGACTATTTCTGGACCTATTAGCCATTAGAGCTATCCTCCACAAGGTTATCTTCTGCTTGCTTTGTGTTTCTTGGAAAGAATGATATGCAAATCTTATTTTCTCCCTATAGAATGTAAGCTCTTTAAGGGCAAGGAAATTTTTTATTTTTAAAAATTTTGTATCCTCGTTTCTCCCACCAAACCTGGCACATAGTAGCTATTTAGCAAATACTCATTGATGGACTGATCTAGCCCAACTCTTTAATTACAAATCAGAAAACTGGATCCTAGAGAAGGAACTTCAAATAAACCTATAAAAAGCAAATTTTGAATTTTAAAGTGCTATAGAAATATGAGCTACTACTATTATTATTATCATCATCATTATCATCATCATCAACAACAACATTATTATCATCCAAAATCATACAGATCAAAGACATGAATTTCCCATTCCAAATTCAACCCTCTTTTGATTATGTTATGGTGTAAGAGCTGAAGCCTGTTAACTTCAGTCATCTCTCTGGGAACAATGAATGCATTGCAGTTTTTGCCTTCCTGCTTTCCAACCCCCTGCTCCCACCCCCTGCTGATGAATGATAGTGGGCCACGGAAAACACAAGGAAAATTCCACTTAGAGTAGGAAGAGAAGAGATTTAAAGATAGATGGTCACCCTGCAGAATCTATAGGGAAGGACAAGTAAACTCAACCACCCAGAGGCAACAGTTATGACTGCCAAGTATAAAAAGTGATACAGAGCAGCTGGGAGTGGTAGGAGGTTGAGAGAAATACAGAGGCTCACACAGGTGTATTACTCATATTCAACTACAGAAATAGATCTATGACCTCACTAATGTGCTATCTCCTCCAAGGACAGAGATTGAAATCTATAATAATCTACCATCTTGTCTGATTGTTGATCACATCTTCTCATTGGTTTGTCATGGTTGAGTCCACTCAATATGCTAAGAGTCTTCATCAATTTCTCTTGACAGCATGAGTATGCCAGCAGAACAAATAGGCTGTCCCTCAAGTATCACTCACTTTAGCCACATATCTCCCTATCCTTTTCATTTATAGATCTCTTTGATAGAATCCCTTATTCCTTTTCTCCTTTGTAGTTGCTTACTTATGATATAATAGCCAAAAGCTAGCATTTATATAGCACTTTAAGATTAGCAAAGTACTTTAGAAATATTTTCTGATTTGATTCGCACAACAGCTCTTGGAAAAATGATATTTTTCCTTGATTTTATAGATGAGAAAACAGGCAGACAGAGGATAAATGATCTTCCCAATGCTATACAGTCAAGAAGTATCTCAGATGGATTTGAACTCAAGTCTTCAGGTTTAGAACTTTAGCCATTGTGCTCCGAGCTGCAGTCTATTTATAACCATCATGCAACTTTCTAGTCCTCTTTGAATGGTTACCAATTTCTACTCTGGGAGATTTCAGGGTTCCATCCATCATTTATGAATAATGCTATAATTAAAAACTTAGGTATTTATTTCAGTGACAATTTTGGGATCATTAAAAGAACTTTAAAAAACAATATTTCAAAGACAAGGTACACTCTGCTCCTTCTTTTCCATATATACACACCAATCCTGCCCTAAAGGTAAAAATAAATTGGGCTCTTCAGGGGTAAGGGTGCTGTTTCTCCTTAAGTTGGCCTAGGAAGTACTACTTTGTAACTACCTCACAAGAAACAAGATGATATCATAGAAAGAACCTGGGCTTGAAGTCAGAACTGGGTTTGAGTTTCATTTTTCACCCCTTTTCTGTGTGAAACCGTGGATCAGTCACTTCTTCAAATTTGAAATGAAGGAAGATTTGCTCTACAATTTAAAAAATAGAGTATTTAGTGGTTTTGGGAGGATATTATTGATTGTAGTTTAAATATTAAAAAAATTTCCAGCTGCACAGGTGCTGATCTTAACATCCAGTTGATACATTTTTGAAGAGCATACAAAATAAAAATCCCTGGAGCATATAAGTTAAGAAAATAATTTTATACTGAAAATATTATTGTTGAAAATCTATACAAACATACTATTGAATATAATTATAAAGAAAGCTAAAATGTTTCAACATGACCCTTAAAACATATTTTATTTTCAAGTCTTCTCTCTTTGTATTAATGTCATACAATGGGGAGTTAACCCTAAACTCTTGCAGGCTCTGCCAGGGGAATTCAACCTCATTAAGTCCAAGCAAATTGAAAAGGTTCTGAGCATGGGGTAGATGACAGACTTTGAGCCAGTTTTCCAGGGAACAACATATCTTGGTGGATCAAGCTGTATTACCAGAAACTGGCTAATAGGACATGAATTATTCAATCATAACAGTTCATGGAACATGGAGGGAGTTCCATTGACCCAAGAATTGAATTGTGATGGACCCTGGTAAAGGACCTAGCACACAGATGGAATCAAAGAATTTGTGGCTGTGTGGTAGCTTTAAGGATTATCTAATCCAGTCCCCTCATTTTCTATACCAGTAAATTCAGGCCTAGAGTGATTATGCAACTTGTCCAAGTTCGTAGGATGATTACGTTTAAGGGTCCCAGCTGGATGCTGAGTGACACAAGCAGAACCAGGAGATCACTGTACATGGCAACAAGAAGATTATGTGATGATCAACTGTGATGCACTTGGCTCTTCTCAATAATGAGGAGATCCAAAGCAATTTCAATAGTCCTGTGATGCAAAGAGCCATCCACATCCAGAAAGAGCACTATAGAGACTGAATGTGGATTGAAGCATAATATTTTCAGCTTTTTGTTTGTTTGTTTTTCTTCCTCATGCTTTTCCCCTTTTGGTCTGACTTTTCTTGTACAACATGACAAATATGGAAATATGTTTTAAAAGCATTGTACATATTTAACCTATATCAGATTACTTGCTGTCTTAGGGAGGGAGGAAGTGAAGGAGGGAAGGAAGGAAACAAATTTAGAATACAAAGGTCTTACCAAAATGAATGTTGAAAAATATCTTTATATGTATTTGGAAAAATATAAAACAGTATTAAACAAAAAATGTGTGATCATTTTGATAGATACAGAAAAAGCTTTTGACAAGATATAAATCCTATTCCTGTAATAATAATTACACAGGAATAAACAGAGCTTTCCTTATTAAAAAAAAAAAAAAAAGACAGAACTGAAAGGGAACTTAGAAGGCATCAGACCTACCCCCTCATTTTATAGATAAGGGGCTAAAGCCAAGAGAGTTGAAGTGATTTCTATTTGTGATAAGATTTAAGTCTTCCTGATTTTAGAAGTCCAAGATCCTACCCCAGACTATGTTGCTTTCTTAGACATTAAGTGGTAGGATTCAAATCCAAATCCTTGCATTCTAGAGTCAGTTTTTTTGCCCACCATACCACACTGCCCTCTGGACAAAGGCCAATTGATCATTCAGTATCTCCTCCATTCTAGGCTAAGGAGTCTCATACTTCTTCACTTGGACTCAGAATTCAAAAAGCATTTATAAAACATATACTATGTTCAAGGCACTATGAGCAAAGACAAAAACTGAAAGAGACCTTATTTCAGCATATAAAATGTGGACTAGTAATATTATTATAAATGTCTTTGGTATATATTAAGAGAGTACACAGAGCAACCAAAAAATGCCTACAAAGCATACGAGGCTTTGCTCATAGAAATATACAAATTGACCCATTAGTCGCCTTTCACCCCATACCTCAGACTGTTATAAAGGAAGTATTTATGTGTGCCATATCTGATAATTTTCCAACAGGCCTTTTAGATGGACCTAACTATTTAGGAAAGAGGTCTAGAAGAACCTTATGGGTTTGACTGTGGTAAACACTTAATAAATGTTTTTTATTCATTCATTCATTTATTCATTTGTTCATTCAACAATTCTCAGGATGAAATTATCACTCAGAAATAGCTGGTTTTGGCCAGGACACTAGAAGAACAAAAAAAAAAAAATGCAAGAATGTTCTTTAGTGGCCCATGAGATGAAACAATGATCTCTTGAAAAATGTCATGATTCAAATCTTGATGTATGCTTTCGTTTCACTGGGTAGAGTTTGTTTATCAACTAGATCTGGAAAGTGGATAAAGAAGCTACTATTCCTTCTTTCCTTCCTTTCTCCCACCTTCCACATTCAATAAAAAAATAAAAATCTTTCATCCAGCTCTTGGATAAGGCTTCCAGAGGTTCAGGTTCTGATCCTCCTCTTCAACTGTGTTAAAGAGAAAGTTCAGGTTGTCACAAATGGAGACAAATGTTTCCCTGTGTGTGGAAGGCCTAAGGAGAACAAGAAAGTGAGTGGGAAAAAAGGACTGGACAATCCCTATGAGAATGCCAGTCTCACTTATTGTGGTTCCTTGTAAGACACCTGGTAGGGAGGAGCCATCACCTTCAGAAAGAAGCTAAGGACCAGCAGAACTCTATATCCACAATTGCATTTTGTAGACAACTAGTAATCCTAGCACCCCTCAGGGTAAGAGTTATTCAACCTATCATCTCCAATAGGTTACTCGAGCAACAGTTTAAGTTTCATACAATTATCAACTTCCTGTAATTAGAAAAACTCCTCTGGGGTTTTTGACAAGAACAGCACCTCAATAATCTAGATAAACTGTGTTCAGCGCTTTCCTTCTATAACAATGTCAGGTCCAAGTCCCACGTTGTTTCTCAACATACTGCCTTTGTGATCTCAGGCAGCTAACAGTACCTTCCTGGATTTCAATTTCTTTATTTGTAAAACGATGTATCTGCATCAATGATCTCTGAACTCCCTTCTTCTAGCTTGGGGTCCTTGATTGTTTCTTCACCACTGATTAAGGCTGCCAAGGGCTCTTCAATGCTATTTTCCACCTGGGAAGCAAAAGCATTATGATGGTACTGTTGTGCATCCCCCTCTTCATCTTTGATCATCCCTATTTTTCTCCAAGCCTCAACCTGGGTAATTCCTTTATGGGAGACCTTTTCTGATTCCCTTAGTTGCATGTGCTACTGTTTTCTTAAATTGTCACATATTGTTTACATGATGTATACTACTCTCAGTAAAATTTAAATTTAAATTCCTCGAGAAGAAAGAGAGGTATTTTGTTTGTTTGTTTGTGTGTGTGTGTTTTTATTATATATATATATATATATATATATATATAATAAAAAATATATACATATATACACACACATATGTATACACACATACACACACACACACACACACACACACACACATATATATTTAACCTCTGGACTCACCACAGTACCTAGCACAAATTAAACATTTAAAATAGAGGATCTTAAACTGAATTCTTATTCAAATAATCCTTTTTTCCTCATTAACTGACCAGTTTTGAGAGACATTTTTCAATTAGGATTGTCCAGGGAACTCTGTCTATTTCCAAGCAGCTCCATCTGTCCTATTCAGAGGGGCACTTTTGGGGGAAGTTATGGGCAGATCACTTCTTGAGGAAGTTATGGGCAGATCAAGAGGCCAATAAATTTCTGTAAATACTCAGGTCATGGTGCTTTACAAAGATGAGGTCAGTTTGCTCCCATGAATCATTCACGACTCACCAATTGAGCCACCCCTTGGCTCTAGTAAATATTACGAGATGACACATCTAAGCATTTCTTCCTAGATACTGGTTTCTTTTTTCAGTACATCAACTTTTTGGTAGAGTTTTCTGACAGGCTCGTGGTACCCAAAGAATCATACAGGATTTTCCCTGGATCAGGGTCCCTGAGATTTGCCAAGTTCAGTTATGCTTTGAAGAGTTCAAAGGAAGCAGACTCATATGTGACTCATGATCTCCTGATACACCACACTGCTAGATGCCTGGCACAGTGCTCCATGTACAATAGGTGTTTAATAAATGTTTGTTGAATGTAAACTCCTCGAGAGTAGAAATTGTCTCTTTCTATATATCTGTATCTTCAGTGTCTAGTATAAGACCTGGCATATACAGCAGCAGGTGTTTAATAAAAGTTTGTTTATTAATGAATGCCTGACTTAATTCTTTGCTGCCACTCTCTGCTTATTTAAATCCTAATCTTTCCTAATATGAAGAATGAGCCAGTATTTACATAGTGTTTTGCAAACATTTCATCCTAATAACAACCCTGTGAGGTAAGTGCAATTATTACCCCCATTTTAGAGATAAGAATGGTTTGGAGAGATTGATTTATTCAAGATTACATAGCTAGAAAGTCTAAGGAGATATTCGAGACCAGACTGTCCTGATTTCAAGTCCATTGCTCTCTACCTTTCCCTTCCAGGTTCTACTGAAATTCCATTTACTCTAGGAAGTCTTTCTCTTTCACTCCAGGTCATAATGATCTCTCTCTTTTACAAGGAGTAATGAATGAACTCACTTAACACTTTGTCTATAGACTCTTAGAATCTCAGAGATGGAAGGGAACTTGGAATCAATCTTGTCCAAGTTCCCAGATGAAGGACATCTTTGAAGACAACCTTCCCAAGTGGCTGTAACCAGCCCGCTTCCTTTTGTACTCATATATGCTAAAGAGTATCTTTTTGATGCTACTTCTTGCCCAGAAACTAGCACTGGTAACATGTTGCATGACTTATGCCTACCACATGTCTTTCTATTGCCCTTTGTACACATATAATTAGATACACATAAGTCCTCAGATAATTTTTGATGTAACCATTTTCTACACACTTTATTGGTCTCGAATGGTCAAACATTTCTTTGCCCATATGTCCTACCTTTTCATCATTTAGGTATATACTGTCTTTGAGGGCTGGGGATTGCCAGACAATTCTTATGTTTCTACTGCCTTACTCATAGTAGGTTCTCAAAAAATGTTGGATAGTATCATCTTATGAATAGCTGGCACTTAAAAATGTTTGTTGAATTGAAATGTTTTGCTTAAATAAATTATGATGGTGCCTATAATTCTGAATCTAAGATATGAAAGGCAGTGAGAGTGGGTGAAAGTTGAGAACTTCTCCAACATCTGGCAGACTTGTGGCTGCCAACACTTGAGTACAGATAGAATTATTGCCAGTGTAATATGTACATCTGGGAATGTGTCAGTAATGCCAGGCTTCAACTCTGAGCAGCCCCTGGATGAGCCAAAAGTTTTGGGGAAGGAAAAGTGAAGCCCCTTCCTCTGATTTGTCAGTTTCTGAAATCCCTTTTTTAAAGGAAGTATCCGCGCTAACAATACGTACTCCTTCCTTCCACTTTGGGCTCCTTCTCTGACTCTGGATTTCTTTCTTTCTCCCTTAAGCCCTTGTAGGTATGTTTTCACTCCTCTCCCACCTTTCCCATCTTCCTTTGAAGTGGTTTTTTTCTATCACTAGAATGTAAGCACCTCAGGGCCAGGGGCTGGGTTTTGTTTTTTGTTTCTTGGGGATTTTTGCTTCTATTTGGATTTCTAGGGTTTATCACTGTGTGTTCCCAACACTTAGTAAGTGTTTAATAAATGTTTTATTATTTCTCATTGGAAATAAGAGAAAAACAATATTACACATGAAATACTCTTTCGGTTTCATATGGGGGCATTTTGATGTAGTGGAAAAACACTAAATTTGGAAACAAAGGACCTTTATTTGAATCTTCATTATAACACTGCCTGATCACTTCCCAGATTTCAGGGTCCTCTTAAAGAATGAAGGACAAAAACATCGACCACAATACTCCAATCTAGGAAAGTCAACAATCTTTATCAATTCAAAACTTGAAATTGAATAAAGTAAATTCTTCCCCACAAAAAGATAAATAATACTACTCGGTTGTGTGATCTTGAGAAAATTACTCACATTCTCTTGTAATAAGCTTCGTGTGTGTGTGTGTGTGTGTGTGTGTGTGTGTGTGTGTGAACTCAAGCATTTTTAAAGTGTCTTCCAGCTCTAATGCCTATAATTTTTGAAGACAAATGAAATCAGGATAATGAGAGATTCCTGAAAGGGTCCTGATCCTGCTAGTCTAACAGTCCAAAATAGCTAATGGATTTCTTCCTTACTTAGCCTTAATCACTGAATGGGTATTGCCTCAGTCAAACAGAGACCTGTTGAAGATCTTAGCTTAAAAAGACCAGCGTTTCCCACAGCAAACAGGGCCATCTCTGGACACGCTGATCTATATCTTGTCATTGGACTCAGATGACTCCAGGGGAGAAAGTGAGGTTGGTGACCCTGCATAGACCTCCCTTACCCAAATTTAATTCATTATCATATCATGGCATCATCTCCCTGATGTCATGATTATCTTTGAGAATAAAGGACAAACAATCTCTTTATCTCCTCCTTCTTCTCTTCTTTTTTCATATTATTATTATTATTATTATTAGAAAGGTACAGTGTTAACTCTGAATATATGAGGATAAAATATATGCTTCCTCCATATCCACCGCACCATGGTGTTCCAAAAGTCTTATTGCAATAATTGGCTTAAAACTTCACTGAGACTTTGGGGATACCCTGTATATACAAACATACATACACACATACACATGTGTGACACACACATGCACTACATAAACGTATATATGTGTATAGAGTTATATGTATATATGTATGTATATATGCATGTGAATAGTTTTTACTTTTCTATGTATCTTCATCAAATATAATTATGCATGGGTTATAGTTAAGTGCCTAATAAATGCTTGTGGATAGGTGAATGTAGGAATGGATAGATATATGGATGGATTCAACCCCTGCCCTCAGGAAATTTACTGGGTGGGGGAAGATAATAAATAAGAAGAGAGAAGTACAATATAGGGTAGGCAAAGAAGAACTTTAGAAAATGCTCTAGAAAAATTCAGAATGGAAGAGGCGCTTTTGGTTAGGGGCCACAGAAAAGGCTTCTGGGAACAATACAATGGTTTTAGGGATGTGTTGAAATTTCAAGATGAGGGACCATGCGATTCTTTAGACCTAAACATCAAAGAGAAGAAACAGAAGTTCAACCACTGTGGCCTACATTTCCCCACCAATTATGGGTCTTTAGCCTCTAGTTACTTTGCAACCACATGACTCTCTCTAGCCAGCTTGTAGCTATTGATATTTAAAAGTGGAGTGAAAGAAATTTAAAAAAAAAAAGAAAGAAAAGAAAAGAAAAACATACAGTCATAATGATTCAGGCTGAGTCTTTATCCAGAATTACTGGAAACTTAAGGAAGCAGACAGGGTTAGTCACCGAAAAAAAAAAATCAAAATACACACACACACACACACACACACACACACACACACACACACACACAAGCACACAAGCATGCACGCACACAGGCCTGGCCACTGACTCACTGACTATTGTAATGTTGCTGAGGAAATGAGCCAGGACATTTTTAAAATGCAAAAAAAAGGGCAGTTAAGTGCTCAGGAAAGGTATTTCCCTTAGAGTTCAAAAAATAACTGTTGGGCTGGGTGGTGCAAGCAGAGGTTCAGAAAGGGTTGCCAACTGCATAATACTTGACTTGTCTGGCCAATATTTGATCAAAGAAGCTGGTTGCTTCTTAATGATATACCATAGTAAGACCTTTTTCTGGTTTGTGCTTTTTTTTTTTTTTAAGTTTTGATTTTGGTAAATGTAGAGATAGAGCCTATTTGTGAAATGGCTATGGGGAATTCCCATGGTCATACAGGTGGTGTCACAGATATGAACTTCCTGAACTCTCACCAGCTTTCAGTTGTGACTCGTATCCTTTCTATCAAAAGTCTTTTTTTCACCTTTTTAAAAAAAAAAACAGTTTTCTGAAGGTTTCTTCTCCCTGAGAGGCTTGGAAATGTGAAAAGAATAGAGTCTTGTTTCTGTAAGTTGGTATTTATATATGCTTGAGGTAAGAAACCTGTCTTTCCTGAACTTCAATTTCCTCACCTGTCAAATGAGTATAATTCTTGTATCACCTACTTGTGAGGAAAGAGCTTTATAAATGGTGAATTTCTTACCATTTATTAATAGTTATTAGTTATATAACATAATATATATTATACTATATGTATATTATACATAATATAATAGTTATTATAGTTATTAGCTATAAGTAGACTAGTTGGACTAGATGTTCTTTGAGGTCTATTTGAGCTGTGCAGCCTAAAAATTCATTCATAGGACAACAGTTCTAGAACTATAAGGGATCACAGGGACCATCTAGTCTAATCCTGTCATTTGACAAGTAAGGAAATTGAGGACCAGGGTGATTAAGTCACTTTCTCCTCATAAAATCAAACAGATCAAAGGCATTATTCCCAGTTTCAGCACTTTTATCTTGTACAACACTAATTCTCAGGGCATCTAGGTAGCACAGTGAATCGAGCCCTGGCCCTGGAAACAGGAGGACCTGAGTTGCAATAAAGCCTCAGACACTTGACACTTACTAGCTGCATGACCCTAGGAAAGTCACTTATCTCTGATTGTCTCACAAAACAAACAGAAAAAAAAAAAAAAAAACCCTCCAAAACACTAGTTCTCTCTCAAGTAAGCAGAGATGTGGGTCTCTTGAATGACAGTTTCTGCTCATTTAATTTGAGGCTTTCTCTTTTCAATGGAAGGAGATGTCATCAAGTGTGACCAAAAGTCAATTCTGGTCCAAGAAAACTTCAGTGGATTGGATCAAGCACAATCAGCTCCAGATTGAGATTTTTGTTGTTCTTGAGTTGTTTCGGTCAGGTATGACTCTTTGCGACCCCGTTTGGGGTTTTTCTTGGCAAAGATACTGGAGTGGTTTGCCACTTCCTTCTTCCAGACTAGGATACATCCTGCTCAAAGACAGATCCTCTGGCTCTCCCATCATCAAGTATGATTGTATTGACCTTCTGCATCCTGATTGGTTGCTCTGCCAATTGGCCCAGACTGGGCAGGGATCCAGCAGGTATTGGGGGATGGGAAGGAGGCAAGTCACCTTTTCCCACATATAGTGGGAATCAATTGGATGTGCAGCCAACCTTCAGCTCTCATTATGTCAGGCAAGCAGGGACAGTTCCCTCTGCAGAGAAGCAGCAGAGTTGTGTGGGGAAATCCATTAGCAAGGAAACTGGATCAAACTGCTCTGTGCTGCAGCAACCTTGCTTGGACATCTATTCATCCACCCCTCCCACAGTCCCTCCACTGCCTTTTCTGGTTCTTTGTGGCTTGTCAGTCTTATTCATGTCAGTGATCTCTCTTTTGCTACTCCTGCAGTTTAAAAAATATATATCACAGAGCTCATGGCTCAGAGAGTATCTTTTAAGTCCTGGGGACTATTTAAAAGGCCTAAGGAAAGTAACAAAGCTTTTTAGATCTGGACATAGTGCTTGTTTTACTGGCATTAAAGAAAGACCAGGGAGCTCTATACTGATAGACTAGGAGTCCAGCATTATTAGATCAAGTGGTTTTAGCAACGTGACAAATCCTGGATGTGATCTAGCACTATATCCATCGCCTCTGTGACTGGATCAATGCTCAAGGAATCATCTGATCATATATTTAGACTTGGAAGGGACATGAAAGATGTCTCTAGGGAAGATCCATTTGGCCATTTCACCAATATACTTTTGATGTCATTCTATTCCCCAGGGCATTGGGATAACAAAGGCATCAGTTTTCCACCATTGTACAGATGAGGAAGTCAGGAAACCAAGTTTCAGGAAGCTAATTACTGTAGTTCTCTCTAGGGCAACACGTTGGAAATGGTGGTTAAAAAAAATCTGTTTTTCTCAGCAGACTAAAGTGAAGAAGGAGAGAAAAATGAAGGAAAAGCAAAGAGAGGTTTTCTTCCAGCCTGATATTTACCTTTTGTCCTGGCCTTTACAAATGTCCTTGCAGGGAATCTCATTTCTAACACCACAAGAAAGTGGCAGAAACGTGAGCATATTAATTCACTCATTCAATAAACCAACAAGTGTCTATTAAGTGCCTATTCCATGCTGGGCACCATGTCAGGTGCTGAGGATACAATGGACCAGAATGAAACAGTTCCTGATCTTAAAGAGTTTATCTTGAAGATGGAGGGCAGAGGTAAAAAATACTTCCATTTATAAATACATACAAACTAAATACATAGAAAGCCGATTTGGGAAGGGGGAGGAAATATTGACAGCTAACGGGAATCAGGAAAGGGACTGAAATGTGAAGGAATCTAGGGCATGTAAGAGGAAGTATGCCCTCCCACACACACACATAGGGAACAAGCCTCGGAGGACAAGAATGGAGTGTTGCTTTAAGTATCTGCTACTAATTGTAAAATAGAAGCAGTGTGATCTAGTGGATAGAATGATAGGTTTAGAAACCAGAAAATCTGGATTCAAATCCCACCTTTGATATTTACTAGCTATCAGAGCCTGGGCAAACGACAATCTTTGCTCAATATTTACTAGTTACGAGAGCCTGGGTAAATGATAATCTCTGCTCATCTCAAGCATCACTCTGGGCAGGTGCTGAATTCTATATCACAGATCCACTATGCAAAGCACTTATAACTTTTTTTTAAGCTTAAATTAAAGGGAAGGGAAAAAACAATGGTAAGCAGAACTGATGTCTGAATTTGGACTCACTAGCTCCAATTTTATCTTCTCTCCTTACATGAGATACAAGCTGTTAAAACCCACTCCACAGATCACAAACTTATAGATCTATATCTAGAAGGGACCTAAAAAGCATTCTAATTCAACCTTCTCATTTTTGTGAATGAGGAAATTGAGGGCTGAGGAAGTCAAATGATTTGCCTAAGTCTCATTGGTAGAAAACATGAAAGGCAGAATTTGCATCCAGGTCCTCTCATTCCAGTGT